>NC_134066.1:1789248-2105410 GCF_965140245.1 Athene noctua | reverse complement strand
CAAAGGCCACCACGGGCCACGGGTGGGATGATGGATTGGAAAAGTGGCTGTGAAATTTCTCCTACATTTCCTGCAAGTTTTGAAGTCAGGCCTCCCTGTGTGACATCTCATCCCTCCTCTTCACAGCTGCTTCTCATTTCCCAGCCATAGTCTTCCTGTTTTGCTGGAAATTTTTATTTTTGAATTTTTTTTTTTTTTTTTTTTTTTGAAAGGTGGGGGGCTGTACTTAACAGCTGCACACAATTCTCCCTTGGCCATGCCTTCTCCCATCACTATATATAGCCTCAGACAGGCCAAACAAATGGAGCAGGGCTGGGGTTAATAATCACAAAATGGAGTTCAGCTGTCTCTGAACTGTGATTTACTGGGACCGAGGCCAGGCAAGTTCCTCCTCACGCCCTTGCTGTGGAGTTGTCCACAAGGGACCAGCCTTTTCAAAAGGGGAAAAATGATTTGAAATGCCTTTTGGCTAGCTGAAACTCAAGAAGATGTGAAACGATTCAAGCAGGTCTGCTGTTGGATGAGGTCCCCAGGGAGATGCTGGTGTGACGGGGAGGGGCTCTGTGCGTGCTGGTCTGCCACCTTCTCCATCCTTAGAAGCTCGGAGCCAGGACAATCGGTGAATTTAGCCCAGCCTGTGGCCCTCATGGGGGCTGAGCAGTTGCTGATGGAAATACCCCAGGAGGAATAGAGTTGTTGGAGTCGCTCTCAGTCGATAAGCGCATCCCAGGGGGAAGCACTGCTCTGGGGTTAGAGGTGTGAGGCTCTGCCAGGCTGTGTCCCCCTACCTGCTTCACGTCAGGGCTTCCAAAATGTCCTTGGTGTTTGATGTTTTGCCTGTTTGTCACGTGGGCAGAGACTGGGAACAGCTCACCCCTTCCTGAGGGGTTTTGGGTGTTCTGTGCATTGGGTGTTGCTCTGTGCTGGTGCAGGGGCACTGAGTCCCCCTGGGGTGACCTGCTGGGTGTGGGGGGCTTATCTCTCCATTCCCTGCACAATATTCACGTGAAGAACCTGCAGAGCGTCTCTGGGGCTCCATTTACTTTATGTACTAATTATGAACAAACAGGCCGAGCCAGGCTGTGTTCACCTCAGAGCCTAAAAAAAGGGCCAAAGTACACGAACAGGATTCTGAGAGTGTCCAGATTTGTGGTCTCGGACACCCCAGTCCTGCCCCTTGGGTGTGCTGGGCATCCCTCAGGGCCTCCCCTGCAGAGGCTGTGAGGTGCCACAGAGGTGGCATTGCCACCTTCCCTCCAGACACGGGGCACCCTGTGCCCTGCTCCCTCTCGTACACCCCAGTCCTCAACAGCTCGGAGTATTTTTAGCCGGCGTGCCTTGCAGACATAACTCTTCTCCTCCTGAAGAAACAAACCTGCTCCTTTCCTGCCTTCTATGGAGAGATGCGGCCGCAGGCAGCTCTCCTCCCCTCGCCTCACACATCCGCTGCCGGCACCCGCACGGCTGCTGCTCCTCCGTCTTTGAAGCTGCTGATGGGCAGTTCTGGCAGTGCCCTTCTCTGCTCACCTTCCAGGCAAGGGGGTGGATCTGGGGTGATGGGAGAGCAGGCTGCTGGAAGCAAAGAAACAAAGCTCTTGTAAGCGTGCTGGGGGTGGTGGGATGCATCTGACTCCGCTTGAGACCCTGGGACCAGCAGCGCAGGCTGGGTCTCTGTGTTGTGACTGGAGGCGAGGAGGTCCTGCAGGTGTTTTCAACACCCAGAGGTACAGGCACCTAGCAGGATTTTCAGCAAAGCTCACACTGTTTGTTACCCAAAGGCTTCTCAAAAATCCATCTGTCCCTTTCTACTCCTAGACACCATCTCAGACCTGCCCTGGCCTCATTAATTCCCAAAATAGCAGCCTGTAGTTTTCCAGCACTTCATCCTTGGAGTGGCTCCTGGACGAGAAGGCTGCTGGAATACCCGGCTGTATCTATGCAATTTAAAGAACCTTTCCTGTCCTCCCTGTGCTCCCTCAGCCTCCCCAACCTTGACCGAACTGAGCGTCTGCACTGACGTGATCACGCCACGCCTGAGAGACCAGCGGGAGAGAAGCCAGTGCTGGCAGATGTCACCACAAACACTGCCCCTGGGGCTGCTCTGATCTGCCACACAACTCCAAAAGGCAGCGTGGCACGGCCGTGCCCCCATGCCCTTCTGTGCCCTCAAATCTCCCACTGATGGGGACACTGGGACTTCTTTACTGGGCTGCTGTGCCAGCACTGGGGGGACGGCAGCGAGGGGAAACCTCGCGTTGAAGGAGACCTGCCCAGGTTTGTCCACGCCGAGCCGCCGCGACCAGTGTGCTGAGGGTGCTCTGAGCGGGGGCATCCCAGGCTTAACTGGGACCAGCAGCTGCAGCAAAGAGGGACAGCACAGAACAAGGCCAAAATAGTCCCTCCGGAGCTATTTCACTCCCCATCCCAAAGCAATCTGCTGTGCGGGTTGTGAGTTTGCGGAAAGCGCTCAGGCTGCCTGTGTGTACGCACAGCGTCTTCTAGGAGCATCCCGGGGCGCCATTCCCACACGGCGTGAGGGTTCTCCGTGTATGTCTTTACATTCCCCTGTGCTAGCTGACAGTTCCCTTGAAATCTCCTGGAATTTCGAAATTCCTCCTCTCCGTGTACATCCTTAAATGCAGCGGGGTGTTCCCACAAGGCAGCTGTAGGAATGGCAAAGAAGTGCTTGTGGAGTACGTGAAGATCTCCCTTTGAGGGAGCTGTGTACATAGCTGGGGATTTCAGGAGCCCGCTGGAATGTGTAGAGGTTTGGGGTTTTTTCATGATAAAGCCTTGAAGAAGTGCTCTTGGAAAATGCCAGCGCAAGATCAGAGCGCTGGGGGTTAGCACGCGCACAACGGCCGAAGTTCAAAGGAGCTAGGCTTGCGCTTTCCTTGCGAAGATGGGTCGTGGCTTCCAAAAGCCCAACTCACTGCCTGCTCCACCCCTGGGTCTCTGTATTCCCACCCCAAAGTCCACTGGGAGCCACTTCCCACCTTCTCCCACAGCATGGGCCCACCGCCCAGTGGGGGGAGTGTGTGTCTGTACGTGCTCACAACCCCCCCCAGCTACTCCACCCTCAGAACCTCCGTGTGACATTTCCTCCTTGACTGCCCCTATTCCTCTTTCAGGGCAGAACCGACCCTTCCAGCAGACCCCAACCGCTCTGTGCCAAAGCAGCCGTGAGCACTTCAGGTCCTCAGACAAGGGTCCTCCCAACCAGCAACTGTGGGAGACGCTCCTGCTGACTGCTGGGGTGTAAACGTGCCCCAAATCCTCCTCTCTGTCTGTCTGTCCGTCATGCAGGGTGGTGTTCAGTCTGCCCTCGGCTTCAGGTGCCCCTGATGGAAACAGAATTTACTTTGGGCGGCCATCCCCAACCCTTTGGACACGCCTCCCATCACAAACACCTTCAGAACCTCCATCGTAACCACTTCCACTGCTCAAGCTGCCTCAAAACATCTTTTGGGTTCTCTAGTTGGTAGAACGTGAGCTTTGCTGGCTGGTCTCCTCTGCCTTTGAAACACAAAGATTTTAATCTTTCACCCTCTTTCTTCCTCCTGGGAGACTTCGGGCAGTCTTCTTAATTAGGCAGGATTGCCTCACTTCCTTAGATATGGAAATGTCTCTTTGTTAAACAAGGCGGTATCTCTTATCTCTGGCCCTTAAACAACTCTGCTTTTGGCAATTCATTCTGTGGCCTTACACCTAACATGCAAATGATGCAAATATCCAACTAGGCAAAAGTTTGTAACTCATTATAAAAACTTGGCTCAGGCCCTGGGCAGGAGTGATCCTGTTTGGGGGCACTCGCTTCTGCGTGGCTGACTGCCAAACTTTCTCCTAAGCGCATCTTTACCACGGCTCTTTCCTTTCCCCTCAGATCTTTCCCCACGATCTTTATTTTTATTTTTCCTTTTTACCTCTTTCAGGTTATCGGGTTCTTTTATCTGAGAACAGAGTCAGAAAAAGCCCAAGAACAGGGTTTTTTTTTACCTGTAGGACTTCTCCAGGACAGGAGTGCCTGGACACCCCCAGATGTAACCTGTCATTTGGGGGTGAAAGCAGCCCTCAATCACAGCTGACGGATTCCTCCCAGCCCCCTTCCAGGCCTTGCTCTGCCGTTGCCATGACTAAATTTTGCTGCTGCTAATTGTGAGGATGAAAATAAGCAATTTTCTCCCTCATCCTTGTGACAGCAAAACTAAACTTTTGCTTTTGAGACTTCAGCTGTTTCCAGTCTCAGGAATTCCCATCTACCTGGTAGAGCAGGACCAGCATGGTTTTTAGAGGTGGGAGAAGGACAACCATGCTCCATCTTTTCCACTGACGTTGCTCCAGTTGGCATTAAAGGATAATTTGTGCTTGGGCTGGAAATAGCCAGGACAGGTTCATTATGATCCCCCAACCCAGGAGCCGGGGCAGGGAGCCCAAACTCTGCTCTCAGGAGAGTTTGTGTGCTCTCTGCACAAAGCAGGGGCAACTTCAGCGGAAGAGGTGGAGTCCATCCCTTTGCAAGGTTCCTGGGAGGATTCTCCTGGCTGCCGGAGATTTTCCTTCCCTCAGACAGAGGCAAAACCTGAAGCCAGGCCTCCCACGTCAGGCCAGCTGCTACTATTGAAAGGGACACGGGGTGACAGTGGGTGAGGCAGGAAGAGTGTTACCATCTTCCTCCTGGAGCTGAACTCTGAAGGCAAGGTTCTTCAGGAGGGTGAAGGCTACGAGCCTTGGAAATCGTTTGGGGCTGGGAATCCCAGGTGGAAGGAGCCACCTCCTGGAAAGAGTAAGGCTTGCAAGCACTGAGGGCCAGTCCCTCAGCTTCTCCCCACTCCCGTGTTTTCCTTCTTGCACTCGTTTTCCTTATGAACTCTTCTTGGGCTGGGCTGTGCTCCCATCACGAGAGTGAGGTCCTCAGAGCTGCAAAACTCTGTGGCCCTAATTCCCCTACGGATCTACTGGAAGATGCTACATCGGTGTCCCCCGGCACGTAGGAGGCCCCACGGACCGTTTGCACAAACACCAGTGGCTTCTTCTTAAAGAAAAGGAATGAGGAATGAAGGGCAGGTAATGACGTGGCCGAGAGCCTCGAGGATCAAGGAACAGCAGTGGGAACGGAGCCAAGAAGCAGCACAGAACAAAATCTCACCCTCAAGACCTTCTCTTGAGGAGTGACCCTAGAGGAAGGCCTTCTATCTCCTGTAATTTTAAATTTTTTAATTTTTTTTTACAAGTGCCTTTTAGTGAAAATTAGGAGCAGGCATCTAAATGAGTCCTCTGCTTTTGAAACTATTACCCAGCATTATAACAGCACTTATCACCTTAGGGTGCAGCTGGCTTAACTTTTCTCAACAAATTCAAAATAAAATCCTCAGATTGGACCTTTTTTCCTGGTAGCAGCCGACTTCATGTTTGAAATCTCTATGTTTTTCCCTAGACAACTCCTTGAAAGGAAGGATGGCTCCAGGCAGGGCAGAGATCAGCTCATCCCGGGGGAGTGGGAACAGGAGAGAGGGTGACTCGCAATAAACTATTGAAGGAACTTAATCTGTTTGATGCGTCAAAACCCAGCAGCCTCTCAACCCATCATTCAACTGCAGGCTTAGTGACACTGGAAAATACTGGATTTGACTAGATTTGAAAACGATAAAATCAATAACAATAATCAATTTCCAGGAGTTAAGCGTGGCCAAACAAGAAAAAAGACTCTTGTTTTGGTGGTGACTTAACATAAATTAGTAATAATAATCAATTTTCAGGAGTTAAGCGTAGCCAAACAAGAAAAAAGACTCTTGTTTTGGTGGCGACTTAACATAAATTAGTAATAATAATCAATTTTCGGGAGTTAAGAGTAGCCAAACAAGAAAAAAGACTCTTGTTTTGGTGGCGACTTAACATAATTAAAAGAAGCGTTCCTAGTTAGGCTGTTAAACTATTGAGGAAAAAATTGGAGGTGTGCAAATCCAGAGCAGATGCTTCTGGAAAATGCCGTAGATGTTGGGGCCCTGTAAGTGACTTTCTTGGGTGAAAGTTCCAATCTTGGGACAAACCCAAGAACTGTCAGGTGAGGAAAATGTCCTTTTCCGACCCCAGAATCCCGAAGCCTGTGTCTGAGAAGTCGTGTTTCAGGAGCTGAGGGCTGTCCCTCGCTGTGCCTGAGGATGTCTGGACAATTTAATTCCTCTCTGGCCCCGTTTCCCACCTGCTCTATCGGTTTGACTCTTTCCCTTGGACTCTCGCTTACCAGTGCAACTTCCCTTTCCATTCTGGACTGGGAGCGCTGGGTTAATGCCACCCTCGTAGGGTGTCAGCATTGCACAACCAGTTAACCCTCTCCGGATAAGGCAGAGAGGGGGAAAAACAAAAGGAAGAAGAAGAAGAATCAAATTCTCTGCCGGTGACACTTTCTCCCAGCCAACAAACAAAAGTTTTATTAGCTAAACCCTCTCAGATGCTGCATTCCAGCTTGGTAACATTTCGGTAACACATTGCAAACGTTTGACTCATAGAAACTTGGAAGGCTGGAGCCGGGGGAGGGGGAAGAGCGTCACATTCCCATTCCCGGGCAGGGTTTGGTTGTTGGATTTTTTTTTTTTTTTTTTTTTTTTCTTTAAAAAGAACTGAAACTTCTCTCTGTTTAATGAAAAAAAAGTGTTTGAGCCTGACGGCTTTCACCGGCTTGCATTGTGTTTGGGAGAGAGGGGCTGGGGGAGGAGGGCTTGTGCTGCCAAGGGAGGAACCCAGGGCAGCTGAACTCGCTTTTCTTCTGCAAGTTTTTTTTTTTCTCCCTCTGTGTTCCCAGGACAGGGTTGGCTTTCTAGGTTTGATAAAGCATTTCCTTCCATTGTCATTCTATACGGCCTCTGGGCCCTTCTCTCAGTCCCTCCCCTTTCCCCGTCCCCTCTCTTTCTCTCTCTTCCTGAACTTTAGTGAATCTTGAGATATAAAGAAAGCAGCTGCCTCCCTTAAGCACATCTTGAACAATGAGACCTCATCTCCAAGGGCTTTAATTCCTCTGGATGCAAGGACAAAGCCAGGGTGAGTAGCCTGCTAGTGACTCTGCCGGTCACTGCATCTGCAAACGCGGCCGTTCCCGGTGGGTGCTCGCGTCCGTCCCCGCAGCGCCGGGGTCCCCTCGCCGCTCTCGGGCTGCGGAGGTATCGTACAGCACAGGAGCAGATGCTGGAGACGTTAAAACTCTCGAAGCCCAACTGGTGCTGCCTGAGAAAGCGCAGACACGGTCCCCATCGGACAGAGTCCCCGGTCCCCGCCGGACACACACGCTGGAGGTGGCTTTGCCACCCAACTGCGTGCCAGGACTTGGGGTACCCGCTGGCTCCTCTCCTCGTGAGACGGGGCAGAACCTGGCTCTCAGCAAGGTGGGAGGAATCCCCATCTCAAAGGCAAAGAAAAAACAAATATGATGCAATCAAGCGTGTGACTCGGAGCGGGACTGCGGGAGGGAGAGCTGCCCCCGCGGAGCTTGGAGAGCGCCGGGTGGGAGACCCCTCCGCCCCCCCCGGGGGTCGTGCGGATGCTGGGACCTTCCTGACGGTGCCCGTGGCGGTTCTGCTCTCTCGCCTTCAACAGCCTCGTAGGAATTTTCCAGTTCCTTTGAAATGGCGAAGCGAGAGACGGGCTGGAGCTCAGGGGAACTTCTGCTCGGTGCAGGGGAGCGGTGACTCCCGGGGCAGAGAGCGGCCGGCGCGGCTCGCTGCGCTCCGACAGAGACCACGCAGAGGTGCAGCGTGTGCTGTCCTTGTAAAGAGCCTTATCTGGGGTCTAGTTTTGCCAGCATGATCTGTTTAGATCGTTGCGTGCACAGAAAGCAGGAGGCAAAATACAGGCTATCTCAGCAGCAGCGTGATGTAACTTAATTAAGGGAATTTGGGACAAGTGACAAAGCTGCTGCCTAACGTCCAACTTCCAATATGGGGTCCCCGTCTCATCCTCCCAGGAAACTGTAACCGATTCACACGGGAGACCGTGACGGAGTAGAAGGCCTATCCCAGATATATCTTTAAGATCTTCCCAAGGGATTGCCCGCCCCGCAAAAGCACATTGTAAACCTGCCAGCTCCTCCTCCAGAGCAGCTTCCCAGGACACTTGCTCCGTTCGATGTGCACCAAAACAACTCTGTGTTCCTGGCACTTCCCCGCTGCTCCTTCTGGCAGGCCTTTGCTAACAGCTGAAATAGGCTCCTCTCGTGAAACAGGCTCCTCTCGTGTGCTCTGAGATACTCACTGGTGTACCAGTCCACCTCTTTGCCTCCACTGTTAATGCGATCTTCCTCTGCTTGCAGTGCCTCGGTGTTGGGAACAAAGGAGCAGGGACCGTGACTCTGACGGATGTCTGAGGTCAGAAAGTTCCCTCACGCTTGTATCGGCTCCTCTGTTTCTGAATAACCTACTTAGGGCGACTGGGGGGAAGCTGGTGGGCTGCACGGTGTAGGGGGTGCACGGTGTAGGGGCTACACGGTGTAGGGGTTGCACGGTAGTGTGAGAACCTGCAGTACCCCAGGACAGCCGTACTAGATGTACTTTAAAAAGTAGGAAATACTTCAGGCTTAAGAGAAATGTCGCTCTGTTATGGCGTGTTCCTCAGACTGGCAACCACTAGAGTTTGAAAAAGCAGAGGAGGGAAAACCAGTGAGATTTTGGGAGGGAAGGTGCTCGGGCAGCTCTGACGCTTTTCCCATCTCTCAGCTGCCCCTTCGCTTCTGCCATTGAACTTGTGTGATTACGACGTGGCTAAACTGGGCCCTGAGGGTTTATTTCGAACCTTGGTTGCCTGATGTTCGCTCAGTGATCTGGTGGAGGATCCGAAGCCACAAGTGATAGTGGCGCTGCCCCGCTGCTGCGAGGGGCCGTGACGCGCGGGTGGGATCCGATGGCCGGGGTGGGGAGTCCTTGAGGCTTCGCTGCCAAAGACACCGGGGAGTGGAATGACTCCCAGGCTGAGGAGTCGACTGCATGCAACTAAATACAGCCCAGATGCTGTTATCTAATGACCCCACGTCTCAGCACCACACCACACTCTCCCCCCCTTTTTGAGTTTCTCCTCCTCGTCTCCATCTGTCTCCAGTGTCTGCTGTCTGTGCTGAAATCTGATTCATAGGAAATAGAATCTTAGCCTAGGAAATACCACAGGGTATCTGAGGCCCTCGGGATGGGGCATGGAAAAGGTTGGTCCCTGAAAGCCCCTGACAAGCCTCCATGCCATAATGACAACGCCTCAGGTAGGAAATTCTCCTAAAAGCTTTATTACAGGTGAGTTTCCCAAATTTCTCCCCTCTGCCCTAGAACAGAAAAGACAGTCTGGGAGAAGTCCAATGAGGAAGGTTTCCAACGGCTTTATTTGTCTCCTGCATCCCATGTACAGGCTTGTCGGGTAGAATTCATCCAAGTTCAGGTGGATGAGCCCAGCTGAGCTGCTCAGCCGTGGCTCCCTTTGCAGGCTGAGGGGAGGAGGCAGCTCCTCTGGGGACCGTTCATCTCAGCTAAAAGTAGATATTCGATGTGCATTTCTAATCTGGCTAAGTTGAATCCTTCTCGTAGGGGCTTTAGGAGAAGCAGCTGATGACTTACACATGGCAAAGAGAGGAAAAACAGACCGGAAAGACGGCTGCTAAAGGGAAATTCAGCTTAACAGGGTAAACCTGGGCACATGCAAACAATGTGATTTTTGTGTCAGAAAACAGTGGAAGAAGAAAACAGCCGAGAACAGAGAAAGTAGGTCAGATGCTGACTGCTGGATGTGTTCTAGGAACCGTCTCTGGCCACCACCTGGGTAATGGGGGGGACGTGCCCCACTTCTGCCGTAAGGCCCAGTGTGATTCCTAGGCAGATAAAATTAACAGCTCCGTCCTGACTATGTTTTAATCTTATTGGAGTTCTTTTTTTTTTTTTTTTTAAAATAGGAATGTTGGTGCTGCTCAGGGCGTATTTGCTGTATTTTAGGGAGCAATGCACTGAAGAGGCTATAGGAGGCTTTCAAAGCAGAAACCTGGTGGTACTGCTTCTGGTATGACATGGCAGTTGAAAAAAACAAGCGTGATCTTGGGCCTTATAAAGAAGGAATGATCGAACAAGGTGTAAAAGAACACTTTTGTTACTCGGTAAAGCATCGGGGTGCTGCATCGGTTCCGGGAGCCATCGGTGCGTGGTGTGTTCTTACGCTATAAACAACCTCAACGTTGTCCCATATTCTTCAACATGTTCTAAACACGACTGGAAGTTTTGTAGGAGACCTCGTGGCTTGTGCAAAAATCATACAGAAAGCCTGTGCAGTCTGTTACGCAGCAAGTCAGAGGAGGCTGGATACATCTCGGAGCTTTTCTCTCCTTAAAATCCCATTTCTAGTCCAACACACCATCGGGTGTTTACCCGCCATCCCGAGTCTTTGTGCCACTTGTTCTTATCCAGAAACCTCCACTAAATTCGGCAGCTTTGGGCAGCACCCTGGTGTCTGCAAAAGGAGTAGGAGTTAGGGGGAGAGATGGCTGGGGGTTGGACACCGGCCTAGGCGGACACGGATAGGGTTGCTCTACTCCGGGGAGGATCAGAGCCTGGCAACATCAGGGAAGAAGCCACGTTTCACCTTAAATCCCATTGACTGAGCTGAAGGAGTTGGTTAAATTGGTTAAAAAGTAGCAGGATGAGGGAGGTGAAATGAGCATCTCCAGACTTGATATTGAACAGATCAGGTCTGCGGAGGGAGGAAATCTCCAAAGCTGTTGTGCTACCGCCTGGGACGGGCATTTTTCCAGCGGGAGCTGACATGTGTTAACATAAATGTAGATGAAACCTTCAGATTTAATGGAGCTTTTCAGAAGCATAACTGTGCTCCCTTGATTTTGCAGGAGGAGATGAGAACTTTACTGCCACTTCTGCCACTGAAAGTCCTCCCCACCTCTGTGCCCACAGTCCCCTCCGTAGCAGCCTCCAGGAGCTCATCTGTGCTCTTGGCACTTACACAATGAGGAAATTGGCCAGCATTTCCATATTAGCAATCAACTTTCCAGGGATGTTGCATGTATTTTCCAGCAAGGGATGGAACACCATCAGCAACCCTTTCATCCGCCAAGCCGGGGCTGCAGTTGTGCAGCCGGGAGGACCAGGCATTGTTTAAAAAAGACTCAGACGAGAGCGCTCGGAGTGCGAATGCCCAGCGAGGCCCTTCCCTCAGCCCCCGAGCTCTGTATTCAGTCCTGGCACTTGGCCCTCACGTATTGTCCCTGCTCTGGGATGTTTTGGCACGGCACAGTGACTGCTGCCACTGCCAGCGCTGCCCCAGCCCTTCCCTCTGACAGCCCCAGTGTCACACCAGCAGGCAAATGGGCGGACTGGGCGAAGGAGGGAGGGATCAGTGGGGTGGCAGTGCTGCTTTGAGGACGCTTGTCCCACTTCGTGTAGCTTCTTGGCATCTTGATGAACTCTCAGGGATTTTTGGCATTCCTCATCCTGGCTTTATCACCTCGTTCCCTGGGTGAGGGGTTGCTCGGTGGGGGCTGTCACTCAGGGAAGGGAAATTGGGATAAAGCGCTGAGAAATGGCCACCTGGAACAGTCGGTAAATTGGGATGGAGGAGACACAACTTGTTTGACCCCCCCTCATGGTGCACAGGGACAGGGAGTGACAGGGACCCAGCCGTGACCTGACTTCCAGTGACACTTTCCTCCCGGTATCTCTCCTGGACAGACACAGCCATGCATTTTTTTGCGTTCTCAGGAAGATGCACTTTAAATATGTATTAATTGGGCATGATTAATTCATCAGGAAGTTTACTGTAAAAGCAAATAAAACCAGTGAGGAGTAAACTTTTTTTCCCCTGAACAAACCACGTGGATGAGGCAAAAAAGGTCTTGCTTGAGCCACAGGCATCCAGCGTTTTGTGATGGTTGCACCTGATGGTTATAATATCACCAGACAAATTGCTAAATAATGAGTTTTTGGGTGGTGGCCACACAGGAAGACCCTTGTGGCCACACACATTCCCCCATCCTTTAAATTTGCTGGCCAAGACCCTTGCGGAGCCATTGGTGACTCTGGTTATTCCATCAGCTTGTAGTCGGATCTAGTTTGTTGGTTTGGCACCTTTCAAACGCAAAATGCACCGAGGGGGGGGGGGGGGGAAATAAATAAATTTAAAAAAATTCATCGTGCTCTGCTTTGTGCGGTGTCTGGCAGACGCGGGAGGGTCTGTAAAACCCATCCTGAGCTTTGCAGCACCGGTGCAAACCTACAGCAGAGCCTCGAGGTGCCGCAGCTCGCGCCCCTGGGACAGGCGGTGGAACAGGAGATGGAGCCTCTCTTCAAGGTCACTCCGGCACTGCTGCAACCCTGGGCTGCCAGCCCGTGGCTTCTGCTAGTCCCCAGCAAGCTGGGAGACAGGTAACACCTCGGTTCAGCCTGTTTTAGCCTTTTTTCTTTTTTTTCCTGGCCAGCCTGCTCCTCCCTGGTAACTGCTCGCTGTCCTTTGTTCTTGAACCGTATTTCTCACCAGGCGCGCTCAGCCAGACGGAGGAAAGCGCTCCCTTTCAAACACAAAGTCCCAGGACAACCCCGGCCTTTTTGTTTCTTTTTTTTTTCTTTTTTTTTCTTCTGTGCTCCCTTTCATGCTGGGAGAGCAGTTTTTCCAGCCAGCCTGGCTTTGGAAAAGCCCGGAGCACTGGACATGTGCAGAATGAGCAATGCCAGAGCTCCGGAGCGCAGCCCGAGGACCTGAGGCTGCCTGGATGGACAGACAGCGGGCTGGAGGACCTGGAAGGAGGCAGATTTGGGTTTTGGGGACAGAGCATGGCTTTGAAAGGAACGTAGGCTTTCCAGAGATGGATTTTGACTTGGAGATACCCTGAGGCTTTGGGTTTGGAGCAAAACTATTTCCTCCATCTCTTTGTGCCTGGGCTTTAAATCTGGTAGACAGCACGCGGTCAGCTTTGGTCATTCATTCGGTGGGACCCAGACCCTATAACTCACTCGATAAACACCGCAGCAGAGTCTGCTTCTCCTGGCACAGGGGCTGATCTGAGCACCGACAATACGCACCAGACAGGCAGGACCTGGCTGCTGAGCCCTGCTGACTTTTAGGATCAATCTCTTCAGTGTGATTTGTCTAGACAAAAGGTTTTCAGCAAGTTGGAAAAACACTGTGAGATTCTTGGGCATTTCACAGCCCTCAGCATCCACTGGAGGTGAAACCCTGAAATTATGAGATGCTCAAGACCATATTGCCGTGCGACTCCTAGGAATGATTTATAGTCCAGAGACTAGAAATCCTGCTCTGCTCAGATGTAATAAGAAAGGATCCCTCTTCCCATTTCCTGAATTCATTATATTTAAGACGAGTGAATCTGCATTAGAACAGTGAAAAAATATATATCTCTGTAGCAGATCAGAAAGGAAACATTCCTATACATGAAACTAAATCTCAGACCAAAGCTGAGACAAGGAAAGTAGAGACTAGACACAGGAACCTGGCTTAAAGCCATAACGGCGAAGTCGCAGGCATCTGAGATGGGTCTCGGGCAGGAGGAAGGTGCTATCTGCCAGCTTAGTGGTTTAAACAGCCCCGAAGGCCGTGGGAGACGGGGGGTGGGTTCCCCTCTCCTGCTGAGGGTCAGAAGGCGCCGAGCTACGGCTGCTCTCCTTCTGCAAATGCTTCTCCAACTTTTCTTCGGAGCTGCGAGGCCGGAGCAGAAGGTTTTTAGCGAGGGCAGGATTCCTGTCTCCCCCGCGGCGTCGGGCGCCGGGGCTGTGGTCCCCCTGGGACCAGGGGACGGTCGGGGACATCGCTGGGGGCCGCCTCTCCCCATTCCCCGGGGTGGGGGGGCTGGTTCCTGGGTGGCAGCAGTGTGTGTGGGGGGGTCGCTCATCCCTTGTGCTCTCCGCACACGCGGCGTGAGCAGCGTCACGGCGGGGGGAAAGAGGACGAGGGCCTTTTTCAAGGTTACAAGCCTCTTATTTTTGGACGCGTTTCCCTACCGCTGGAGCTGACCCAGGCTGCGAGCTGTTGAAGTTTTAGGTCCTTTGTTTGTTTAATTGAAGTGCTGTTTGTTTTTGATCACAGGCATTAGATAGGCGCTTCCTCTGCAGGCAGGAAGCAGTGATTTCCTGTTCGTTCGCTGGCCAACTCTCACTGCGCAGGAAACCTCGCTCTGCTGAGTGTTCACTTTTTGTGCAACATTTTTGGAAGGTCTTTCGTGTTGTTGTTTTGTTTTCCCTTTTTTTTTTTTTTTTTTTTTTCCCCCCTTTTCACCCTCCCTCCCCGCTCTCACCCCATCCCCTGCAAGCGGTGCTGGGTCTCTGTACAAAGGATGTGTAGAGTCCGCGGGGCTGGATGCGCTGGGTGATGCTTTTTATTTTTTTATTTGCTGAAAATGGTTCTGTTTAGGTTGAAATCTTTTAGCGAGGTTCAAAAGGCAGGGAAGGCAGCCTCCGGGCTGTCTTCACACCCTCGCCAAGCCTCCTGCTACTGAACACATTTGGTTTTGACAGTTATTTGACAATAGCTATGTGTTACCACAGGCAGCGCGAGTGTATCTTCCTCAGGCTTTTGTGGACCCCACTCAGTGCAGATCCAGGTCTAAAAGCACTGATTTCTTCGCAGAGCTTGCCGGTTTTGTGGATGTGTGCCATGTAGGGAAAGATTTTGTTGTTTCCCGGGACGCTGTTGCATTTACTGTCGAGGGAGGTGTATTTGTAACGGGTCATTTAAATGACTTGCCCAGCATCACCTAAAACTCAGCACCTGAGCAGGGAGTTAAAACCGGATCAAATCTGCCCAGGTTGTTTGCTCGCTGTGCTAGAAGGACCTTTATGTAGATAAATACTTGGAGGATGCAGTAGGTGAGAATTTTATTGCCAATTCCCAGTTAAATCTGTGAAAGATCGCTGTTCTCAGTCTCTGCCCACCATGGCTCTAAGAGATGGCGTTTCCCAGCTCCTTCGTAAGTGCAGAAATCTCATTTCTCATCTCTGCAATATCCCACTGGCCTCATTCCCTCCTTGGCTACAACCACATCTCCAGGTCAGAAGCATCAGAAAGGAGTCAGGGATGGGGTTCAAGCCGATGCTTTCACACCTTCGTGTGTTTTTCTGGGGTGGAAAAGAGATGTTTGGGCTTTTCTGTCATATCCCAAACGGGCAAAACAGCGGTTCCTTGGCAGCTCCATGCACACGGGGATGTTTTTGCTCAGCGTGTTTATCCTGGTAGGATCTAGGAGCTAACCCAACCAGGTCTTCACCGCAGCGCAATGCCCAGAGGTGAAGCTCTGCAGCGTCAGATGGCTCCAGCCACAGGAAGCCCGGACAGACAGACGGACACCGCTGCATGAGAGCTTTCAAACTGCCCCACGGCAACAGATGCCGACCGTCAGTGCTTCGCATACTTGTCTGCCCGAGTTTTTAATTATCTTGCTGTTGTAAAGGGGCTCCCCTGCAGGGAGGGAATTTGTGATGGGAAGAGGAGCGGCTGTAGGAACAAAGCGGGGAGAGAAATGGCAGGGGAAGGGGGAGCAGAGCAGCTCAGAGCCCCCGAGGCGAAGGGCGGGAGGGATTAATCCTGTGAATGCCCATGCACGGGAGAGAAGATGGTCAGAGGTTTTAGCCAGGGTTGTGCAAGAGCAGCTGGCTGGGGCTGTTGGGCTGCAGGGGGATGAAACGCTGAGGGATGCACAGAGGGGTGGGAGGAGGAGGAGGAAGGAGAGGGCAGGACAGTCTCTTCTACAGCCACTGTGCCGGGATCCAGCCTCCGTGTGCTCCGGCCACGGCTCATGCTTGGGGCCATCCAAGGAAAACTTTGCCCGGGCTGCTCTCAGGCGGCCCTGGCCCTCTGCAAGCCTGTCCCCACCATCTCAGCCTCCTCTCCCGCCTCGTTCCTGGAGAGCTCTCCATTCCCCAGGCCCCTTCCGATCATTGCACGTCGGTGACATCATCGCTGGTTGCTATGGAGAAGCCAGGTTGTCCAAAACACGACCCCTTGGCCTCATCCCATGTGTGTCAGGAAATGAAGGTTTTATAGTACATCTCTGCAATGGAGCAGAAACAGCCGGAGCAGGAACCGCAGCCCGGGGACAGGCGCACAACCCACCCTCGTCGTGGGCTGTTTGGCATGTGACTCCCTGGTGGCCTCTCTGATGGGGAAATGGGGAACAATTTCTTGGGGTTGCAAGGCTGATTTATGTCTCCTGAGTTATTCCTGGGCTGCTGAGCTTTCTGCCTTGGTCTGAAACGCCCTGGAGGAGAGGCGACCTCAAGTGTTTTAAGCCGGTGCCTGGGGAGAAGGCAGAAAGCCTGCACCAGACTCTGAGCAGAGGCAGAAAATGGGAGAAAATGGTCCACAGGGGCTGGGTGGAGCAATTGGAGATGATCAAACACGTCTCACAGCCGAGCTGCAGGCTTCAGGGGGGCTGTGATGTGCAGGGAGAAGAGTGAAGGTGTTTGGGAGCCTTGGCCATAGAAATGTTCCTAAAGCCAAAAAAAACCCTGTCCCAGAACCGACAGTTACCAAAGACCTCGCAGACAGTGTGGGGGCTTTGGAGAGGAAACATCAGGTAGCGTCCCGCGGCAGGGATGGGATGTGGCTGTTAAAGGCAGCCTTTGTTCGGGCAGGAATTACAACCAGACTCTCTCTCTCTTCTCTCCCGCAATGTTTGGGTGTGGAGGTGTTTCCCCGAGGGAGGGCTGGAAGCTTTTACCCCTGGATTCTCCGAAACCAGGCCAGACAAAGCACAAGGTGTCCTGCCCCGACCGCAAAGCCAGGCTGGATCCGCTCCCTCCCTGCAGGAGGAGCATAAAAATCTCCTGCGAGCACCTGAAGCAGCCGGTGGCTTTGCCAACCCCGGCTTCAACTTCCGAATTCGCGGCAGGACCAGCCTTCAGATCGTCACCCGGGCTCGGACGTGCGTCACCTCAGATGCAACAGCTCTGCAGCAGCTTGGGCTTTGACACAGTTTGTCTTGCCCCTGCCCTTCCTGCTCGCAGCTTGGCTGGGAAATGAAAATGCTGTTTCTAGGCAGAGCGGCTCTGGGTGGACGAGCTGTAACGTGAGAGCCCCGGACCCAAAGAGCCTCCAGGTCGGGCCGTTTCACGTGGCTGCATCCCGTGGCTGCACACACTTGTGTTATCCAGGTTGGTGTGTGCCCGTGCACACCACAGCCCCGAGCACAAGGGAAGTAAATAATAAGAAAAAAATGAGCATCAGAGAGCGGCGTGGCCCGAATCTGGTTTCCACTCCGTAGCTCAACCTCAACGCAAACCTGGAGGCTTCTTCCAGCTCGCTCGCCCCGCTGCCGTGTTGTCCCTTCGAACCAGCCCCTCAGGACACAGCGGCGCTGAGCAGGTTAAACAGCACACGGGGGATGTGCTGGAAAATAAAAAATTGGAGCCTTTCGGTTTTGCATACCCCATCCGGGGGCACGCTGCCGGCACCGAGCATGGAAAGTGCCTGTGTGAGTTGTTTTGGTCTCACTTTGCTTGATAACTCGCCGGTGCCGCAGTCAAATTACCCCGTAAACAAGAGCACGAGCCAGCTCAGACTCAGAAACGGGGCTGGCGGTGACACAGCCCCAACCCAACGGTGCCGGCCGACCCGCTGCGCCGCACGGCAGGCTCCCCGCGCTCGCAGCCGGTGTTTCGGGGTTAAAAATAGACTCCAGATTTCGGTTAGTGAATGCGGAGGCAGGGAGCGGAGCTGTTTATCAGTGCCAGGGTTTCCCCCGAGACGCTGAAATGAGTCAGGTAGGAGATGGGCACAACTGTGCACATGCCCTACTTCGGCGGCGCCGGCAATGCTGCTCCGTGCACGGGCTCTGCTGGGGGATTTTTTTTTTTTTCTCCGTGCTGAGGTGCCTTGGAAGCCGCAGTCCCTCTGGATGCTCATTATGACTCACGCTCCTGCCACATTTAGATGCTTCACAGCATCCTACCCTCGGCCCTTTTTGAAAACATTGCTCTCTGCCATCAATCCGTCATGCCTCCACCATGAAGGAGTTATTTTTCTAACCTGGCACAGTTCCTACTCGCATTTTGAGCTCACGCAAAGGGGTAGAAGGGGAGGAGCGAGCGGTGGGGCTGGCGGTGGGACACGGTTGCCTGGAGAAGACCCTCTGCCTGCGAGGCACCGGCTCCGCCGGCATCCCAGCTGCCCGGGATGCAACTGCACCTCGCAAGGCATCGCCCCAAACGCAAAAAAAATTGTTTCTGATATGGAGGTCGCATAACAAGCTCCATAATCCCTGAATTTTAGAGAAGCATGAGCGAGGATTTTGTTGTCCTGGAGGGTTTTGCTCCCCAGGCAGCCGGGCTCTGTGCACAGTGGGGTTTGCCAGTAGCAAAGTCCGTGGTCTGGTAGTGCTGGTCCCGGGTTCTTTCAGCTGAACAAGCACTGGTGAAGTCTGGTTATACGAACAAAATTGCTGTTGCAAGGTTTGCTCGGGCTCCCAAACGTAAGGGGGTGGAAAATAAGGATAAACCGTTAACGGGATAAACAGAGGGCGGCGGCCGCCGCTGCACTGCGAACGCTCGGGACCGTCAGCGCTGGGACGGTGAAGGGAGGAGAGCTGCTCCATCCCTGGGGGTGTACGGTGTCCCCGAGGGATGCACAGTGTCCCTGGGGGTGCACCGTGTCCCCGAGGGATGCACAGCATCACTCCTGCTCGTTCCTGGAAGGGAAATCCGGTGAGACCCGGCCGCTCGGAGCCCACGGGCACCCCGTGGCGGGGAGAGCTGGTCGGTGCCACGGGGAATGATGTGGCACCTTTTCAGTGCCGCTTTTTGGGACAAGGTGCATCATCCAGGGATGCCTGAATGTGACGACATGGGCCACTGTCTTTACGCCCCTTGCCTTGCCCCGTCTCTTGACAGTCATCAAGGCACTGGCTCGTGTTTTCATGGCGTTACAGGCTCGTCTCGGTCCCACCAGCCCCGCGGTGCCCCTCTGCTCGCTACCGGCTTCCCTGGGGTGATGGAGACGTGGCGGCAGCCCCTGCCCCGGCGCTGAAGTGGGGGGGCTGGGTGTTTGAGCCACCCCGGCTGGTTATTGTGCCCAGGGGCAGCAGCATGCTGCCGGTTTTAGCAAAAGACCAAATCACCCCGTGGCAGGGTTTCTGAGGTCAGGGGGGTGGAGTGCTTCGTCTCAGCCCTGCAGGGAGGGGGACAGGACTGAAACCACCCCCCAGCTCCAGCCTTTCCCCTCCTGAGCCCCATCCCAGGCACGCAGAGACTCCCGGCACCATCCAGACCTCGATGCTTTTGTGTCCCTGAAGCGACGCATCCACCTACAAGGTTTCCAATGCTCCAGAGCCCTTTTCCTACGGTGACAACCAGCACTGAGGGCCTCGAAGTTACCCATTTTTCAGAGGAGGTGACACAGGCAACACCAAACCTCCAAATAAACCTTGCTGTGAAGAAGGCACAGAGCCAAGCCTCAGCACCCCACGTTGGGCAGCATCCCCAACGCCCCAGCCTCACACCGGCAGGGTAAATCGGCTTGGCCAGGGGTGGGCTGTGGGGCCAGGTCCTACGAATTAATTGAGGGCACTTTTTCATGGCTAATACCTCGCTCGCTTGTGCAGCAGCGGCTTCCTGTTTGACTCACACCTGACAGCCCCGCTGCATAAGTCGGGGCCTCTTGTGCTTGCAAGCAACTGAATGGGGCTGTTTACAATTAGAGAACATGGGATTCCCAGAAAGAGGCTCAGACCGGACATCCTGAAGCGAAATACCCCGGGCGTCACCGGCTAAAAATAACCGTAGCAGAACAGTCACCAAACAAACAGCGCGTTAACACCAGCCCCGGCACCGAGCTCTCACGTATCCCATGGCAAGGGGGGGAGTGGCAGGCGGAGGGGCACCAAAAGCAACGGCTTTCCCTACCCCCGCGGGGGTTTTTCTGCTGTAACGTGGATGCTACAAAGGCTGGTGGCTGCCACTCGCAGTGATTTCTCGTTGTTTCTGTTTTATTTAGCGGTAGGGAGGAGTAAGGCAAGGGTTAAAATATAAATAAAATGAGTTTCAGCCAGAAATGGCTGGTGGAAATCAGTTCAGCCTGCTGGTGGGCTGGGGGGAGCTGTGGAGGATGGGAAGCGAAGCAGAACAGCCTCGGCGAGGAAGGGGCTTTGCTGACCGGCTCCAGACCTGGAGCTGGTTGCCCAGCAGCTGGGTGGGCAAGTGTCATTGCGGCCAGCTCCGGGAGATGCTGAACAGCCTCGGGGAGCGGCGGGGTGGCTGCTTCTCATCTGATGGCTCTACTGGGGACACTTTTTCGCACCAGGACCCCCTGCTCGGGCTCACAGGGGTTTTATAGCAAATGCTCGCAGCAGCCGGGGGGAACCGGCCCTCCGGCACCGCTCAGCTCTCCGTGGACGGAGGAGCAGTGGTGGCCACAGGGTGGTCTCCGTAATGCTGCTGTGAGTTTCCGAATGGGATCCTGCTGTGGTTTCCCAGTTGCATCCCCAGGATAAGCGAGTGCCAGACCCAAGAGCCTTTTTCCAGCCTTTCTCAGGGACAGCCCCAATTAAGCGGCCGGCAGGAACAGGCTGCATGTGAAAAAGAGTCGAGAGCACTCACTAATACCTTATGAATTTTTCCAGGACCTGAGTCAGAGCTGGGGAAGGTGCTAAAGTGCCTGGTCCTTAGAGCGGGGCTCAGCAAATGGGGACACGACGGTGGTGGGACCAACCTCCGCTTGAGCTGAGCACGAAGCGGGGAGCTGCTGGCTTTGCGCCTCCTCCCCGACGCTTGCCAGCTTGAGGGAGAGACAATAAGATGGATCAGAGCAAAAGGGCTCAGAAAGGGTCGTAAAGACTCGTCCCAACAGCCCTATAGACCAGTCAACCTCTCTGTAACAGAGATTTCAGAAGATAGGAGCTCCCGTTAAAAGGCACTTACGCAATAGGTTGCTATGAGAGGAAGTTTCTCTTTAACCCCAGGCAGTTAGTGGTTGATTTATGTCCTACAGCTTTAGATTTTATAAGTTGCAGGGGTGTTGCATAAGAAGATAATTGGACCCTGTATTTCTTATAAACTTTTTCTGTTGGGGAACGTTTACTCTTTTATCTGCCTCTTGTATGCCTGATGCCTTGACGATGTATAAGGAAGGAAAATTATACGGCTCAGGTAATCTTACTCATGAGAGTAAATCCCCAAGTTGTCCCCGAGGCAGTGATAGATTTAGGTCTTCCTGAGCTTTACCCAGGGGATTGTCCACTTTTCCTCCCTCAAAATAACAGCGGCTCCGTTGTTGCCCTCGATTTCTCCCTCTCTCTTCGTGTACCGAGTTATTGTTGGTGGCTTTTGCTCTGAAGCAACAAATACCGCAGTGGGGACGTGGGCAGTGGACTGCTGTGGACAATTTTGCACCCTGTTCATGGTGGACTGACTTGCTGGGCTTAATGGCCCTGGGACCCACGTCCAGTGCCATGGCCCTTCCTAGGTGAGAGCTATCACTTGGCGGGAGTCAATTCATTTCAGGCAGGGGGGACAGACGGAACGCTTCTGCTTCACGGAAACTTCGCTTGGGCTCTCTCCTGATTTGCCATTTGCCTTTAACCTAAAATAAAAGTTATTTAGACTAAAAGCGCACATTAGCGATTTGTGAACAGAAGGACAATTGCAGGGAGAAAACTAATTTCCACCAGCGTGGTGGGGGAAAGACACTGCTACATTGTCTGAGCCGCGGTGTCCTCCCCAGCAGAAGAACAGGCCCAGGTTCTCTGCCTCCAGCTATTTCGAATGACGATAGTTTGTGAACTCGCCCTCTTGTTCTTGGACTCCTTCCTGGACTCCCGCCACAGGTTGTCTCGCCGCTACGGCAGCAGAAATAACCTCCAGGCCTTCCCATCGACGGCCGCCCATGTCAAAAGCTTCATTTGCTCAGTGGAGGACCCGGCTCCTCCATCTGCTCTGGAGCGGCGCGGAAGCAGAGCTGCAGCCCGGCGGGGACGGCTGCGGAAACAGCAAATATCGCGCGGGAGGGACAGGCTGCCGAGCACGGGGAGGTGATACTGGTGCTCTGAGATGCTGAACGGAGAGTTGGGGCAATTCCTGCTTTTGTTATAGACCCCCCCGGGGGCCCTTGAGCACATCCATTACGCTTGGGCATCGGCTCGCCCTTCTTGCGGAGCCGGGGGCGAGGACAGCGTCTCCTTTCTCTTTTCGTCCGTCTTGTTAATTGGGACCGGCCCTTCGTTTGCGTGGGTGTCTGCTGCCATTTGGAAATCTGAGTTTTAGCTTGTAAAATCTCAAAGGGAGGGATTTTTTTCCCTTCCTGGGTGAGCGTGGGTGGCTTCGACGCTGGTCCAATTTTAGTCTCCGCGCACCACCCAGATATAAAACTGGGCATCTTGCTGCATCTGCTCCTGGGATATTCATTGTCCGGGAATTCCCGGGTGACCAATTATGCCAGTGGGAGCATTCATGGAAACAGACCATTTTCTGCGACAGCTCAAAGTCTTTGCAAAAGGTTGGTAGAGTCCCAAGAGCTTCTGGCAGCTTCATTTTATTTTGAAACCGATTGGCCCCCAGCTGGGTGTGAGAGTAAAATGAAAGGATGCGAGATAAACCCACTTGTGCGAGAGAGTGAGCAGCTGCCCGAGGCAGCACAGCATCAGAGGTCGTCATTCTGAAACCGAGCATGGAAACTGCACCGAGAAGAAAGCTAGAGAGCAGGGCTCGGGCTCCTTGCCACACACGGTGCAGACCACACTAAAGAGCTGCTCTGCCTGGGGACTGTCACATGCACTGGGGTAAGAGAGACGGAAACCTAAAGGGCAGCAGGCAGCTCTGACTGGGCAGATGAGCGCTGACAACAAAGGTACTCTTGTCCTCTCTGGGCTACTCTTGTCCAACCCATCTTTTGTGTTTAAATGTGTCTTTGGGCTTTCTTTATCCTCCGCTCTTTGCTGAACATCTCTGTCGTGTTGCTGTGATTGCCACCGTGGCTCCACGGGTGGTTTTAGGCATCCCCTGGCCTGAGCCGCTCAGGAGGACGAGGAGACATGGAGGTGGAGTGGAGCGAACGGCGAGGTACGGAGAAGAGGAGGCTCCCATGGGTTGTTTGCGTCTTCCTTGCTGCCGAGCGAGCTGCCAGCCTGCTCAAGAGCCTGGGGAGCGTTTAGCAGGAAATACGGTCGGTGTGTGCTGCGTTCGCAGCTTCGGCACCTTGTGACCCAGACCATACCCCGTCCGAGAGCACGCAGGGAGTTCGGGATTTTCAGTCTGGTTGACCCACTTCTGTGTGGCGCGCGCTGTGTCACTCCTGACTGCTCTTGCCCTAGGTCAGCATCCCCACCCCCTGGCACAGCCGCTTGTGATTTAAGTCGCTGAGAGATGCTCTGATGGAAGGGCTGTGGTAAAGGGCTTAATACAGAGGATCTCCTGGGGAACACCAGCCAGGCAGGGAATGGCCAACCGGGCTGGTAGTTCTTGCTCGTGTTTGCCGTCGGTTGCTCGCCAAACACGTGCCGATCTCCTAGCAGGTGGGGGCAGCTCCCCTCTTTCAGGTGAGGAAGGCACCGCAGTAGGTGAAGGAGCAGCACCGGCTCTTGCGGGACACCAGAGCTCTCCAGCTTCCAGGCTGGATGCTCAGTTACAGGTTTGCGCCTTCAAAGCGTGAAGTTCTCACGGCTGCTCCTCGAGAGCCTCCTGTGTGCGCTGCACCATACGACCCATGGCAGGGGTGGCTGTGGTGGACGGGAGCTAACCTGAGCCTCCAGCTCTGCAGAGCTAAACCATGGTGATAGGTGGGAGCCGCAGCCTTCGCTTACAGTGCATGAACAACTTTTTATCCATACACCAGCACTCGCCTTGCAGAGCCCTGGCCTGGGCCACGTGACTGGAGCCAGGACGTGGGGAGCATCTCTCCACGTCCTTCATCCCAAGACAGATATTACACCTCTCCTCTTCTTTTCTTGCCACCCCCTGGTACTGCCTTACACTCTTTTTGTGAACAGGTTGAGAAATCGCATCAAGGTAGAAATGTGCCGGTCATGACACCACAGTTAGGAGGAGGGAAGCTGTGATGGAAGAATTTGTTGAGTTTCGTCCTACCTCAAAAGTGCTGAAACTGGTGTAATGCTCCCACACCTCAGCTTGGGAATTTCCAACTAAAACCAACTGGGTTGGGTTCTCTGGGCTGTAGAGAAAGTGGAACACATGCTCAGGGTGCCCTAGATGTCTCAGAAACCAGGAGGCAAATTGGAAGAGCTGGCACTTTTAAAGTATCAGGACCCTTCAAGCTAAATCTCACGATCTCTGGGCATCTGATGTGACTTTTGGCACCGCACAGCAAGTGTGTTTCAAGCACCTTGTCTTTTGGCTTTGAGGGGGAGAGTGAGAAAGAAAGGAGAGGGAGAGCAGGACACAGCACTCAGGGAAAAATGAGCCCTACACGTGATATGATGCTGTTTAGAAGTGGGGAGGGAAGTGGAGGAACTTTGTAGACCTCATGCAGCAGGAAGGCTTTTAATCCCAGGGCTCCTACAACCATTTCCAGGCCAAGAAAGCACCTTCAGGGCTGTTCTCTGCAGCGGGAGACAGTTCGCAGCCGACAATCAGTGCAAAGTAGAGTCTATTAGAGTTGGTTGGCAAGGAGCAGGAGAGAGATGTAGCAGACCCTCTTCTCTTTCACCCACTCTTTCCTCTGTTGCTTTCCTCTTGTATTAAAGCTTCATCAGTTACAAGCTCTGGTTCGAGGTTGTCTTTGTTCCCCGCCTACAGCAGTGAGGCCAAATGCTTCTTTGGAGGAGAGAGGGAAGGAACTGAGTGAGAAAAGCAGCTAGAAGATGCTTGCGAGGCAAGTGCCAAAGCCACTGAGGATGCTCTGGGGTAACTGAAGGCTTCAGGGAAAGCTGCAGGGAACAAAATGAGCAAAAGATAGCTGCTTAAAAATCCTTTTGTATTAGAGGTCATAAGGTTTGTTTAACAGGCTGCACTTGAGTTATCACGTGCTGGTGCAAACCCCTGGGTAACGGTGCAGTCCTGGAAGGACTCAAACTTTTGAAGGATACTGTTTTCAGGTAAGAATTAAAAAAAAAAAAAAGAGGCTCTAATGCGGCGTTTATAACAGTTTTGATTGTGCTGAGTCTGCTGGGCAATTCTGGAAGGCTTGTGAACTCTGCAGTTTGTGGCCAGATCGTAATGGGGACCAGAGGTGAGACCTTGGGGAAAAAAAACCCTTGGGAGGTGTCTTGATTCAAGCAGTAAAACTCTGAGTGGGGACAAGAGAGAACTGGCCGGGTCTTGGGCTTTGGTGGGGAATCAAGGCAATGCCACTGGGTGAGTGGCCTGTAAGTGACAGCCTGAGATGAGAAAAATGAGGAAAAAAGTGAAAACACCAGGGACGGGGATGTGAAAACTCAACCAAGGAGTTGATAAGAAGCTGGTGGGAAGGCTTCACGCCGCGGGAGAGAGTGTTGGCACCCACGGCAGAGCTGCTTCCCTCACAGGGAGGAAAACTGCAAATGCCTTCAACTAATGATTGAAAATACCTAAAAGCAGCAGAAATTACCTGTCCTGCGTGCTGCAGAGGTTAATCTGCTGACGGCGCAGCCATGCACAGTGGCGAGGCTGTTGTACCTCATGTTATCAAACCCACTTTATTTATAGAAGTAGAGCGAGGAAGCCCAGTGGTTAAAGTTTACACACACAGACAGGGTCACTCTTACTGGGGGTGTTTCTGAGCTTTGTATCAAAACCCTGAAAGTTCCCTACTGGGAGGATAAAAAGGGTAAAAGGTCTTTTTTTACTGTTTCTTGATGAGCTGATATCCCAAGTCCTCCTAGGGCTGAGCATGAGCTTAAAGCCTTGAGCTGTCATTGGGCAAAGGAAACCTGAAAAGATGCAGACTTGACAAGTAAGAGCTCCTTTGGTGGAAATTTCAGAACTTTATGCCCAGTCCACGTTCCCCTGGTCATTCTCTGTGTTTCCTGGGAAACAGGATACGAGGGGTTTGGATTAATTGATTTTGGTGTTTAGAAAAAGCCTCACTGGTGAACCCTTGTCCTGCAATCGCAGATGGAACCAAACCCTGTAGCAATGGCAGACAATGAGCCACATCTCATTATTAGGAGGCAGAGAAGGGGGGGAGGCTTTTTTTTTTAACCAAAACAGGATGATTTCCAACCGATTACTTTGAATCTGGCGGATGAGTAATCACGCGGTCATGAGGATGGTGAGGTTACAATTGTTAAAAGGAAACCTTAAAAATTGTCGGGTGTCGTGTTCAAAGCTCATGCGAGGGTAGCACCCATGTAACGGGGACCACAATATGCTGAAACGTTGCTCAATGAAACCTCAAGCTGGACGGCTTCAGTCTATAAGTATTGGTTATTTTTAAAAATAACTCTTTTGGAAAGGTTCATATCAATCATGGGCAGCTGCGGTGGAGAAGGTTGGGAGAGAAAATCTGCGGGGTGTGTTGGAAATGGGAGTGTGCATGGGTAGGATTTTCTGCTCCTTTTTTTTTGGGGGGGGGGGGATAGCTCTGTGGGAGAGGAAAAGAAACTTTCAGCTGTCGGCAAGAGGAGGTGGAGAGGAAACGGACCCTGAGTCAAAGCTGAAGAGGTTACAAAGGGCTCGGGGCGCGGGCAGGAGCGGTGGGAAGGGTGAGTAGGCAGCACGGGGCTGCTCCCAGGGCGAGTAACTCCAGTCTGGGCTGAGACTGTTCTGTCCCGTAAGGGAAGGTGGCCCTCGAAGAGGCTGGTGTGAACAACGAGGAGCTTTTTGGCGGCATCCAACCGATGTCTGTCGCAAGAAAAAATTCATCGGCATCTGGCTGTGATGCCTCTCCCCGAGCCTTCTTCCTCCAACTCTTATGTACCTCCCTCGTAAGATAAAAACCCATCAGAGTTATTAGCTCCGTTTCAAAGATGCCATCGACCACAACCAAAGCCACAGCTTAGCCAGCAAAGTGTTAAAGTCTGTCCCGGAAACTCTCCGGGAGGAAGGGAACTGGCCAGAGGCAGGCTTGGGTCCCTGCCAGCTGCTGCAGAGCAGCCTCAGATATCTCCTGGCCACCCTCCCTTGGGCTGTCCCTTCACTTTCTCGGGATTTCTGTGATCTGTCGTGCGATCAGTTCTGCGTTGCTCATCTAGACATCCCAGCTCGCTCCCCTTGGCTCCGCCGGCATCATCCTCCATCCTACCCCATCACAGAGGGGTTTCACCAGAGCACTTTGTGTAGCTGCACCCAGAAATCCTCCCGGCTCCCAGCACAGCTGGCCCATGGCCCGGCTCCAGGAGGAAACCCCGGTCCCCAGACTCAGAGATTTTGCCTTTGCACCCACTGTCTACCACTGCCGGAGGCTGCTCTGAGTGATGCTGTGGTGGAGAAGGTCTCCTCCGGGATGGCAGCGACACGGGCGCGTCCTGGGAGAGGGGAGGGCTGAGCCCAGGAGGCAGCCTGGAGCCAGCTGGGGAGTCCCCGGCAGACCTGGCCCGTCTGCCGTGGCATCCCGAGGGCTGTGAGGCCGTGGCAAGGCCGCCAGCAGCGCTGCCAAGCATGAAATGGAAACATGACCTCAGCCTGAGAGCAAAACTCCCCTTCGCTTGGAGGTCTGGCCACTTCTGCAGCGAGGCTGCTGGTGGGGCTGCCACCTCGGCCCCACTCCTGGTGGTCCCGGGAGCTGGTGGTGCCAGGAGGCTCCTTGGCACTGTCTGAGCTGTCCTTCTCCACGGTCTTCCTCAGGAGGGACCTCTGGGCGAGTTAAAGGCAGAAGGCGCCAGGACTGGCCTGGCTGTGGGAAGGATGTGGCTGCTCAGCAGCCTTTGGGCACATCCTTGCCCAGAGGTTTTAAACATCTGCACCCTCGCAACGGATTCTATTTGACTTTTTTGGTTGTCACCTTTAGCTCTCTGAGTGTGCTCGTTCTGCAGTTGTCAGAAGTGTGTTTGGGCTCCTCTGTGGTTTTGAGGCGCGGAGGCATTGACAAAAGTTTTGCTGTCAGACCTTGTACCACTCAGGGGAGAAAAGGGGGAGAGCTGGTGCCCAAACTGACCCCAGAAGGTGCACTGCTTGGGTGAAAGCATCCCCTGGGGTACCCAGGCTGTCAGGAGCTGGTGGGTTTATTTGCCTCGCTGAATTAATCTTGGATCAGGCACTTCTCTTCACGTTCTCTGCCAGGGACTACGAGCTCTGGATGTTTCTGAGCAAGCTGCGAGGGCATCTGTAGGTCTGTCTGTGCCCACCTGGTGGCACTGTGTCTGCCCTGGGCCCCGCAGGTGTCCGACCCGCTTTTGGGAGATGATTTCAGTTCCTCGGGTTAGGTTGTGCTCCAGGGAGGGACGTGGTGATGCTCTGGGTGCCTGTGCTGCGTGGCTGCAGCCAGGCTCTTCACCGCGGTGCGTGGCAGGAGGAGCAGCGAGCATGAGTTGAAATGAGAGAGGTTCTGGCTGGATATGAGGAGGAACTTCTCCCTGTGAGGACGGTCAAGCATTGGAATGGGTTGTGCGGGCTCCATCCTTGAGCCTTTCAAGACCGAAGTCCAAAGCAACCTACTCTGGTCTCATAGCTGTCCCCGTTTCACGCAAGAGGTTGAACTGGAGACCTCCAGAAGTCCCTTCCGACTTGAATTACCCTGTGATCCTACGACACCTCTTCTGGCCGTGGTAGGAACTTTGCTGCTTGTGCTCTCACATCTCAACCCATCTGCTGGCAGCAGCTGGCATGTCCTCCTCCCCCCCAGCTCCCTGACCATGAGGGTGTCCAGCTCCCGGCTCTCTCAGCCTGTCTCTCTCACCAAGCTCCGAGCGTGATACAATCCCTTCCACGTCGCCCGTCTGCGCTGCTGACGTGTTCGCTGGTGAACCGGCCCCAAGGAGCTGAGCGTGGCCTCCAGCCTTTGCAGGCAGGCTGGGAGCTGAGGTCATAGCTTGCTGGGTGGAAAGATTTGCTAACACAGTCGTTCCTGATGTGTTTTCTGAGCCTTTTTGAAAGGCAGGAATCCACCTTCCCCTGCAGACCCGCCTAGTCTGGTGGCGCGGCTGCTTTGCTAAGTCTGGAGACGGAGCTCTGGCCATTCAGGTAGACCCTGTCCAGGAAGGGGACAGTGTGGTTGCTGTCATGAAGCTTTAAAATATATTGGTCTTCCCTCTCTAGCTCAGTCTGACCTCACAGTGTTTCCCATCCCAGGACTGGAGAGCTTGGGTGAGCTCCACATTCTAATTAACAAGAGAGCAGGTATTGCCCCAAGCTGTTGAACTGATGGAGAAAGTACCTTGCCCCTGGATGGATTATACCATCCCTTAAATGCTCCTTAATTCTCCTTGAAATCTGTTTATCTCCATTTGGTTCTTGTTCTGCTGTTGGACAAGAAAAATCCTCCTTCACTGAGAAATGTTGCCCCCTTACAGACACCCCCGATCACGGTTCCTCCAACCCGTGACCCTTCCCTGGGTGCACGCACCACAGGACATAGGGACTCTGAATCTTTACTGACCTTCTGCAAGGGCAGGTGCCAGAGCTGGGGCCCGTCCTTGTGCCTGCAGAGGTGTGTCAGGCTTTGGAGGAGCCCAGCACGTAGATCTGACAAGCGGGACTTTCCTGAAGGCACGACCTCAGCTCACGTCCCTTTAGATGTCTTCACCTGAGCATCACTTTAGAGTCGACAGAGGGGAACAGCTTTTCTAGGGCGTGAGTCACCCGGGCTATTTTGGAGATGAGCTGTACCTGCTCTGCCCAGGGATTTCACGTGTGGTTTTTCACTTGTGTGACTGGTACGGTGCCCATGGAAAGTTGCCCTCCCAGGTCAGTCGGGTTGCGTTTTCTACCAGCCAGCCTATGGCAAGCTGCTTGCTTCAGATCAATATTTCCTTTTTCTAACTGGCTTGATGAGAAAATCACAACTGTCTGGGTCAGGTTGAGAAACTGCCATTTCTCTTTTCGCAGTCGCTGCCAAGTTTAATCAAACTCAAGTGGTTCCTGTGCCCAGGCTGGCTCTGAAGATCTCAAAGATGAGGTGCAACTGTCTTTTTCGTGCCCTCATAGATCTGCTTTATACGCCTGAGAGGTTTGGGGAGGAAAACCCACCCGCAGAGCCCCATGAGCCACCCAGATCCCCTCTCTGCTGGGGCCAGGGGAGGTGGGATGGGCAGGACCCACCAGCATTGGGACCCCGAACCCTTCCCAGCTGGCTGGAACCCCCAAGCAAGCCCCTGCTTTAACCTTCAGAGCGCAGGATGCTCGGGCGCTCCCCAAGCCCCACCTGAGGGTAGAAAAAGAGCCAGTTTTTTGCTGTAGGTGCAGGACAAGGTGGCAGCGGGGACTCAGGGTGGCCTCTGGACCAGCAGCCAAGGAGGTCATGCCACGAGGGTGGGTTACTGCCTCCGATGCCAACATGCCCCGCAGCTCAGAGCGGTGCCCAGAGCGTGCCAGAGGCTTTTGTTCATTCTCCTGGTGTTTAGGAAAACACAGTTTTGCCGGCTATTATTTCTTTATCTGGATACAAACCCTCTGGGCATTTGAAAGGGAAATAAACAATTTCCAGTCACTCCGCTGGTGACATTTGCAAACAAGCCGTACACTTACGCGGCCCCTTTCAGTGAAACTGTTTGGCCTGAGCTTCTCTAATGAAAAAGGCAAAGAGGAGGAGGTAGCGGTCGATGGGTACAGGCGATGGGCTTTCATGTGGTTGTCCCATCAGAGTTGTTTTTAAGGAGATTTTTAAAAGGCAGGGGTCTGTAGGAGCTCCCGTATGAGCTGGGCTGTGCCTTGCTTCAGAGGGAACGTGCCGTGAGGAACCCACCGGGTTGTGCCGGCAAATCCCATCGGGGGAGATTTGAAATGGGAGGTGCAGATTTGGTACCCGGAGATGAGGGAGATGATGAAGACACCGAGTTATTGCATTTGCTCCCGGAGTCAGGAGAGGGCGTGTGGCCGCGGGGCCGCGGGCAGCCTTTGCTACAGAAACATTTAGTCAACTCGAAGACTGTTTCGAAAGCTAAATTCAGAGCTGCTCCGGCTCCTTCCCCAGCCCATTGTTGTGGTTTTACAATCACATTTTCCTGTTTTTAAAACAAATGTTTTTCTCTCCATTGGGGCTGTACGAAAGCCTCGCAGGAGCAGCAGGGGAAGGCAGCCACGGGGCTGTGATGTGCCGGGGGGGGGGGCTGCAGACCTGGAGCAAACTCACCCACCAGCCTTGGCCTCGGCTTCAGCATCACCCCCTCCCTCTAATCGCCGTTCGCTTTGCGCAATGGGCGGCAGTGCTGACAACGGGGGGGTGGTGGTGGTGAAACAGGCAGGCAGAAGTGCGATTCTTTTTATTTTTTCTTTTTATTTTTTTTTAAAGTCGATGGTTCCTCTTTACTGCGCTGTGGTTTCGTGCTCGGCAGCGGGACGGTGAAGGTATTTTTGTAGGTCTTATTCAAGGAGTGTCTATTTAAAACAAACTTCTGGGCTGCCAAGCAAATGTCATAGCACAGGGGGAGGATGGGGCCGGGGGGGAAAGGGGCTGGTTGGTGGCAGCTCCTCGAGTGCTTCTGCCACTTCTGCTCTCTGGTGGGTGCTGTGGGGTCTCCGAAGGTCCTCAGAGCCCAAGTCCCAGCTGAATCCGTACAGAGGGTGGACCTACCGCGGCGCACGCAGAGGCGGTGCAAGATGGGGGCCTGTGGAGGAGAAAAACTATTTATTATACAAGTTCCTCTATGCAGAGTGTCTGCACACTCCCAGCGTTTTGCATTTAAATATGAATAGTTTTACATTTACTGAATGGAAGTCAAGAAGTTGAAACGCTGAGCAGTTGCTCTGCCAAGTTGCTTCAGCCGCGCCTGGTGTTTCCAGGCAGGGTGCAACTGGGGCCAAAACTGCAGTGGGAGTGGGCTAATGCTTGCCCAGCGTGGCCAGGACCTGCTCAGCCCATACTCTGGCCCCTCTTCTTTCACTTGTACAGCTGAGACCTGGAGATACGAAACACAAACCCCTCAGTGCCCAGGACACGTCCCGGAGACCCGATCGGTGCCTGTTCACCCAAAGCACCGCTCGGCGCCTCCGTCCCAGCCCAGCTGCGCGTTGCCCAAAGCAGGGTGTGAGCTGCTGCTCTCGGATCGTACATCAGCACATAAAAAAGGCATCAAGGACTCTTGTGCCCAAGTCAGCAACTCGCCCCCCTTGCTTGCTGGGTCAGCCGGTCCCGCTGCTGCTGGCAGGCTCAGCAGGTTGGCCTCAAACCCAACCAAGCAGCCCAAATTCAATCCCTAGTGGTGAAAAAATTGCAGGGGGAGGAAAAAGGGAGGTTTTCAGACAGGATCTGAGGAAAGGGAACACGTTTCCCTTCCGATCACATCTCCAAACCTGCCGGTGCCAAGACGTGCTGCCCCGGGTGCCCTGTTTGCTGTGGCCCCGCTCCGGCGTGACGGGGCTTGTGCGGATGCGAGGAGCAGAGGCCGCTTGATGTGCCCTGTCCTGCAGGCCAGTGGGGTAGGAAATGTCCTTGGCTTGGTCTGTAGGTGGAAGATAAGGGCGTGCTTGGAGCAGATGCTGCGTGCTGGAGCATCAGCAGGAGATCCGCAGCTCCTGAACGCAAACAGTGATTTTCCGCATCTTATAATGAGGCTGAAAGCATCCTACTGCCAGACTGTGAGTTCCTGCTGAGGCCAAAATATAGCTGAAACAAGCACAACCCCATTTTCCCCTAGCAAGCAGGAGAAACCTTCATTTTTTCATATTTTGTGAGGCCCACAGGTGACCTGGGGGGGTTCAGACCATGCACAGCCCTGGACAGGCCCCGAGAGCAGAGCTTTGTGGTTGCAGGGCAGGCGGGTGGAAGGAGCTGCAGTTTCGGGATGGAAAGATTGTGGATGGAGTGAGGAAGACAGAGATCAGCAGGGGAGAGGATTCAGGGCTGTCCCCGAGGCTGTGGGTCCCACCTGCAGCTCCGTGAACTCCCCTTTAATGCTCACGCAGCCTTTGGGTTTGCTCAGGTAATTACGGAGCCACGGGGATGCAATCAGTCCTGGGTGGGTGTGTGGGGAAGCTGCTGGCTGCCGTGTCCCTCATTTTACCAGGTTCTTCCCTGCGATCAGCAGGATCCTCACGCTTGGACGCAGCCCTCCCGATGCTGGCAACGGCCAGGATTCACCTGGTTGCCACCACACACCGTCGGGGAGAGACCAGGCGCCTTTGTGTTCCCAGGGCTCCGGTTAGGACAGCCCATGCCAGGGGAAAGCTGGCGGCAGCCCAGGTTCCCAGTGCGGCTCTATAAACCAGGGCGGGCCAGGGAGCTGAGCGCACGTCAGCGGACGCTCTCCTCGGGGGAGCTTTGCTCCCGTCTGATCGAAACCGCAGTCACTCCTCACCTGCCACAGCCACCACCTACGTGGCCTCTTGCTGTTCCCGATGTTCCTGCTGGCAGCGGGCAGGGAGGCTGCAGGCAGCAGGCGTGGGAAGGGGAGCGCGGCGGTGCTGAGCTGGGGCGGGCAGGAGGCAGCAGCTGGGGGGCTCTGGGATGGGGGATGGAGGCTGGGTGAGCTGCTGAGAATGGGGCTGCCCATGCCCGCCACTCACGGGGGGGCCATTTGGGGGGCCAGGAGTGCATCCCCAGCCCTGGAAATGTTCCCAGCCTTATCCCTGTATTTCCCAGCTCTCTGGTTTGCTGCGTGACTTGGGAGCGTGATGGGTGGGAACTAGGAAAGCACCTGGATGCTCAGCAAAGGCTTGGGTGGGGAACTGCCACCACTGCCAACCCTCCTTCCTCCTCCCAGGCAAGATCAGGTGGCCAAGAAGGCCAGTGGCATCCTGGCTCGTATCAGTGCTAGTGTGGCCAGCAGGGACAGGGAAGGGATCTGAGCCCTGGGCTCGGCACTGGGGAGGCCGCCCCTCGCTGAGGGGGTTCAGTTCTGGGCCCCTCACCCCAAAAAGGCCATTGAATGACTCGAGCGTGGCCAGAGAAGGGCAACGGAGCTGGGGCAGGGTCTGGAGCACAGGTCTGCTGGGGAGCGGCTGGGGGAACTGGGGGGGTTCAGTCTGGAGAAGAGGAGGCTGAGGGGAGACCTCCTGGCCCTCTGCAACTCCCTGCCAGGAGGGGGCAGAGAGGGGGGATGAGTCTCTGGAGCCAAGGCCCCAGCGCCAGGCCCCGAGGGAATGGCCTCAAGCTGCCCAGGGCAGGGTCAGGCTGGCTCTGAGGAAGGATTTCTGTGCAGAAGGGGCTGTTGGGCGTTGGAATGGGCTGCCCAGGGCAGGGGGGAGTCCCCGGGATCCCTGGGGGGGTTGAAGAGTCGGGCTGAGCCAGCGCTGAGGGGTCTGGGGCAGTTGGGAAGGGTCAGGGGGAGGCTCATGGTTGGGCTGGAGGAACTCCAAGGGCTTTTCCAACCTCGATGATTCTGGGATTCTGTGACCTTCTTCAGGTTCTCCTCCACCCTGAGCACTGGTGGGTGCTGTGGGAAGCCTCCCCGCTCGCCATGAGCCAGTTGCTGGGGAGCTGGGATGAGCCCGGGCAGCCTGGAGTGTCTTTGTCTCCTTCGCTGACAGTCTGAGGGTTGCACAACGTGTGGGGGTGAAGCACATTCATCTCCACCGATCAAAATAGCACGTTTCTTTCACAACCGGCAGCGGGTTGTGCACATGTCCCCCCACCCGGCCGCAGCAGAGCCCCAGCCTTGCTGGCAATGGTCTGGAAGGGAGGAGAGTCTCTAGAAAGGGAAGTGGTGCCTCGCTTTCCAGGCTAAAAATACTGGCTGCGCTTCCAAAATAATTTTGGTTGAATGATCTCGATTGACCCCACGCTCCAAGGCTGCCGGCTGGTTCAATTCCCCAATAACTTCAGTCTGAGCTTTGGCCACCTGCACGGAGGAAGGTCTCGGTGGGATCTTTTTGCTCTCGGAGGTGAGTTTTGCTCTTCTCCTGCAGGGAATTTTTGAATGGGGTTGTAACAGGAGGAGCCAGGCTGCTGCTTCTTCTTTTTCAAAATGTGAATGTGAAAAAATTCACCAATTTCAAAGCCCAATACAAAGACCAGAAAAACTCTTGTTTTTCCAGCCTGCCCTTAATCTGACCTTTCATTTGAGCTGTTATTTTGTAAAACAAAACCACCAGCTTCCTCCAGGCTGACGCGGGGTAGATTCCCAGGGGTTATACTGGAATGGGGAGCAACCTGCAGGAATGGAGGGGCCGGCTGAGCTCAGGAGGACCAACCCCCGGTTTGCCCTTCCCGATGTGTCTGAGCCTTTTTGAAGGATGAATTTAAGGGAATTTAGGGCACTGAACAGGAGAAAGAACTAGGTGAGGGGGATGAAACCCTTTTTCCTGCTGCTGCATGACTTAAAGCATAGAGAACGGTCCCCACCAATCACGCCTTTGCTTGGCTCCACTGAGTAATATGCAAATTTTTGCAGAAGGGGGCCGCTGGGACTTAGGTTGTGAAGTTGTTGACTGTTCTCAGAATGAGCTGTTAGTCATAAAAACAATGTCATGGCAACTTTGGTGTCGCTGGGGCTCTAGGAGCACATCAGCATCCCAGCCCAGGAGACCCCCCCTGGCCGGGCAGGTGAGTGCCTGCATCCCTGGGGTGTCCGTGGGTCTGCTCGGTGCTCACCAGGGGGTTCGAGACAGCTCACCCACCCCAGAGTCCTGGTTTCCCACCGCTCGTGGCTTGGGACAGGCTTCGCACCTCATTGTGTCCCTCTTGTCACCGCTTTGCTTTGCGGCGTGCTCCTCCCGCGGGCCCAAAGCACGGCCCGGGCTGGCGCATACATGGACCCTGTTCCAGCGGGGGTCTGAGCCTCCAGCAGCCCCCAGCCCCGTGCTGGATTCTTCACCAGCTTGGGAAATGGCCAGAGTGCTTTTGCAGCTCATGAAATCAAGGACGTCAACGCTGCTTCCTCCACTGGTCAGCTTCCTCCACTGGCACTGGCACTGAGGTTTCCCTATTATCTCCCCCAGCTTCAGCTTGGGATTCATTTTCAACCATCTTATACGAGTAGGGCTTCTGTTCTGGTGTTATTTTCCAAATCAGAGAGGCATTAAGCATAACTTTGGTAATTAGGAGATATTAAAAAAGCCTTTGTCCCCTCCCTCTGTCCTGGCTCTGGACTGAGCTGCTATCAGGAGCTGTTTGAGGGTCGTGCAGCTCCTCAGATGAGCTTTTGCCAAGCATTTCTAAAATGGTGGATCGATGAGGTTTTGAGAGTTTGGGAAGGAAAGGCCAACCGAGATGAAAGGGATAGAGAAAACCCCGAAGGTGAGATGCACCGTAAGCGGCTGCAGTTTGAGTCTCCCGGCTTCAGCGAGTGCTGAAAATAACCACTTGGTATCTGGGGCTTAGCTGGGTGCCAGCCTGTGTGCATGCATGCATGCTTGATATGTAACTTCCCATATTCTGTTCTGGTATCGTAAGAGCGAGCAAAATAGCCAAAACCGGAGCCACTGCCCACCCGTGTTTTGGGGTTTATCTCGCTGCATCTGCACCGACTGACCCTGGGAGATGCAGCGCGCTGCAGCTGAGCGGCAGTTCTTCCAGGTCTCCTCGTTCTGGGACGAGGCAGGGCTTTGCTCTGCATCTCACATGATTTCTTCTTTGGAAAAGAGAAGTGTAATTCAGTGGTCGGAGAATCCCCCGTGCTTTGGATTTCCTGGAAGTGCAGCTGTCCTCTTGCAGAGGAGCTGCGGCCCAATTCCTGCCGGCGCCGGCTGTTCGCCCCGCGGCCAGTCAGGAAATCTCGGGTGATCTCACGGCGCCTTTCAGTGGGATTTGAAGCCCCTGAGCACCACCTCCTTCACCCTGAATTTGGCTCATTTTCTTTCTTGGAGGTTCTAGGTCCCCCGTGGGGATGCTCCTGCTGCCCTGCCCTCAGCTCATCCCTTTTGCACCCCGTTGTGTCCGGCTGCCACGGGAACTGCCCCGTCCTGGCCCCGGGAGGGACCGTGGGTGAGCTCCCACGGCACGGTGACGGGGGAGTCACTGGGAAACAGGCAGGAGAAAGGTCTGAAGCCATCAATTTTATACAATTCAGGAGTTTTACTTGGGGCTACGCAGACGTGCCTGTCTCCAATGAGGTTTGCAAAGCTCTCCCCAGATTAGGGCCTTCTGGCAGCCTGTTTGCTGACCGTTTTCTCCCCAGTTTGGTGGCCTGGACTTTCATCCAGGATGGAGGGGACTCAGGGTCAAGTTTGGCTTCCAGCAACAAGGATTTGAACCATTTTCCTGCTCGCCCTGGGTCGTCCTGACCACTCAGCTGAGGGATTGCTGGGACAAGCTGCTCATGGTCCCTCTTGTTGAAGCTAGTCTGCTCGATATAATAACAAATTTATTGGGTATGAGACAATGTGGGTGGCTCCTCCTGGGGATGAGGGTGCTCCTGGGTGCTCCCATGGGTGAGAGACCTGAGTGTTGGGCCTTGCTCTAACAGCTCCTGTATTTGCAGTACAGCTGCTGAGATGGTTGGGGGCTCCAAGGAGAGGTGAGGGGAGCTGCCCTGTTAGGGTGGGGAAGAGGAGATGAAGGAGAGGTCTAACCACAGCCCAAGGGCAGGCACAAGGCAGCAGAGTCAGCCTCTTCCCAGTGGTGCCACGTTACAACAAAAAGCAGCGGGGACAGTTTGCGGGTGGTGGAGGCTGTTTCGCAGCCCTGAGGTGGAAGGTCTCCATCCCTGCAGGGGACCAGCTCAAGCGAGGCAAAGCCCCGACCACCCTGCTGTGGTGGTGGGGAGGGTGCTGCTCCGCACGGGAGGCCCGACTGGAGCCTCCGCAGGTCCCTTCCCACCAGCACCCCGAGCCCTGAGACAGGTCCCCGTCCCAGGGCGGCTGTAGGACCGGCGCTTTGAAAACAAAATTTCACCCAGTCCCAAAGCGATGTAGAGATGAGAGGCGCTGGAGCCTGACTGAGGTGTCAGAACCCCGGGATGCTACATGCTGGGTGCTTGAAAGCCAACCTCAATTTTCATGTGGATTTTAGAGCACCTGAAAATCCTGCTTGGAAAAGGAATGTTTGGCTCAGCTTCAATTAAAGAGCTGCTGCGCTCCTTAAATTTAAGGCAGACTGTGATCCGCGTAATATTCTGGATTAACAGCATTTAATTTTCAAAGAGAACGCACTTAAGACCAATACAAATAGCAGCAGAAAAGGCTGGCGAGCTTCATGGCTCCTTCCTGCCTGCACATCCCATATCTCTCCGGAGCCACCCTTATATTTACCAGCCGGATGCGACAAATCCAAATGATGTGGCCACTTGAAAGGACTTATCGTTGGGGACCGAGGCCCAAGGAAACGGGCAGGAAATGGCACCAATCCGCCAAAGACAGCCCCGTGCTTTCGGCTTTGTCCCCTCCGCGCTGCCACACAGCTCTCGCCGCAGACTTTGCTGCATTTCAGGTTTTGAAGTAAATCTGTGGCGGGAGAGTCTTTTCCAAAACTTAATTAAGTGAGTGAGTCTGGGCTCAGGGACCAGCTGCAAGAGGTTTTAAATGTGCAATTCTTAGTTTTTCCTCTTGAAATGTGTCTGTGAATCGTGCCGGACTCTCTCTAGCAAAGAGCAGCGTCCTGCGCGAGCCGGCGGGTTTGGAAAGTGAGATAGAAAGCTGCAGAGCTCCTTACCGGAGAGTTCTTGCTGCAAGAGGTGAGTTTCTAAAGTTCTTGCATGTAACCAAGCTGACATTTACATTTTCTGTTTTCTGGGATTTATAAGCTGTAGAAAAGCTTCTCTTGTGGCTCACTGATCTCAGCAGGATGGGCTGGGTAGGACCGAACACGCTGTGGTGGGCAAGGGGGAGCTGAATTCAGCAAGCACCTTACTGTGTGACTTTTCTACGATGTTAAAAAAAATAAATTGTTAAGACAGAACGGACATAGTCTCCGCTTGAAGCAAGGACATAAACCAGGGACGGCACGCCGTGTCCAAGCGAAAGGCAGCTCGGACAGAGCCACCCTCCGAGGGCAGCGGCCCCAGCAGCCAAAGCTGCCGCCTGTGAAGGCTTTTAGGCGTCTCGGCGGTGGGTTGTAGGTCCTGCTGGGCTACCGCTGGGGTTTTTCACACCCGTTCCTCGTGGTGCAGATTTTCTGCTCGCGGCCGCGGGGATATCGGTGCCCGGGAGGTGCTTTTCCAGCCCGGCTGAGGGGGTCTGCAGAGCACAGCTCTGGGAGCCCCGACTTGGCTCAAGCTGGTGAACCCCGGTTCTGCCCCAGACTGGTCCCGGGTGCAGGATCTCCAGGTTTTGATCCTGGTGCAGGATCCCCAAGTGTTTGAACCCCCAGGCTGGTCCTAAGTGTTTGATCCCGCGTGAAAGATCTCTCCGCTGGTCCCAAGTACTTGAACCCCCAGGCTGGTCCAGGGTGCACGATCCCCAGGCTGGTCCTAAGCGTTTGGAACCAGGCTGGTCCTAAGTGTTTGATCGGGGGCTGCTCCCGGGTGCGGGATCCCCAGGCTGGTCCTAAGCGTTTGAAACCAGGTCGGTCCCCGGTGCAGGATCCCCCCGTTGCCCCCCGCCTGCACCCCCCGGTTCCCAGCTGCGCGGACCCGTTCCCGCCTCCCCCCGGTTCCCCCGGCGGCCGCATCCCGGCCCGGCCCAGCCCGGGGCGGCGGCGCCATTGGCGGCAGCGGCGGGGCGGTGCCGCCCGCACCGAGGGCGCCGTGGGCCGGGCCGGGCCGGGCCGCTCCTCCCCGCCCGGTTCCGGGGCGGCGGCGGCGGCGGCGGCGCAGGTGGAGCCGAGCCGCCCGCCGAGCCCCGCGCCCGCCGCCAGCCCATGGCGGCCCGGCCGGGGGCCGCCCCCCGCCCCGCCGCCGCCTGAGCCCGCGGACGCCCCGGCCTGGCCTTTGTCCGCGCCCCAGGTAGGCACCGCGGCCCCCAGGCGGGAGAGGCCTCCCCGGGGCCTCCCTCCCCTCACGCCCCGGGAAGGGCGGGCGATGCCCCCGGAGGGGCTCAGCTCGCCCCCTCCGCACCCCCACGGGCCCCCCGGGGCTGGCGGCATCCGGTGAAGGGGAGCCCCGAGGCCGGGCCCCTCCGCAGGGCTGTGGGTCAGGGTGGGGGGGTCACCACGCGGGCAGGGCTTTGGGGGGGTGGAGGGCTGGTGGTAGCCCCGGTGTTGGCCAGGCTCCGGGCGAGGGAACGTCCCGGAGAGCCGGGGCGGGCGCCTGGGGATGCAGAGAGTGAGGGCGGCTTCGGGAGCGGCGGGGCCGCCCCGGGGGAAGCGGAGCCCCGTGCGAACGCGGGTGTGAGGGCCGGAGGAGCTGCCGGAGCCGCGGCCAGAGGCTTCCCGGCTCCCCGACTCGTCGAACGGGGCCCGCGGGCCGCCCGCGAGAGCGGGTGCTGGGGTACGGTGAAGCCGAGCCCCTTTGCTGGAGTGTTTTTGTTCTAATCCCGACGCCTTTCCCTCCCTCCCTCCAGCTGGTGCTTGCGGGAGCCGGGCTTTAAGGGCAGAGCCAACAGCTCTGCTGGGTTGTGTCCTCCTTGGGTGTGTTTACTGAAATAGCATCTTGATTTTCCTCTCCGAATACCTCGTTGAGAAAGGATGTGAGCGGCTGCGCCGGGAAAAGAGCGGGCGACCCCCTGAGTCGCCTCAATCTGGAGTCTGAGCACACGAACCGTTGCAGCCCACACATCCGCGACTCGTCCCAGATTTGCCGTTTGCTGGCAGTTCCTGGGCTCCCCAAAAGCAGCTTTTCCCACGGGGAAGGTATGATCCGGGGTTTGGGCATGTTACGAGGCTCTGCTGAGCAATGGGACGTTGGGAGGCTCCTGCAGAGGCGGTGCTGAGATGTGCTGGACTTGGCTCGGCGCAGGAGAGACGAGGTGTCGCTTGTGGGAGAGGAAGGGAAGCGAACGGCCGGAGGATTTGGCCCGTGCAGCAGTTTTTGCCCAACTGGATGATCTGTGAGTGGTTTCTGCCCTGTGTTTGTTCTAGCAGATGGTCAAAGCAGCACGCTGCGGGAGGATGGGGAGGGTGGGCCCCGCTTTTTGAGGGTCCGGATGCGATACCTCTGACCAGATGTTTGCAGAGGATTTCAGCCTGGAAATCACAGCCTTTCTCAGGAGATCTCCAGTGCTTCCTGGTTTGCAGCGAGGACTGGAGGATTTCAGCACTTCCTACTCAGCTGCCTGATGTGAGCAGGAAGTGGGAGCGTGAAAATGGCAGCAAAAGCGCCTGCAGCGAGGCTGGAAGCTCAGCAGGCGCCAGCACCTGGGTTGATAATGAGCTTAGACCTGTCCTGAACAGGGTCCTGAACCTTTTGGATGTGACATTTGGGAATGGACAAGTCCCAATGTCAGGGCTGGTCCGTGCAAGCGTGTGCCTCGTCCTGGGGCAGCACAGGACGGAGGTGAGCGTGAACGGGTGCCTGCGAGTGTGTCTTTTCCTGCAGTTTATTAAACAGTTTTGTTGCATCCTGCCGGGGCTTGGACAGGAACCTCCCCAGGGCAGGGAGAGGCTCCTGCTTTGGGTCACTGCTGGGTGCTGTCCAGTGCAGCTCTGATCTGGTAGAGGCGTTTGCGGTGCGACTCAGTGTTCTATCTGGGCTAGCAAAGTGATAAACTTCGTGGCCTTGTGAGATTGCGGGTCTAGATTTGTGTCGTGGCTCAGGCAGAGATGGAGAATTCAGGCCTACGATGGCTGGAGAACGCACGTCGCAACTCTGGCCCTGGTTTCTGCGTTCACACCGCGCCAGGCCGCGGATTAAAGACCGAGGTTTTATCTGGTGTTGGGAGCAGAGGCTGGTTGCTTGAAGTCTTCTGAGGCTATAGAGGTGTGAGTGGCAGCACGGACAGCTTTGGGATATGTGGCTTAAGCCAAACAGTTCTCCCACCGTGGGGCACTGGGATAGAAACTGCTCTTGGGAGGCTGAAAGTTGGTGCTGCAAAACTGTTTAAAAACTGTTGACAGAAAAAATAAGGTTTGAAAATGTCAGTAATGAGGAGACGCTGTGTATTTGGACTCTTTGTAGCTCAGATTTTCAGGCTTTTTTCTGTTGAAATAGTGGGATGCAATAGCATATGTGCTTTTTTAAGAGAATCCGTGAGATCCTGCAATCCTGTATTTAACAGCTGGGACCTTGGGGAGGGGAAAAACCAGACAAGTGTGTTGGCAACGCTCCGAAACGAGGCGGCTCCTTCTGCCCCCTTGCCTGACTCTCGCGGGGGAGGTGTGCGAATCTCCTCTTCGATCTCTGATTCAAACATCAAGACCTTAGTTTTTCTGATCTGATTTATCACCTTTTGATCTCCATCCAGCCCCGGAGCTGCTCTCTGCTCCAAGAGGGACGGGACAGCCCAGGACGGGTAGGTGAATCAGTCCTGCGAGCTGCGAGTCCGTCTGACGTCGGTGTCTCATCGCCTTGCTATGCTCCCCGAAGGCAGGAATGCATCCTTCCCCAGTTCAGGCTTTGCTGGCTTCCTATTAGCAGCTTTTCTGCTGACTTTCGTGTCGTTGGTAAAATGGGGGAGATGACAGCCAGGCAGGGAAGCGTGTCCTGGCCCTGCTGAGTTTGAACACTGCGCTTGCAGCTGGGTGGGCTTGTGTCAGGCTTGAGCAGCCCGCTGTGACCGAGGCTTTGAGAGCCCGGCGTGGTTCAGCTCCTGGCTGGCATGGCTGGTCTCTCGTTTGCCCTAAAAATACTGCAGAAACCCCTGCTGCTTGCAGCCCAGCAGCCTCGCTGAATGGCTGTAATGTTTTCCTGCTTTTGTTTGGTGCCTTAACCTATGTGGTTTGTTTCTGATCACTCTGCTCCCTTTCTCGGGATGTACATGGGCTGCTCTGCTGAACTGCCTTCCCTGAGGAGCTGGGCTGGGCCTGGAGTGTGTTAGGGACAATTTTTGTCACTCAGAGAAGATCTGAGTTGGTACATTTGCTGGGTGATGTGGTGGTGTCATGACGCTTTCAAGGCAGTGTACAGTGCTGGGGAGGTGGGCAGGGGCTGGTGGGGTGTGGTGTGAGTTGCTAGTGCTGTTAATGTTTTTAGCAGAAAAACTTGGGTCTTTTTAAGCCGAGCTGAGGAAGTTTAGGAGAGCAATGCTGTTCTGCAGAATGTAGGCAGAGGATTTGTTTTCTTTCTCTGCCTTGGAGAGCTCCGTCTTCCCTTGAAACCATCTTCCAGATATAGCAGCAGTTGCTAACGCTGAATGAATGCGTGTTGAATTTAGGCAGCTCTGAGGCTGCTCTATGTTGTGCAGGATTCGGTCGTTTGGGTTTGAGTTTAGCCAGAGCAAGCGAAGCTGGTATGCTTGGGTGGCATTGTCCCAGTTGCCAAACTATAAATAGCAAACGGAGCCCAAGCGCTTGTTGAACTGACTTTGGAAATTTCCCAGGCTCACCTTGGAGGAGGGATTCGTGCCAAGGCACATCAGCCCTTGGCAGAGTGGGGCCGAAGGCGGTGAGTGCTCGGCATGATGCAGGAGTACCCGTAAGCGACTCGATGAGGTGGCAGAGTTGGTATGAGTGCCATATGTGCGTGTCATTGTGGTCCCTGTTGGGCAATATCGGAGGATGCTGAGGAAAGAGCCTTGAGTCAGCGCTACGCTGTCACCCAGAGAGGCCTTCAGGAGGGAGGGAACGTCCTAAAGTGAGGATCTCCACGGAGGTCTGGACCCCGAGGAGGGGCTGGAGCAAGGTAGCAGCTATCTGTTACAGTTCAACGCCTGCACACATCCATCACGCGTAGCTGTTTGTCTTCCCTCATCCTCAAAGTTTAGTCTGTCCACGGTCAAGGCTGAGCGTGGCGGGCAGTGCTCAGTGCAGAAATGTTGGAGCTCTCTCTGAGGCTGGACTCTCGCTCGGTGGTTGGTTTTCTTTTTGCACCTCAGCACAGCAACAACCCCCGTCACTCGCTTGCGGGTGGATACGTTGGGCTTTGTCCTGTGAGGTGTTTGTATCCTGGAGGAGGAACTCATGCCAGGAGGAGAATTAGCTCTTCCACGGGGTTGCATTGCACAGTTGGATCAAAATACTGCTCACATCAGTGCAAAACAAACACTGCTGCTGCTCTGGCACGCAGTCACGCTCGCCCCGTGGCCTCTCTGTGCCGCGGGGAATGACGGCGAGGCCTCCGGGGGACGGAGGCTCCGCGCGGAAAGGTGGGTGCTGAAGGGTGGGGAGCAGGAGGGAGGCGTTGGGGCAAGAGCTGCAAACTGAGAGTATCTCTCACTGGCCTCCAGAAGAGACTTGTTGCTCTTGATGGAGAAATTTTGGACACGGGTGTCCCTGTGAGCGGTGCCTGCCTGGAGAATCCTCCGGGCGAGTGGGACAGGAGAGGGAGTCGCTGGTGGCCACCCGCGGGGCCTGGCTTGCCTGGGCTAGCTGATCGCTCTTCGGGGCTCTTTGTGCATCACAGTGTGTAGCTCAGGATCAAAAGAGCTCTACAGGTTTACTGTAGCTATCCTCAGGTAATACCTTAAAACCAAGACCCAAACCTTTGCTTATTTTAGAAATGACTCAGTTGATGTTCTAAGGCATGAAATTAGCAGGTTAGGGCTTCCCGGTGCATTTGCCTTCCTTGACAAGATTGCCCTCGCTGTACTGATTCACTGGGTCACGTTGGGTGATCCTGGACTTTTTGTCCATCTCCTCTCCCACCTTCCTCTCCTACTTTGCCTCTTTTAATCCCTTTCTCCACCTTCCCTTTTACTTGAGTACTCCCAGTTCTCCCCCAACTCCTCCCTCTGCAAGGAGTGGGGCAGGCATTTAGAGAAATAGAATAGGAAGGTGTCCTGCTCCGGTTTGAGTTCCAGTTGTAGCTGGAACATCTGCTTCTCTGAAAGAGCAGCGTGTCCAAGGGGACACGTGTCCTGCAGGTGCCTCGGAGTTCAGCTCCACGGAGGGTGAGAGGAGGAGGAGAGGACTCTCTGGTGCTGCGGGAAGGAGTCGGGACTCGGTGCTGGGAGCAGTTTGCCGGGGGATGTTCTTGAGCCTTCGAAAAAGGAGAATCTCTTACACAAGGGAGGGGAAAACAGTGGTGGTGCTGAGGCTGCTTTTTCAAAAGCCGCTGTTGCGTAAGGGCAAAGCCTTGGGCAGCACAGAAAATGTGGAGAACGTCACTTCCTAGCAATCACTCGAGACCGAGTGAGGATTGCTCTCTGAATTTCTTCCTTTATGCATATCCTAAACTTCAAGGCTTATGTAAATTCTCCAGGTTTGCTCACGGCTTGATGCACTTGCGTTGCAGAGGATATGTTTCCATGTGTAGCCTGGGGGTGCAACTACCAAGTTAAAATAGTCTCTTCTGTTCCTGCCATAGACTCTTTTCTTTATCTGGCTGCCTTCAGCAACACTTCAGAGGCCAGTGAAAGCTCCTGCTTTCCAGTATCATCTTCTGGTGCTGTAGGGTGGGAATATTCTCAGCAGAGAGGCTGCTCCCTCCCTGCCCTTGCCAGCCCAGAGCAGAGGAGAATCGCCGTTCTCCCACTTCCTTGCCTTGCTCGGTCACAGGTTTTGCTCTGTCCTTGTCACCATCTGTGTGGGCTCACCCTTGGTCCTCTGGCCTTGTCACAGGGCTGAGGCAGGGACCGGCCCCTTGCCGTCCCAGGGATGTTGAGGACGGAGGGACGGCTATTTCTGTGGACACTGCAGAGCACCTGGATGCAGGAGCCTCTGCTTCTCTTGGGGCTCATCTCCTGGCTTCTGCTGAGCTCAGGGTCATGCCTGCCTCCTCCTTTTCCTTACTCCAAGACTGCACCAACGCTGCAGTGGTAGAGGGTCTCCAAGTGAGGGTGTGGAGGTGCCGGTGGGCAGAGTTGCAGGATGGCCCGTTTGCCTTGAAAATGACTTCCACAGAGACCAAGCCTGGCAGCGGGCGCAGTTCTCCACGGCTCAGGGGATGCAGCGAAGCCTGATAAAACTCCTGGGTGCTCCTCGTGTGCCTGTGGTCAACGCCCCCTGAGGCCTTGCAGCTCCCCTCTGCGCTGGGGCTGAGGCGGGCTGGATCCTCCTCATCCTTGGTGGCGCTTCCATCCCCACGGCACAGTTGCAGAGCAGAGCTGCTGCCAGCCGGGGGTGGCAGCGTCCCAGAAGAGGGGTTCCCCATGCCGGGGGACAGTCCCTGCCGCGGTGCCAGGACGGTTTGGGTTTTGGCTGGGTCCCTGCAGCCACGTGGCTGTCACCTGCTGGCGTGGGGCGGGCAGAGGGGACAGCAGCGCTGGCTCACGCCACTCTAATAATTGAACTGCAGCGTTAAGCAAATCTGTGGCTTGTGATCTTTATTCAGAGTGCTCAGCCTCTTTGAAACCGTGGTTTAATACAGGCGGTTTGACAGAGGCCTTAATAAGCAGTTGCTGTCTGGATGACGCCTGGAATCGGAGGTGCCGTGTTCCCTCGGATGCCCTGTGTAAGTTTTGGAGGATGTTTTTGTAACAGACTAAGCTGGTGGGTTTGGGGAATTTAATTATTTAGCACTGTGGACTCTGTCAGTCCCTGTTTATGACTTACTCCTGTCCAAAAACCAGTAGAAAATACATTTCTCAGTTTTGAGTAAGCTGGCAGAATATGGTGGCATCATGAGTGTTCAGATGCACCCGCTGACGAGGGGGACACCCTGTGAACGAGCAGAGAGCTGCTGCAGGGACCGGTTTCACGTGCTGAGTTTGATTTCCAGAAACTGTAGCTTGTGTGTTTGTTTTCCCAGTATCTAAGGGTTGAAATCGAATACGCTGTGAGTATTGCCATTTAAATTTCCCTACATTAATCTTAATGCTGGTTGCTAACCAAGACCAGATCTTTCCTAAACACATCTGGCGACTGAGCGCGATCGCAGCCCTTTCTGCTACGCTGAAGAGCTGCGAGGGTCGGCTTGAGGGAAGCAAAGACAAGGTTTGGGGTTTGTGTCGTCTGGTTGCTTTGGTCCTGTCGGCTCCCTTTGAGGCTGGGCTCGGTCTCAGCGGGATCGCTGGCAGCCCCGCTCCACGGAGGTGCCTGGGCAGGCTGAGCCTGTGGCGACACGCTGGGCTGGCCGTGGGCTGCGTGGCGCAGGCACGGGCAGCACGGGAGGAGGTTTGCTGGGGTTTGGCTGGATCCCAAGTGGGGAAGAGCAGTGGCCACACTGGGCTGGTGCCTCTTGGGGTCCAGCTGTGTGGCTCTCGGAGGGGGCTCAGCCAGTCCTGGGGATGCTCAGAGCACTGCTGTGCCTGGGGACAACCCGCCTGTACCACGCTGCCGCAAACACAGGGGCCACAGTTGGGTTCTGGGGAGCGAGCTGGCAAAGCGCCGTGGAGACGGCCTTGGGGATTCCTCACAGCATTTGCTTTGCCTCAAAAGCACGCGCAGTGGCTCTACCTTCTGTTACCCAAATCTTTCTTGGTGAGGTGAGAGTTGTTGTGCAGAGTTTCCTCTTTGTATCCTCTTATGTCACGCTGCCCCGCCGGCTGAGTGCGCTCAAAATAGCTGCCAATCCCAGTAGGTTTCACTTCAAGGTCTCTATTCTTAGCTTGCTGGTTAGCTGAGCAAGCCGTGTTACTCAGTAGTCATGAGTTCAAGGACTGTAGGGTAAAGACTAGCAAATTTAGGCCATGCAGGAGTCCCGTTTGCGTTTCATGGCAGCTTGGAAGGGACGGCTTGGGCAAAGCCCGGCTCAGCAGCCTCAGACTTGCGTGCTCAAAACGAGAGCTGTATCTACGTGAGTATGAAATAAAGGGCTGCTGGAGCGGGTACCTGCTCTGGAGGAGGCAGAGGGCTCAGGAAACGGGGTGACTCGGTGCTTGAGAGTCTCCTAAGGGGCCGATTGCATCTGACCCAGCGACGAGCAGCTTTATCAGATGCGTCTTACTGCTGCGCGGATGGCCAGATCCGTTCGTTGGTGGCAGGAGTGAAGCAGAAGTGAATGTGGGATGCGGAGCGGTGGCTTCCCGGGAGCGGAACTAGCTGGATGTTCTCAGAGCGTTGTACTGAGGCTGAAGATATCTGCTGCGCTGGTGATGTTCAGCCCATCCTGTAAGTGCCTTTCCCACCCCTGGGGGATTTTTTTCCTTCCGTGCAGGGCTGTGAATCCTGGCTAGTCGGGTGGGCTGGCTAAAGGTCTACACGGGAGCATCCTTCCGTACGGCACACGAAGGGTTCATGCAGGGGCCTGAGTTGAAGCTCCAATCTGTGTCTGCTGGACGCAGCCACCACCGAGGCGGGTTAAAGGGCTTCAAGATTTTGATGGCCAGTCTGCAGCATCCCAGCTCGGTGCCTACATGGGAGCTTTCTGCAGCCTTGTAGCCACAGCAGAGGAGCAGACAGCATCAGTCCCAGTGATACCAGCAAACACAGGACGGGCTCATCTGTTACCTGCCCTGCCTTGTCTGGCTGTTTCATTGGGAACTCGTCGTTTTCCCACCAGCTCTTGCTCAGATCTGATGAAGGTGCTGCCTAGGTGGGTGCAGGGGGACCCCTCACTAGTCCTTCAGCAGGATTTAGCTATTTTTGAGAGTGTGTTTCGGAAGAGATCTTGTTTTCCAGACTTCATTTAAATTCCTTTAACTTTGTCAAACCCAGTTGAAGCTGTCTGCTGCCAGCTCTGCTGGGTTTAGATGGATTTCCACCCAGGAGTGGCTCAGACACAGCGTGCTGGGGTTAGGGCACGGGCAGGAGCAGCATCCTGCACCCCAGGGATTTATGGCACAGGAGACAGGAGCCCATCCCGGGGCTGAGAGGTGCTGGCTGTGGCTTTTGCTGCGAGGTGGCAGAGGCTCTGTACGTGGGGTTGCTGGGGAGTGAGTGTTGTGTACTGAATTCGCATCCTGCCTACGCTGCGGGTAACGGGTCACGTGCAGACGAAGCCTTTGTCCTGTGCCTGACTGCTTTTTTTAAAATTTATTTTTAGGTGCTTTCTGGCTTCCTCTTCCTCCTGCATTGCGCTGCACTCCCTTTTTCTAACTCCCTCTTCTAGGACTGCTTTTTGAACAATCAGTTCCTCCTTAAACCCATTTGTTCAGGCCTTTGTCTGCGTTTGGGAGCTGGCCCAGTTTAGCATTAGCAGCTGCTGGCTCCTTCTGGGTAAGCAAGAACAAATAAAGGTTTACCCTGAATGAATCATTTGAGCCTTATCTGTCTTTCAAATTCGGGACAGCTGTACAACTTCTGCGTGGAGTCTGCCTGGAGGGCACAGAGGCTCCTCGATGAAAAACTTCTCCTGCCAGTGGCCAGGCTCAGTGGGTTTGTGCTGCGGATCCACGCGCTGCCCGAGTGAAATCTTCCGTGTGCCTTTTTGAGCTTTATCCCACACTGGTCGCAAAGCACAACTCTGGAATAACTCCCTTTCATTGAAGTCTTGCTCCATGCCGGCTTTGCTACAGGATCCTGCAAAAATTCAGCCTTTGGGATGCTTTGAGTGGTTTGATCAGCGTGTGAAAATGCAGATGCTGGCTGCAGAGCATCCCGGTGGGAACCGTGTCGTGGTGGGACCCGTGCAGGGATGAGCTCTGGGGGCAGACGGTGCACGGTCCGTGGGGAGCGAGCTGTTGGCATCCCCCCCGGGCTCGCCACTTCAGCAAAGGGCCACGGCAGTGTCAACACTGCAGGAACTGTGGTGTGGCTTTGCTGGTTTAAGAGGCAGGATTTGTAGATAAGTAGTGTTAGTTGGTTTTAATAACAGAAATGTGGGAGAAGGGAGGGGAGCAGCAGATAAGCCTTGGGCTCGTGCCTGAAAAGTTTTAATCTGACACTGAGGTGGGGAGTTGCACCAGAGCTAATATTTTGCTGAGGTGAACAAGAGGGTTTTTTCTCCCCTCCTCCTGCTGTCCTCATCTTCTGGCACTCTAGATTAGGCCTGATTTATCCTTGTTCTACGCGGAGAGGCACCCTGTCTAACTGTAACGGGGATCTTGCCAACAGATCTGGTGTCGTTTAGTGGTTCGGAGGAAGTGCCGGCGCGTGTTGAGCCTTGCCCGCCCTCCTGCAGCCTTGTCCTTTTCCCAGCTCGCATCCTCCGGTCGTCAGAGCTCATCAGAAGAAGAAGCAGGCTTAGACACATGACGCAGTGGTGGCAAACTTGTAGCTTCTTGCAATTTCCCCCTTTTTTTTTTTTTTTTTTCCTTTAAATTCATCAGAGAATATGTGCCGCAGAGCCTGCCCGTGTCTCTGCACCCTCCACAGATGCTGCAGGGAGGTTTTGGCTCCGTGGCTGGATAAACCATTTGCCTGTTACGAGGCTCTGGCAAACTGGAGGTGTTGGTGGAGCTTCCTTTGTGTGTTCGTAACCTGCCTTCCCGGTTTGTCTCATCCCACGCCCAAGGCCGTATGTTGAGACCAAGCGAGGGACGCGGTGGCTTCGGCACTGTCAGGTGTTGAGGGCACATTTGCAAGACAGAAGTTCTGGCGGGCCAGGCCTTGGGAGGTGAAGATGGCTCTGTCCTTCGCGTGCTAGCACGGGCAAACCTTGCTGTTGGCTCAATAAGAAGAATTAGGGGTCTAAAGCGGATCTTGACTCCCAAGTGCAAGGGCTTTCAGTGCTTTGACTCCTCTGTAGAAGATGACGGGCTGTCCTGGCTGCTCAGAGCTGGGCTTGTAGCTCCTGCGGAGTGTGGTGAGGGGTACACAGGATCAGGGGTTGTCAGCAACGTCTTCTCCTGCCTTGTCGGTGACATCCCTGGGGCTCCCTGGAACTGGGCTTGCTCTGAAGCAGCAATGGCCAAGGCTCTTGGGATGCTTGGAAGGTGATTTTAGGACGAAGGTAAGGTTCTGGGTGAGGAACCAAACAGGTGCGTGGTAGTGGCAGAACAGGGTTGCGTCGTGGCAGAAACTGTTTCCTTAGTTCCACGTGAGCTCTTCCCTGCAATCCCCGATGAATAAACTGCATTCCTTTCTTCTCCAGAGCTTTGGAGGCGCTCAGCTGTGCTTGTGACCTGGCCTGGGAGCTGCAGTGGAGCGGGGAGATGCAGGGCTGCATATCTTGGGTTGGGAAGAAGACCCCAGAGAGCCTTTCTTCCCACCTTAAATACAGAATTTTTGAAGGGGGTCTGCAGGGTGCTGAGATGGGATAGCCACGCTGTGCAGGGTGAGCTTGGCAGCTATCTATATCTTCATCTGGCGTGGAGGTGGCACATCAAGCTCGGAGGCTCTTCTTTTGGTGTTTCCAGCACCAAAAGGGTGTGAGACTAGAGATGGCTGGACCCAGGGACTCGGTGGGAAAAGGGTCTTGAGAGCAAGGTAGGGATGCAAACCTTGCTATGGTGAACACAAAGACTGGCCTCTGAGATGTGGGGAGGTCTGACTCTGAGCCCAAAGTGCTGCGGCGTGGAGGAGCAGAGCACAAAGGTGGCACCGAGCATGTTGTGCTGGAGAAGGGAAAGCCAGGGCAGGGGGACACAGCAGTGCAGGCTCCTCAGCCAGCACAGTTTCTTTTTAAAACTGAATTTTTCAGTCTTTATGGAAGCTCCCTATGCATTAGGCTGCCTCTGTAACCCACCCTCTGTAACTCTCAGTGTCAGGCCCAGGCTGGGGCAGTTTGTGGCCAAACCCTTGGAGCCACGCATGGAGGATTCCCGAGGGATGCCCCCAGCTCCCCGCCACGAGCCTGTATCGATTTACCACTTCACTTCTGCTCTCCCGGCCCGTGTCGGGCAGCCTCCGAGTGCCCCAGCGCAGGGGTGAGCAAACAGGGCTTGTACAACCCTTACAAAGCCAGGGCTGGAACCTGCTTTTCTAGTATGACAGACCACACTCGGCCACTTGCCTCTTTAAAGCAAGTGTACTCAGAGAGGGTTTGGCTTTTCTGCCTATAACTAATTTTTTAGCCATTAGGTAGATGGGGCAAAAGTCCCTGTTGGATTTGTCCGAGCAGCTCGTTGCGGAGCCGTCGGAGGTTGGTTGTGTTGCAGCACCTTGTCCCGTGCAGCGGGTCCGTCCTCGGCCATGCAGGATGCTGAATCCCCCCTTCCTCGTCGGCTGGATGCTTCATTAACAAAGCAAGAATAATTCACCTCTTTTTAAATTAAATCACAAGTCCTCCCTCTCCTTCCATCTTCAAGGCTCTGCCGTTGTAAACAGCTGCTTACTGGAGCAGGTAAGTGGAGGCAGCACGGTCCTGCCAAGCCCTCGTGTCCACAAATGACTAAATCCTGCCTGAAAAGTCGAAGTATGAAAACATTATTTTTTGGTTTTGGCTGAGCCTCGTGGATTGCTGGGATCAAGCCATCTTGGCTGCCCGGCGGGCTCACAGAGCCACCCCTCTGGATGCTGGCTGGGGCTCTGCCCACCTTGCAGCTGGCAGAGGAAGGTGGAGGAAGGCTGGTGCGGATGTGTCGGGGGGCAGGCGGGGGTGCAGGGGGGTGTCTGGGGGCTGCTGCTGCCCTCACGACACTCGGACCAGCCTCCCAGCCCAGGATCAGCTCTCAGCGCTCTTGCAAAAATTGTTGTGCCCATTGGCAAAGTGTGTTGGCAGGAGGGCGGTGCTGCGGCTGCGAGCCCTTGCAGTTCATAAATAACTGTGGGGGCTGGAGAGCCCGCCCGGTGGCTCGTAGAGGAGCTGTCGTGCCAGCCCCTGTGCAAATGCAGCACCTTGCCTGCGTTTTTCTGGCTTTTCAGCTGTTTTTTCTTTCATGTGCGCTTCCACGGCGAGGCCCTGCGTGCAGCTGGGGTTTCTCTGTGCTCCTTTGCTTGCTGCTCCACCATTCCGTGCTGGGACAGCGGCCGGTCGCCGCCTGCTCGCGGGCAGCTGGCCCTGCCTGGAGCCGGGTCAGGAGCCTGGGTGAACCGAGCGGTGGGTCCTTCATCCGTCACAGCCTGGCTGATAGACTCTGCTCTGGATTCGTAGGGAATAGCTGGATGGGAGATGTGGGTGTTGAGTAGGGCACTGGGAAGGGAGAGCTCTGAGCAGCTCCCTGCTAAAGACTCCTTGTGCATTTTGATGTCTGTTTAATATACGCTGGAGCAGGAGCCCGAGAGGGTGGAGAGCAGTCTGGTAGGAGTCCAGTCTAACTGGGTGTCCTGGCGTGCTCCTGGGAGAGCAGGATCTTTTGGGCATGAGATCTTTTCTGCGTGTCTCGCCTGGGAGTGCAGGTGCCTACAGACTCAGCGGCGCTGCGTGTTGCATTGCTGAAAGACCCCTGGCTCTGGGCCCCGGCCCACCAGAGCCCTCGTCCTTCTCCGAACAGTGCAGCAGCTCGTGGCTGGTGCGGTTGGGTTGTGTCTGTGCTGTTTTGAATGTGAACAGTGATGGACCAGGCAATGCATAAGCCACTCTGCATCCCTGACTTGCTTCTGCTGCCTTTGCTCGCATCTCCAGCTCCCCAGGCTTTCCCAAGTGTGCCCCTCTTCTTCTCCACCCCAAATAGCCTGTGCAAAACTTGGTTTCCCAGCTGCCCGGCAGATAAATATCCATAAAATGGATATCTGCTCTTTCTCCGTAAGCTCCAGCCCGTAGAGGTGGTGCATGGGTCCAGCACTTGGGACCCACAGGAGCTCAGCACGAGCCTGGGCTCCTGCTCTCTGGCCAGGGCTGTAGGGACAGAGCTGAGGAGCCTGGTATGGGAGGTGAGAAATGGGGATGGGAGAGCAGGCAGGTGCTAGGGAGGTGGCAGCAACGAGGGGATGTCCAACCTCCATCTCCCAGTGAAGAGGTAGGCGATGGGTTGTTTGCTCGAACACAACTCATGGCATGATCTGATGTGACACATAACTGCGGGACGCTCGTGATTTTTCAAACCGCTTTAACTCAGCCAAATTTATAATCAAACTTCTGCCGTGCTCTGGATTGTCTGTTTTCAGCTGGAGAGGACAAGCGTGCCTGTGTGTCAAAGGGCTGAGCTCAAAGCTGGACTCTGCCAGCTGCTCAGAGATGCTGGTGGGAATGGACCGTCCCTTCGTGTATCCTCCCTGCTCCCCAGGCATGGCCTGCAGGGGCACAGGATGGCTGCTGGGGGAGACAGAGGCAGAACGTGGCTTCAGAGGCTGTATCCGCTCCGTCTGGGCCAAGCAGAGCAGCACCAGGTCTGTGATGCTGCACTGGGTGCTCCTCTGCTCCCAGTGGCTCCTGGTGTCCATGTCCCACTGCCCCAAAGGAAGCGCCCCCCTCCCTCCAAAGAGCAACGTCCAGCACCGCTTGCAGGACCCGACTCTTCTGAAAGACTCTCAGAGTCTGGATGGAGATAAGGGTAAGGTTTAAGGCCAAAAATCAGGAGAATTTCCTGCTGCTAGAGGTGGAGCCTGGATAATGCTGATTCAGGGCTTTGACTCCCATCCGCAGCCTCCCCGGGCTCCCGGGGGAAGCTGACCTCATTCCCAGCTCGTTGGGCTCTCCCGGCTCGCACCCACTGGCGGGGTCAGTGCCTCACTGGATCCGTAGGTGGTTTGTGCATATGGATCCCTGGTTCTTGGTCTTTTGAATTCATGGCAGCACAATTCCCAGGTACGTGGAGCTGCCGACATGCCGCATCCTCCCGCGGCAGGACCGAGCCTGGCAGCCGAGACACCTCTTCTGCGTGGCCAGGCTCAGCGGTGAGACGCTGGTATGCGAGATGTAAACTCAATACCAAAGTTTAGATTACAGCCCTGTGAAAAACATCAGCTCCCCTAAATGGAGCCCAGATGGTGGCGGAAGCTGTGCAACGCATCGAAGCCGAGGGCCAGGAATTGCAGGAACCGTGTGAGCAAAGGGACCGGGGCTGTGGGGGAGGGAGAGGAAGGGAGGTAGAGTTACAGCTCATGGAGCCCGCGAGGCAGGCAGTTGGCCGCTGCCATCTGCATCGAGGGTCAGTTCCTAAACCAGGCTGCTTAATCCACCTCGCCCCCTTAAAAACAACTTGGGACGACAAATGTCTCCCAAGTTGCATCACTGTAAAGGCAGCGTTTCCAAAGCTGAGGTTTCCCACAGCCCGTGACAGCTGAACCTGCGGGCGTAAGAGGCCAAGGGCTTTTGGGCAAATTAGAGGAGTCCGGGTAGATCTGAGGCAACAAACACACAAGCTGTGCTCGCTCGGGAGCTCTGCCAGAAGAGGAGTGTCCCGGCTTCCTCGTTTCGGCAGGTTCAGAGCCGCTGAGCCCAGGGCTGAGTGCGCGTGGGGAGCTCGGAGACGGAGCCGCGTCTTGGGTAAGACGAGCCCCAGCAGCCGGGCGGTTGCATGGGCGAGCGCAGGCTGCGGGGAGGCTGACTGTGACTCAATATCCTGGTGTTGTGAAAAAACCAAACGGCCCAGCCCGGGGCACTGCTGAGAGCACTGGCTGGGAGGCTCGGAGCCATCCTTCCCCCCCCTGCGCTGCAGGAGCCTCTGCTGCAGCTTCTTCTGGGTGTTTTGGAAAGGCTTGGAGCGATTGAGAAGTGCCGGGGGAGCCCACAGAGCACGTCTGGTGGGGCTGGGCCCCGTGAAGCCACGCAGTGCCGTGATGGAGGTTGTCCAGCCGATGCTGTGGTGATGTGAGAGCGAGTTAGTGTCTTCCTAGGAGAGGCGATGGCCTTGGACTGCAGCAGGCAGCCCTCCTCCCTGGGCCGGGACGGTCCGGTGGTGAGGAGGGGCTGGGAGGTTTCTCTGGAGGGTTTGGCCGCGTTAGATGAACGTTAGGAATGGCTGAGTTCATCATCCCCTCTGCGAGCTAGAGACCTGGGGTGGGGTGGTAAGAGATGAGGCGTTTATGTAGGAATTGGGGCTCTTCCTGAGGTTGTTCTGTAAAAAGTGTTGTGGGGAGACCCCAAACACGTCCAGATGGGATTGGTGCTCCTCTGTTAGGACCCCGCCATCCCTCCATTCTCCCTGCTCTGCCCTTCCTGCATCTCCTTCCCTTCCCCTCCTTCTAAGAGCTGCCGCATTTTTCAGTGTCACCTGCTTGGGTGGTGAAAAAGGGACTGGGGCTGAGCGGGGGAGAGGGCAGGAGAGATGGGGAGGGGCAGGGGTGATCCTGCAGACCCCAGCGCCGGCGCGGGTACCAAGCCGTGGGGCCCGCGGGTAAGCTCACCCGTGCGGTGTTCGCCACGGAGAAAGGCCCACATCCCTCGAGATAACAGCGTGTGCAGGAGCAACACACCCCTCCCCTCGGAGATAAGCTTGTGTGCAGACACAGCCCAGAGATAAACACCCCGGAAGGCAAACATCCAAGTCGTACACCTGTACGGACGCGGAGCACCTGCAAACACCCGCCGCGTGGCTGTGCCCGTCCTCCCAGGGTGTTTGACACCAGATCGGCACCGGACCCGGTTTTGTGCTAGAAAATCACGTGTAGGGCTGCACGTGCCCCAAAATCTGGGGTTGCTCGGGGAGAGAGAACAGGCAGGGTTTGGTGTCACCTGTGGGTTGAGGTGGCTGTAGCTTTCTAAGATGCTCAGAGCAACGTAGACCCCGCAGTGCTGTTAGACCCCGGGTTTCACGTGCCTGGAGGATGCCGTCACCTTTAGGCTGTGAATTCAGTTTTCCAGTAGCTCTCGGGTAGCCTCTGTGCACGATGCGGAGCCTTAAAAAGTTCCTTTAAATTGCAGGAAGGGATTTTGTTGAACTCCTCGTGTCTCAGAAGTTGTGAAATTGGCACAAATGAAACAGTTGCTGCCTCAGCTACCTCCATCGCCGCTCCAAAACCGATTTCCACCCGCGTTTTGGGGACACTGCTTTCTGACTCCTGTACGGGGAGCTGAGCTGGTCATCTGGGCTCTGCTTGGCTTTTGGGGAGAGCAGATCCGTGCCGCCGCTCGCTGCTTGGGAGCATCATGCATCGGGTTTAACTCCCTGAGTTTTAGGCGTCGGCAGCGATGGCGTTTGCGTCTGAGCCTGAACCGCGTGTCGCCGCGCTCGGGGCCGACGGGAGAGCTGCCGGGGCAGACAAACCGCTTTGGGATGTCCACCACGGGATTACTGCTCAGACATCTGCGCTGAAATGTCGACTCTGGCAGATGAATCACAGCTGTAGCTGCTGGATTTGGATCTTACTTACCCTGAAGTCAGACTCCAGAGTTTTGTTTTTCAGCACTGACAGGGCACCGTCGCTTTATATCCCAGATGAGACAAGGGGGGCTGGGGGGTGCTGGTGACGGTCAGCCCTGCGTGTGCTGTCTGCAGACATCTCCCAGCACATCCTGCAGAGGCCGTTTCTTGATATTTCGGAGTCTCTCAATGGAAATTTAGTGGTAAAATGACTATGGAGACCCTGAAAATCTACAGCGGCGAGTTGTGCTGTTTGAGGAGCGGGGGGAACCAACAACTCTGGCAGCGTGCGACTTGTGAAACGCAGCGGCGCAAGTGGACGACTGTGCTTTGGGGCCAGGGTGAGGGACAGGCTTTCGGGTGTCACTGCCCCTCTGCTCGTCTCCGCTGTGGTTAAGGGCACTCTGCGAGCAGCCCTAGAGATGCTGAACGGTTGTAGGTAAAGGCACTGCAGAAAGAGACCCCCGTGCCCCCAGCCTGCAAGAGCTGCAGGGGTTCTTCAGACAGGCTTTGGCACTTTGATTGCAGCATGAGGTTACTCTGATTAAAATAAATACCAATAGTGGGTTGTAACCAAGCAGGGGGTGGTGGTTCTGTGTCTCATCTGTCACCGAGAGGGCTTGTTGCAATGCACCCCCAGTTCTGGAGCGAGCAGCAACCTGAGGAACCCTGTACTGACAGGTAGGAGCCTTGCAGAGAGTCGGGGAGCTACATCAGCTCCGTGCTCCTTGTTGTCTTTGTAAGTACTGCAGGTGAGCGTTAACCACCTTCCTTGGGAGGATAAACTAGACTTGGAAGACTAAGAGCACTGTATTGATGGTCTGTAGCCACAAAGATGTGGATGCGCCTGCAGCGTGTCTCTACCGGGCATCCTTTGCCCTCTGTCTCCCTGCAGACTTCGTGTACTTCTTGTGGGTTTTCCTGGCAGAGGCTTATTTGTCGTGAATCGACAGCATCCGTATCCATGAGCAGGAACCGAGCTGTTGGGAGAGAGATGAAGCTGGCTCTGCTCAGGCAATGCCGTGATGGCTGTGCTTGAGTCCCTGAAAATAACTGAACAGGGTTGAAGGCTCCACTGAGTCTGTGCTGCTTGAGTGATACAAGAAACGTTGAGTAGGAGTAAGGAGATGTCATCGCCTCTGTAGCTCATGACTCTCTGAGTGGTCTCCATGCTGTGGCCAGCACTGCACTGGCTACTCCAACAAGGGCAGTGACTCAGTGGAAAAGACTCAGAACTAGACAGATGTAGGATCTGCCGTGCAGGGAGAGCTGATGGTGAAGCTCGGGCTGGTTATCTCGGCACAGGAGACTCCAGCCATCAGCTCCTTCGGCCAGTGGACCAAGCCAAGGATGTGCTGGAGGCAGAGGTTAGCTTGTGGTTTCTGCGTTGGCTCTGTCCATCTCGTGAACAATCCTAGCAATGCCACATCTGATCTCTGTTTGTGTCAGATCACAGCAGAAGGGTGTCCCTGGAGAAACGTCTGGAGTCTGCTCCTTCCCTGGCCAAAGATCTACAAGTCTCGTTTGCGGTTCCCGTCGGGTTTATTGGCTGCCTTTTTTGTTTGTGTTTTGAGGTGTGGATTTGTAACAGTGCTGATGACGAACCCTTGAAAGATCTGTCAAGATCAAGGAACTGGGAGGAATTTTTAATTTTTTTTTTTTTTTTTTTTTCCCTTGGTGGGACCTTGCTGTCAGGCTTGGATGTCTTGTTGGGTCTGGCTTACTCATGAGTAACTGTGCTGGTTGGGTGGAGGTTCACTCTCTCTTCTGCAGGAGCCCGGACTCGGTGACAGCCTGTGACGGAGATGGGAACAAGTGATAGCGCTTGGCTGCTTCCCTGCTGGGGAGGTTGGGTTGCTGGCACGGAGAGGCCGTTTCACACCACGCGGACGTGTCTGGGACGATGTGCCAAGCGAGCGAAGAAGGTGGAGGGTGTGTCTGAGGAGAAGCCTGGGAGGGGCGGAGGGTGTAGGATGGGGTGCTGGCACATCTGGAGGTGGGACAGAGAAACTTGCAGAAGGATTTGTGGGCTAGGCCTAGTTTGAGCTTGGGTGTGTGCTGTATCTGCAGAAATCTGCATGTCCTCCCTTCTGCCCTCTTATCTTCTGGCTTGGTGGGGGAGGCCTCCCAACAGTGCTGCTTCCCGGAGGAGATCCTTGCAAAACCCCGTGGCTTTTCCCTCTGTCCACGTGGCTTCCACGTTCATGTCCTCGCAGCAGCTCTCACGCATTCCTGACCCTGGGAACAAGAGATGAGACTGCCAGAGCTTACCCGCTTACCGACCAGCCTGCCACTGACAGCCCAGTTCAGAAGAGAGGTTCCCAGTTACCTGCTGCTGGCTGTTTTTCTGGTGTACCCCCAGTTGGAGAGATAGGGATACCCCAGATAATGATCTCGCAGCAGGCTCTGGGATGAGCAAAGCTGACGAGTGGCATCTCGTTACAAAACCTGGTGGTTTTATTTTGTCAGAGTATCTAAATTAATGGCAGAAAGTCTATGACTTACATGACTTTGAGGCGAGGGTTTGGTCACGGGTGAATAGTTTCCAGCAGGTTTGTGTTTTAGGGAGCCATCTGACACGTTGTCTTCAAGAGTTTCCGTGGAAGAGCGCGCTGAAATTGCCGTGGCTGGAAGGTGGCTGATGTGGGAAGCGGGAGACCGGGGTGAGAGCAGCGAGTGGCACCGCACGGTGCGGACGGTCACGAGCAGGGGACGGCGGTGTCCTGGTGAGAGGCGGCGTCTGCGGCTCCTCCGTGCCTAGAAACTCTTTTCTCACTGAATAGGGAAGGGGGTCAGGAACCTTAGGGCAGGGAATAGAAATCCCAACCCAGAGGTCTGGCTGGGAGTTGTGGCTTTCATGCAGACAGCAAGAGCCCTGTGAGGCTATGTTTAGTCTCTTACTCTAAGAGACTAAGAAAGGAGTTGGATTTGGGGCTGGGGTCGGTGGATTTAAGCCTGGAGCAGGGCAGGGAGGGTATGGGAAGGGTTTGTGCAGCTCGGGGCTGTCTGCCGCTGGATGCACCCGCTCCTGGGTCAGGCTTCGGCTTGGCAGGGCTTTGCTGCAAGCGGAGGCCAAACAGCTGGGAGAGGAGATGAAGCTGGCAGAAATCAGGCCTGCAGGAGCTGATTTATCTGGGAAGATTAAAATACTTTTATCTAGCTGAAATCATGGCCTTCAATCTAGGCTGTGCAAGGCTGGGGCTGTGCTCGCTCGCTGTTAGCTCCAGATCCCTGCCGCTCGCGGCGGGAGAGTCTCCTGCTGCACCTCTGCCAAAGCAGGAATTTACCCAGGCGTTGCTCCGTGTCTGTCTGCAGCCGGGATGGGGATCGGTAAAAAGCGGCCGCAGCACCTCCAGAGCCAGACCCTCCTTCCCTTTTGGGTGCTCGCTGACCCACACGTGCAGGCTGGCTGCTCCCTCAGCCTGGCCCTGGGCTCCCAGCTTGCCGGATTTATTTTTTTTTATTTTTTTTCTTCAGCAGCAGCCACATGCCCTTTCCACAGCCCACACAGTTTTTCTTGGGTTGCGGGAGCCCTGGCAGCAGGATATCAGAGCAGATTTCCCTGCCAGGGCTCTGAGGGTGGATAGACCAGCTTTTCTCCTTCCCTTATCACCTCAAGCTTCGGGTGCGGGGAAGCCGCTGCCGAGCTGTGGAAGAGCTTTTTGTGTTTGGCAGCAAAAGGAGAACGTCAAAGCTTGCGATGGCTGCAGAGGGACCACCTAAGAGAGCATGGGAGGTTGGCAGCAAACACAGCTGAGCAAAGAAATGGCAAACTGATGTTGAAACTCCTGGAAAAGGGAGAGTTGTTGCTTGTAGAGGGTGGGAAAAATAATATGGAAGCATGGGGATGGCTTGCCACTAGATGGAGCGAATGGTCTTGTGGGGATTTATCTTCAGCCTCTGGCCAGTTCAGCCCAGGACCTTTGCTGGGGGAGTTGGTCCTTTCTCCCTCGAACTCCTGGGTTGGACTTTGGGGAGCCAAGTTTTGCTGAACGTCAGCGTCTCCCCCAGCGCTGCTGAGGTGTGGCGGTGTGGTGGTCCAGGGTGTCGCCACCCCTTGGATGCAGAGCAGAAGAGTCACCTCTGGCTACTGTGGGCACAGAAATTGAATCTTTAAGCTCTCGAAGCCCTTGTCCTTTAGCAGAAGCGGAGTTTGGGACTCTTCGGGATAAGAGTTTCCATGGGCGAGCGTGGAAGATGCAAGAGTCGTGCGGCGAAGGGACAGCCTCGGTGGGGGGAGCAGCAGAGCTGGGGCTTTGGGCAGGGGCAGAGGCCTTTTGGGAAGCCACGAGGGCAAGAGCTGGAGACGTTGCCCTCAGGATGCTGCGGAGGCACCGCAGGACCTTGCGGAGGAGCTGTGGTGCTGGCTCCACCAGCCCCACGGCCATCCCTGGGGAGCCGGTGACAGGGCACCCTCGCGTCCCCTCCTGTTCTCCCACCTCTCGCTGTCGGCCGAGGAGGCTGCAGACCCCGTCAGGAACGATGCGTTGCTGCGAGAGGAGATCGACGTAGGAAAACCTTGGGCCGTCCCTCTGCGGTGCCGACCGGGAGCGCGAGGAACCCCTGCGGCAGCGGCAGCAGCTCCCCGGTGACGCAAGCGCCGGCGCAGCGGCCCCGTCGCGGTGAGGTGCTGAGCTCTTCCCACCGCCCGCGCGCCAGGGGAGGGGTGAGCTACAGCAACAAAAATGCGCCCTTCCACTTGGGTGACTGCTCCCAGTTAGAGATGAAAACATTTGTTCCTGAAATTGGAGTCATTCCTGGGATTGCAACACCCAGGCTGTGTTTCCAATTAATCTGCTGAAGTCGTCATGCATTTCCAAGTGCATTGGCTCAGCAGAGAGAAATCTGGCGTGGCCTTCGCGCCGCCGTGCCAGGCGAGATGTGCGAGGTATTAAATGAGGAGGGAAGGGCCCCGCAGGCTTTGCCCACCAGCACCTGGCACGGGATGGCGAAGGGGCACCGGGCAGCTCCGGTACGGCGGGGGGGGACGTGGCAGAGGGCAAAGCAGCCTCCTCCTGGGAATGAAAACGCTTGAAATAGTTGTTGAATTACTGTCGGGTTTTTCCTGACTGGTTTCCTTCTGTTTCTGGGTGTGTGTTTTGTTTTGGGGAGAAGGGGAGGGGGGTGAAGTGAGTTATGCTTGGTCTATTCGCTGCGTCTGCAGGAGCGTATTTACAGCCTCGCTGCCTTAGCGGTGACGAGTGGGAGATGTTTGCTGGGCGCTGGGGATGCTGGTGTGACCTCCCAACCCCAGCCTCCTCCCAGGCCCTCCTGCATGGTGCCGCTGCCCCTGGCGAGGCGGGCAAAGGCTGGAAGTTGAAATTGCCGTGGCTACTCGGAGGCTGCACCGGGGCGAGGGGCGAGGCTGTGCCATCGCCTCCCGCCTGCCGAGACCGGAGCTTGGTGTCGGACGGTGGGTCCTGGTGGTGTGTCTCCATTTAGGCACCTCTCCGGGGAGCTGCTGGAAGGACAGACATCCCCTTGCTGATGGTTTTTTCTCTCCTAAGGCTGCTTTTGCAGAAGCCAGGGTTCCTGCCTGGAGCTGGAAGTGACCTGACACATTCCTCTCATCTCCCGTGTGATTTTCTGAGAAATGAAATTGGATCTGAAGCCCGGTCCCAGCTGGGTGGGAGCGGTCCAGTGTGTTAGCACAAACACTCATGGAAAGGCCGAGCTTGCGTAGAAATCTTCCCTTTCCAAGAACGAGGTTCAAGCTGAGGCCCCCTTCCCTCCGGCGTCAGTTGGGGTGACGGGCAGGAGCGGGGAAGGGGGGACGGGGAAGCTCAGCAGGTCTCCTGCCACCAAGGTCACGGGTGGCTTTTCTCTTTAGGGGGAAGCACACACACTGCTTTCGCGAAAGGAGCGTGCAAACTGCTTTTACCTGTTGGGAACTAGAGCAGGGATGGGGTGTCCGGCTGCCTCCAGCTCCCCGCTCTGCAGAGCCCCTCTCCCTGGGCCGCCGGGACGGCGTCACCCGCTTCCCTGCAGCAGCGCTTCGTTTAGAGCTGGAAAGTGTTAAGTGAGGATGGTGACAAGACCGCTCCCAAATTGGATCACGCTTGCTTTCCCATCTGCGAGGGCAGCACCGGGGCAGTATGTTCTTCGGTGGGAGTGTCGTGCAAGCCTGTGCACCCTCCTCGGAGGCCAGCGCAGGCAGGCGGCCTGCGGCAGATGCAGAAAAGCCTGCAAAAAAACCCCGGGAAGCGAGGAGAGGAGGGGGAAGGCAAGTTTACCACTGGTGTTTAATGCCGTGGCGTGTCAGTTTAACGAATGCTCTTAAGGATGTTGTGCTAACTTCCCAAGCTACTGCCTCCAGAAATAGAGCTTTCCTCTGTGTCTCTCGTAGAGTAAGTCTCTGGTGCATAGATTTTTAGCAGCGAGGATGTAATCTTTCTATATTTGCTTGCAGGACAATAATACTGATGCTTTCTATTTTTAACCCATCAGCAGAGCAAAAATGCACTTGGGAATCTTCAGGGAGCAGAGCAGCTCTGCTCGTAGCACTGCCTGCCCGGCCGGGCTTGGGGAGCGACGCCAGCAGCTCCGCCACCAGCGCGGGCTTTGAGAGGGCCCGGCCACGCTTTCCGGCAGGTAAAGGGAGCCCGGCCTGCACAGGGCTGGTCTCGTGGTCCCATGGGCTCTGCGGAGCCCGTGCTCTGGGCTCGCGGGGCTGGGCGGTGGCGGGGAGGAGCAGGGGGGTGCGTGGTGTCGTCGTTCCTTCTCTTCCTCTTGCTTCTCTTCGTGGCTGCGGAGGTGGTGGGGAGCGCCGGAGGGTTTGTGGCCCTGGCTGTGTTGCTGACTCTGTGATGCTCGTTTGGGTGGTGCCAGTCCTGAAATCCCAGATTGCGTCCTAAAAGCGTCTCAAGCCTTTTTTTTTAATATATATACATATTTATGTTTTTTTAAGAAAAACACTTTCTGTCACCACCTTGATTGTGAAAAGGGGCTGCAAGCAATAACCTGCAAAGCCCTCCAGAACAGGACGTGAATAACAAAACTGGCACCAGCTTGAATCACGGTCCCAGGTTTGGGGACTGGTTCATAATTTTGAGTAGTTCTGCCCTGGTCGGGTCCTTCTGCCACCCTCAGCTGCTCGAGCTGCCGTCAGCAGCCGTCCTCTGGCAGGACAGGCTTGCGTTGGTCTTCGCAGGGTTTTCCAGCTGCTGACGTGTGTGCTGGAGGAGCCTGAACACGTGCACCTCCCATTTGGAGGAGAAAATAGGAATTTAGGGTGGAACTTGCTCCCTGGGGGCTTTGTTTTGCCCTCCGGGCTGGGTCCAGAGAAAGTCTCTTCTGCTGTCTTGCTTTGTTAGGTTTTTTTTCCCTGAAGTGGAAAATCCCACCGGCCTCAGGAGTGGATTTTTATCGAGGTGTTTGCGCCTGTTACAAAGACTTTGGTCTCCAGCCCCTCTGTGGGACTGTGCCCAGCCATCTCTGTGCTGCCACGGGGGGCTGCCAGTGGGGTTTGGGTTAAATCCGAGACCTGGTCGTTGTTCCTGGGGGTCCCAGGTGAAGGTGGCGCTGGTGCCTGTGGCTGCCTCTCCCGGCCAGGGCAGCAGGTTTTTGCATTTCAGGGCTGTTCCTTTGGGGGCAAAGTGTCAATCTCGGTTTTGCTGTCCCGGGCGTGCAGCTGCGCGGGGCTCGGCCCTGGCTGGGACAATGGCCGGAAGCCGGGAGCCGCGTGCAGCTCCTTGCCGCAGGCCAGGCCCCGCATCCTCGCCGAGCTGAGGCCGCCGCCGCCGCTCCTCCCTTGCTATTTCCATCGCATTGTCCGGAGGAGAGGAAGGATGTTTCCAGCCTTCTTCCTTTTTGCCTCAAAGGGATGTGGGGTGGGCGGGGAGGGGAGGGGAGAGGATTTTTCTCGCTGGCAGTTGTGCAATAGGCACAATCGCTGCGATTCCAAGCGCTGTCCCGCTCCGCCCAGGTCAGGGGGGTGATGCCTCTTGGCCGGAGCCGTCGCCGAGGTCTCCCCTCCTCTGCGCAGTCTTGGCAGGGGAGATGCGTCTCGTCCCGCGTCCCCGCTGGCAGACACGGGGCTCGGGCGCAAGGCCGGGGCTCTGTGCTCCGTCACAGGAGATGCTTCTGCAACGTGGCTTTTAGCGGAGGCGCAGACGTGGCCGGAGCCGTGGGGCTCAGCGATGCCGGGGGGGATGCTGCTGCCTCCACATCCCTTATTCCCAGCGGTGGGATGAGGCTGTTGTGAGGTTGCTGGCACTCAATGTGAGATACTTTCGGCAGGCGAGGTGGGATTCTAATATTATAAACGCCCTGATCGCCGTGTCGTGGTGGGGACGGGTGTGTGGAGGTGGAGGGGGGGCTGCAGGGTGTGGGAGGATCATCCCTGGCCCCTCAGCAGCGATGCTTTCAGGTGAACGCGTTCGAAGTGTTCGGTGGGGAAAGGGAATGGGGAAGGTCATCCCTTGCTTTATGATGGAGAGATACGGCCATGAAAGAGGGGTCTGGCTTTTTTGGGGGGATGTTTTTAGTTCTTCATCTCGTGGGCAGGGCTCTGATGATGACAAGGAGATGCTGCAAAGTCTTCCCTCCGTTTTTGCACGGCTCCAGCGGTCGTGGCTGTGCAAAATCGAGGCTCCTTGCTGTGCTGCAGGAGGCCGGGCTCCCACATGCCAGGAAGTGAAAGCACGATTAATTAAGATGGGAAATGATCTTCATTTACTCTGCCTAAATCCCTTTAGCACCACTAAACCCCAAACATTTGCAGCAAAGGTCTTGGGCAGCCTGTGGCCACACCTCTCCTGTCGTTCGGAGGTGGAGAAATTGCCCGTGACACATCTCTGAGGGTTTGACTCTATGGGAGAGTTTTACCAGTTTTACTGGGGTGATTGTCGCTTCCTGGTAGCAGCCAGACTGGGAAAAACCCCTCTCTTACTGAATGGGATCACCCCGGGACAGCCAGAAGAGTCCAAATCCAGGTCTCTTGTGTGCTGGTGTCGAGTCTGTCAGCCCCAGCCTGTCACAGCACTGCTGATTTTTCCTTAGGGGAGCAGGAAGCTTTAAGGATCCCTTTTGGCTTTTTTGCTTTGCTTGTCCCAACGTGGATCAGGATGCAGCGCGGCTGTTTTGTCAAACATCCGCCGCGCGTGGTACCCGTCACGTGCCGCTCTCAGGGACACCCTCCACGCTGCCCTTTGGAGCTGCTGAACGTTTCTGACAAAGCCCAGGGTCAGGGCCAGCCCGTGTAACCTGCCAGGAATACCGGGAGCTCCCGGATTTCACTGCTGACAGGGGTGTCCTGCAGTGCCAGGGCTGTGGAGCAATTCCTTGGCGGCGGTCGGAGCCAGCTCTTTGCATTAGCAAAAAATGGGAATGATCTGCAGGCTGCAAGTCCCCGGGAGGTTGAGGTAACGACCTCGCCCGCGTGTCCTTGGTGGTTTAAACCTTCCTGATGCTTTGGCCACACGTGTCCTGTGGCGTGTGTTGGTGTTGGCCACCCCGAGGGGGGCAGGTGAGGGAGGAGAGGTTGTGTGGAAGGAAGAGGAGATGTGCCGTTCACTTATCTCCCTCTTCCTCCATGGTTTTGTGGTTGTAGGGAGGCTGTGAGTGTGGAGAAGCAGCGCTTCTGCTGGAAACCAGCTTAGGAATGATGCTGGAGGGGCTGATGCGATAAAGTATCACTTCAGACTGGGGCAGAAGTTGTTCCCTGTATTTTTAAAACACGAGCAAGCTGGGGCATAAACTTCGTTACGCTCCATCCTATTGCTCGTTCCCGTTTGTGAAGCAGAGAGGGTCTTGTGTTCATCTCTGGCAGTTGCCGTGGTGAAAGGAGTTGGAGTGGGCAGGCGTGGGGGCAGGACTGGCATCGTGGTCCAGCCTCTCTGCTCCACCGTGGCTTTTGCTTCCCCGACACAGACTCAGCGTTTCCACCTGCTGCTGCGTGGGGCCTGGGTGCCAGCCACCTGCCCGAGCCCACGCAAAGCCGCCCTGTTTATTTTGTCTAAAAGCAATATCCCCCAAAGGGGCCGGGGGGGGGAGGAATACCCACTCTGGCTTAATTGCATTTAATGAGTCTGATGGGGCTGGCTGCCAGCAAGCCGAGGGCTTTGCCAAGGTTCCTACTTGCCCGTGAGAACGGCGAGGGTGTGGTGCGTGGCCGCGCCTGGCTTTGCAACCGCTGCGAGGAGAGATCTGAGAGCTCCCGCCAGCCCTCGCCGCCGTCCTTGTGCCGCTCGCCCGCTGCCATCGGCCCAGCCCGCCTCGCAGGGCTGAGCTTTACGGGCGCCTTGGCCTCCAAGGACTCGGAGGAACATGATAACGTCGATAGGTGAGTGTGCCGGGTGGGTGGGAAATACCCCTCACGGACATTACGGGGGCCTTAGCAAGCTGGGCTTGTCTTAGATGCACCTTGAGCATCCCTTCGTCTGGAGCTGGGTCCAGCTTCACTCCGCAGCGTGCACCCAGCTGGGCGCTGCTGTCAGGTGGGTTTTAGGGGCCTGGACAGGGATGTGTTTTTGCTGAGCTGACGCCAGACCCGATCTTAAGAGGTGTCGAGGGCTCGAATCCCAACCCGTGCACGGATTCCTCAGTATCTGAGGTTAACGCTGCTGCGCTGGGCTCGCCGGGGGTTGGTTTGTTTATTTATTTTCCTTTTTTCCCCCATGCTTGAGCGGCTCAGCGGCAGGATTAACCCTGCTTTCTGGGTTAAACACCCTGGGCAGTGTTGCTACATGAGCGCGGAGCGCACACACCCCACCGCACCCTCCGTCCCCGCCAGGCGCTTTGGCTGCCTCGGGGCACCCACGTTCTGCAGCCGTCAGCTGGGACCCGGCCTGCCACCTCCTCCAAGGTTTCTCCCTCCCGACTGCTCTTCGCTCCTGCTTTTCCCCGGGCCTGCTCCGGCTGCGTGTGGGACACCGGGTCCTCCTTTTGCATTTCTTCACCCCCAGCTTTTGCGGAAACCCAGAAATCCTGCCTGATGACTTGGCCCTGCTCTTTCTTGTCGCTTTTCCAGCCCCAGTGGCATTCCCTGGCTTCAGCCTTGTGGATCTCTTCCCAGCATCTTCCCCAGCTGCTCGTGGGCACCAGCGCTCACCCGGATTTACCCTGCAGGGCGGCTGTCCCTGGTGTCCCCATGGTGTGGCAGAAGGGCTTGTTGATTCCAGGCACGTTTCAGCCTCCTCTGCATTAAGGATTTGACTCCTGCACCTTGCCCAGCTGCACAGATAGCAACTTTGAGCCAAAGGCTGCACTTGGTTAGCTTCTTCCTGAGCACCCAGGTAGGGCAGGCAGAGCCAGACAGCCCCACAACGAAGGGTACCAGAAATGTATTTCTGCAGGAAACCAAAAATATTGTGGCTTCCTTCCTCTGGCATAAATAGCTCTTGCCCTAAAACCCATCTCTGCTCTGTGTGCTGGTGATCTCCAGCGCTGGCAGGAGGGGATGTGGAGACGGGGCAGGCAGTGGTCAGGGGCCACCACACGCTGTCCCCTGGGCTCGCCAGGGCAGAGCTGGACCTCCCCGGCTTTGAACGTCCCCTTGCTCAAACACCTGATGGTCAGCACTGGAGCACGGTCTGGGGTGAACTCTGACTGTCCTCGCTGGTGGCGGTTGAGCAGTTCATAGATCCGCGTGGAAATTTAATTTGTGCCTCTTTCCCTGGGATGTGTCTTATCCTCACAGAGCTGGGGCTGCCAGTATTTCTCCCAGCTCCTTGTTCTCCTGCTCTCTGCATTGTACTGGCCCTGAGTTTTTTTGGTTGTATTTTTTTTTTTTTTTTTTCCTTTTCATGACCGAATCTGCCTTCCAGCCCAGCCTTGGACCTCGGCCAGCGTTTGCCAAAGGGATTTCCTTCTCTGCAGCACGCAGAGAGGCTCCAATTAATGGGCAGGTCCCCTTGAGTAGTCACTTGCTGAGAGTGGGTATTGTGGGAGTCCACGCTTTTTTGTCTCAGCACTTCCAGATCAAGCAAGACACTGCTGCAGAGCCCTGAGCTCTTCCCTGGGGGCTTATGAGTCAAGCTGGGCTCTTGCTGTGTTGCACGCAGCAATTAAAAAAAATAAATATGTAGGCTGAGCTGTAACGCTGGTGACAGCAGCCCCCGTGCAGGGGTGACCCTTCGCAGGCGCCGCGAGGCGAAGCGGCATGTGGGTCTGAGCCGAGTGGATGGAGACGTTGCTCCGTGCCACGGCGGGATGCTCCGAGGAGCAGCTCAGTGTGTTCGGGGGGTGCCAGCAGCGGGGACCCCTCTGCAGCGGCCCCTGGGGCCGAGGTGCTGACAAGCCCATCGGAGTGCTGTCCAAACCGGTTGGGAACGCTCTCCTCCGCTTATGCAAACGGCTGGTAATTGAGGAGAGGTTCGGATAATCGTTTGATCTCTCCTCTGCTTCCCTTGGCACGGAGGCCGCATCCTCTCGTGCTGATGTAATCAAAGCCGGCGCGGGAAGACGAGGCGTCCTGCGCCGAGAGGGTGCTCGCTCGCTTCCCGGGAGCGCTTGGCCGCGTCCGCGGGGCTGCCGCAGGGCTCTGCCTCTTGGCATCTACCTGCTTGGAGAACAAAGACCCTGAAGGAGCTTCTCTTGCCAGGACCGGTGCCAAAGCTGCTCTCCAAAGATCTGTGTTGGCTCTAGGCAGGGAGATGATGCTGAGGCTCTAGACTGGACTGTTGCCTCCTGCCAGAAGCCCGTCGAGGGAGAAGATGGGGCTGGTAGAAGACACGGGGCCACTCCGATTCAGGCAGAGCGGGGATACTCGCTTCCCTGGAGATGCTGCTTATCATCCGCGTTCGTCCCTGCCCACGGCCCTTGGCAGTGTTTAAGGTTTCAGGAGCGCGGCACAAACCCTCGCCCCTCTCGGGCTGCTCTGTCGCCGCGTCCCCGAGGCGTGGAGGTGGGCGGTGAAGGTGTGTGGCAGCCCCGCCGGCTGCGGTTGCGGGGCCGGTGGAGCTCAGCGTCGGCCGGCTGCAGAGAGAGGCTGCGGGGGAGGCCCAGGAGGAAGGGCGCTGCCTCTCCGTCGCGTGACCCGGGAGGGCACCACCACGACGTGCGGGGCTGCGCCGACCCGCCGCTGGCAGCTCTCGAGCGGGGAGTAGCCAGCAGCCCCCGGCCGGGCTGTGCGACCAGGTGAGGGTGGTTGGAGGGGAGAGAATCCAAGAGGGTGGGCTGCATTGTGGGGGATGTTTCCTTTCTGGGAGGGGAGGACTTTTCCTGAATCACGGGATTTTCCCTGAGCAGAAGCTGCCCACGCTGTTTGGGGAGCACAAGGTGCCACCAGGCAACCTTGGCTTTCCTTCAGCAGAGCCCTTTGGCCATGAAATTCCCTCTGTTTCGGAGGAAATGGTGGTTGTTGTGAGGTTTCCTGGGGATACCTCGCACTCCTCCGCACAGCATCCTCCCCCAGGGGCCTGGTGCTGCTGTTTGGGATGGGGTTTATGACCGGCGCGGGCGGGAGGATACAACTGCTGGCAGGAAATGACTGCCAGAGGTTTCCAGCCCTGCCAGAGCCGTGGTGGGGCCGGGGCCCGCTTGCTGTCCCTCCGGTCCCACGGCCTGGCAGCAGTTGCAGGAGATGAGCTCTTCAGTCCCACCTTGCCCCTCGTGCTGCCCACGCTCAAACCGTGTGGCGCGATGACCTGATCCTTCTGCAAGAGACTGGTAAAAATCCTATTTATTCACTTACTTGCTTTAGACGCACACAAACACATATATGGGGATGGTGCCGCCTATCAGGGCGCGATGGAGGAATGGAGGAAGAGCTGGCAGGGACAGGGATGCCCTAAGCAGCTTCTTTGTGAAACCGCAGCCACTGTTGCCTGCCTGTGGCATGATTCAATCCTGCCTGTGCCCAGCTCTTTCTGTGGCTGAGTACCTGTGTGTCCCTGTGGCCAAACGATCTCCAATTTAGCCTCGAAACCTATCGCCGGGTTTTGCGGTGCAGGTTTTGCCTCTGCACGTTCGTGGTTGGGTGCTTTGAAGGCTTTTAAAGCTCATTCCTGGGAGAGGGGCAGCATCCAGGGAGCTCAACCCCCTGGCACGTTTGCAAGTCGCTCCAGCTCCTCCGGGAGCATGAAGGAGGTTGGGTGGTGGTTTAAATCCTGCCTGCGGGGAAGTTTGCGTCCGGCATTAAGGTTCGGGGCTTTGGGGTGATTTAGTGTGAGGCAGGGTTACCTTTGGATCCTCTTGGCTAGCTTTGCCCTGCGGGCAAAACGCTTTCGGGGCCAATCTGAACGTGCAGATTTGGAAAACCTGCCTTGAAACAGGCACCTAAACATGCCTGGGTGGGTCTGCTCCCCCCACCGACCGCATCGGTGGGACCACCCGGGGCCGCACACAGACCTGGGCCAGTGAGGAGGGGGCTGGCAGCTCCGGGAGGGCACAGGCCCCCCTGCTTCCACCGCGGGCGCAGCTGAGCCACTGCCATGAGTTTAGTCCCAAAGGGTTCACTCTGCCTCCTCCTTTGGCAGCAGAGTCCTGGCTTCTGCTCTGTCTAGGTGCTGTGGGAACGTGTGGCGTGGTCCCGTGTCTCTGGACGAGCCTGGGTGGGAACACCAAGGTTGGGGTGTGGGTGGAAACACAGAACATTAAAAATAGGAGCAGATCCAGGTACGAAGCTTTTTGCTTCGGGTCCCTGTAGCGCAGGCTGGCTTCAGCGCACTGTGAGATTTTTGGGTCCCGGAGTCATGAGTTTCAAAATGTAACTACGCACATTTGTGGGGAGAAAATTCCAGGGAGGGCTATTAAATGTCTGACTCAAAGGTCACGAGCCGCAAATAACCAGGGAGAGTAATCAGGGGAAGTATCTCGCCCTGATCCACTTCCTGAGGCCTGATGTAGATCTCGTTTACAGGCTCCAACAGAGTATTTTCTGATTTATGTGCTTGAAATTCCTAAATAATGTGCTTCGCTCACAGGTGTATGTGTGTAGTCTGGGTGGTTTCAGGTGTGTTGCTTTTAATCCTGGTTCATCGTGGAAAGGGGTTTGTGATGCACGTGCGACTTTGCCAAACTTTAATCATCGTCTGTCTCAAATTTTTTCTGGAAACTTTCTGCAGAAGAAAGTTTGCAAGAATCAAAGTAAAAAAAAAAAAAAAAAAAAAAAAAAAAAGAAATAAAGGGTTTACCCTTGTGGAAAAAAACTTTTGGGGTCTTTTTGTAGGGAAGCATCAGCCTCTTCTTGTTTTGGAGCAGGAATTTGATGTCTGGTAGGGAGGAGAGGGATCCACCCACATCTGGCCAATTCATAAAGCCCTTGAAGCTCCCAGTGAACATGCTCCATAAAGAGTTATCAGAATTTGGCAACGGACCGCTCCAAACATTACATCTTCCCTGAGCATCATCTGTTCTCGAATGGCTCATGCGGGACGTTGCGGACGGCCTCTCCGCCCGGGGACAGCTGCGGCGGCGCAGGGCTGTCCCCGGAGCTGCCGTCCCCGCAGCTGCACCGCAGCTCCCCTGTGCTCCCCCAGCAGCCGCCCGGCGAGGCGAGAAAGGAGGAAAATGCCCCAAATGCTCAGATTTTGTGGGGTCCTGCGAGGAAACCCCCCGGGAACGTGCAAGCAGATGGAGGTAGGGGGAGCAGGGGGGCGCGTGGAGCATCGGCTCGGGGTTCCCAGCTGTCCCCCTGAGAGCAGCGAGACCCGCTGGCAGTGCCTGTGTCCCTGCGCCTGGTGTAGCAGGGCAGAAATACCGGGGTGACGCTGGTTTTGTAACTTTTTGCTTGTCTTTGAGGGGAGCAGAGTGTTTGGTCCCATAATTAAAACCAGCATCTCGGTGCATACACCCCAGGGGCCAGGGCGAGGTTATGCGAGGTACCCCGACTCTGGGATTTCCTATTTCTCGAGTTCTGGCTTTGTGATCTTAATGTTGTTTCAACATAGTCCTTTTCGTGTGGTTTCTTATTTAAGTGTTTTTAATTTGAACAAATTCCCTCCAGCTAATTTTTGTTACTTGTGCGTGGCTCTGGAGAAGACCTTTTCCTTTTATTAAAGAGGAGTGTTTTTAATCACATGCATTCTTCAACCCGGCTGAACTCTGAACCTTTTGCAGCTAATCAACATAAGATGGGAAAGGGTTTGTTGGTTTTTTTTTTTTAAAAAAAAAAATAATAAAAAAGCCAAAACTGCCTTTAACTGCTGCTCAGCCTCAGACAAAGCTCTTCGCCGTGTGCGATCGCCTCGCGGGCAGCGCTGGCACACGGCGGGGCTGTGCCGCAGAGCCCGGCAGCCTGCCCTCATGGCAGGCAGGGCTGCAGGCAGGGCTGCAGGCAGGGCTGCGCGGAAAGGCGTAGCTCAGATGTGACTGGTTTGCTCCGTAAGAATCTGCCTGCCCTGGTTTGTTCGCTTCTTGCTTTATTTCCCTCTTATATAAGTGCAGGTCTTTGCTGACGGCTGATCTTGCCTCTTTAAAAAAAGTCAGGAAATGCCAAAGCAAAGATTTCTGCGCTGCTTTTTTGGGGGGGACGGTGGCTGGCTGACTGAGAGCAGCAGCGTGACCAGGGATTTCCACTTTGGGGAGACACAAGTGCCGGATTGCCACCGCCAGCCTGGGAAACTCGCTTCCACCAGATCCCACGTTGGCCGAAGGCTCAGCAGGAGCCCGGGAGGCTCTCGATTGCCGAGCGGGGAGCCCGTTGCCGGTTGCACAAGCAGCTCCGTGTCTCTCCCCGCCTCGCCGTGGGCCCTCGCAGCGCTTGGGCTCTTCTCCCTGCGCCGCGCCGTGCCGGCAGCCTGGAAAATGCCGGTAACCCGGGCCGGGGTGTTGAGCACAGAGCTTGCAGTCACGCTCGCACCGCCGAAAGCTTTCCCAGGGCACGCCGGGGAGAGACTCCACGCCGAAGCTCCTCTGGCCGTGTTGCAATCTCCCCTTCCCGCGGAGGAAGGGTGGAGCTGCAGCCGCTGTTACCTGCCCAGGTGCGGAGCGGTTTGTGCAATGGGCTCGGCAGCCCCGGGCCCTCGCCCCCGCGACCTCGGCTTCTTCCCGGCGCGCTGGCGTAGCGGCGTGTTTTCCTCCCGCTGACCTGGCTGGGCAAGGTGACCCAGAAAAACAAACCGCTCGGTGCCACAGTGACGGGACGTCGCCAGTGCTGCTGTTTTAGTGCCAGGCCCCGTGGTGCGAGTGGGGGACAAGGCAGCAAGCGATCCCCACGGCCACCTTCGCCTCCCCACGGCGGGAGAGGCTGGTGCTGCCTTGCTTCGCGCCCCAAATACCTCCTGGGTTGCTTGAGCTGAGCAGATAAACTTTGTAATTTGTGATTATTCAGCAGAAGCGGGGAGGAGAGGGAGAAAGCATCGTGTCTTTGCAAAGAGGCCGAGTTTTGGTGTGTTTTAACGGCAAGGTTATTTGCGAAGCCGTTTGCCCTGCCGCACGCTGCTGCTGGTGACGTGGTGGCTGCTGAGCCCCTGCCACCCCCAGCACTCGTCTGGAAGACGAGCTCAGCACCAGCCCGGCCTTCCCGTGCGAATGTTCTTGCGAACTAAAAATAATTTGCAAAAATGTTGGCAGCCGGACATGCAGCCGGCAGAGGAGCCTGTCCCAGAAACCTTCCGCCTCTTCCCTGGGTGGGTGCTCCCAGCTCACTGCTCCCTGCCCCGGCTCCAGGCCTCGCTCCTGGCCGTGCGGGTGAAGAAGATGATGGATTCGGCCCCCTGAGGCTGCACGGGGCCACGGAGTGTCCTGTGCATCCCAATCCCAGCCCCTCCGTGGCCACATGTCGTGGTACTGGTGGCTTACGGGGGTCTGCTGGGAAGCAGCAGGACTCGGGAGCGTAGGGGAGAGGGGCAGACCCCCCAGGAGCTGTGGTGGGGCCGTGCTTTTGGCCTTCTTTGGGTGAGGGGAAGAGGAGGAGCTGCTCGCCTGGCTGCCTGCCCCCTGAATCATGTGTGAGCATCGGAGGCTGCCGGGAGGGGAGTTGTTTACTGTAACTCTTGGCAGAGGTCCCGGCATGAAACCCCAAATGAATTCAAGCTGCAGCAGGAGGTCACGGCTGAAGCAAACAGCTCCCAGGGCAGGAAGGGCTTTGCTAAGGGGGTTCAGAGCTGCTGGACCCCGGGCTGGAGCAGGAGGGACGCGGGGCAGCCCCGGGGACCTGCCACACACAGGTGCCACACGCCGGAAGGGTCCCGGCGTGGGGACGGTGGCCCAGGCTCCTGCCCAGGAGCTGGGCTGTGCTCCCAGTGCCGCTGCCCCCGGCCGCTCCTCGTCCCTCGCCTCCCTGGCACTCGGCTCCTGAAGTGTCGTGTTCCTAAGCTCTGGAAAACCGCCCTGGGTTTTGTGGCTTTAGTCCGGGCCGGCCGGGTGAGAAGCTGTAACATCGGGGCTTTGCGCAGGCTGGGACACCCGCATCACCTTGGGGCACTTCAGGCCACTCTGTGCTCCCACGGTGCCTTTTTTTTTCAGTCCATCCTCCTTCTCTCCCACCTCCTGAAAATTTTGCTAAAACATCCCCAGCCGAGCAGGGCCCGGGGCAGCGGGACACTTGCTGTGCCAGCGATGTGCAGAGCTGGGGGCCGGGGCGGGAGGAGGGTCTGCGCAGCCTCCGCCAGCGGCTCGTCCCTGGCTCTGGTGCCTCTTGGCTGTGGGGATGCTCGACAGCCTTTTTCCTGGCTCTGGGTGAGTGGTGAGGAGTTGTTTTTCTGGCTGCTGGCCGCTGGCCTGCCCGTCCTCCCTCTCCCCCAGCACACGCGTTCCCTCCCACTTCTCGTCTTCCGCTGCTTTGGAGTTTGTTTTTAAAAAGACTAAAACAAATGAGGTAGAGAGATTCCAAGAGACCCCGCCAGTGCCTTCCCCCTCGGCTCTGTGCCACCATCCACGTCTCCCCCTCCATCCCCGGAGGTGCCTGTAGTAGCCCTTCCTTTGCTGTGGTTGCCCCCAAGACGTGCTCACGCCTTTCCGCCCCGCGGAGGTGCTGGTCTGGCCATGCCGAGCCTGAGGATGCTGCCGATGGGCAGGTGGGAGCTCTCCGGGGGCATTTTTAGCATCACAACCAGAGAAAGGCCACAACAATTCTTCTCCAGATGCCGTCAGCTCCGAGAACAGAGGCTGCATCTTGGTGTGCTGGTCCCTTCCTCCTCGTGGCCCCGCTTTCCCCTCTGAATGATGCTTCTTCACGTAAGCAGCCCCTGAAAAGCATCTCCAAGCTGAACCCGACGCCGCAGCCCCGCTGCGTTTCCCAGCTCCTGCCCCTTCACGGGGTACAGCAGGACAGTGACGTTTGGCTGGGGGGGGCGGGAAGCGAGGTGCCGAGCTCCGGCAAGTTCCTGCAGATAGAACAGTGTCACGTGGCGGGGATTTGGCTGGGCTGGGAGCTGTCAGAAGTCCCCGTTTCCCATCCTGAGATTTGCTGGTTACAGTCTGTCCTTGTCTGGCTGCCAGCAGCCCGGCACATCGGGTAGCACAACGCAGGCCGGGCCGCTGCCTCCCTCCAGCCTTCCTCCCGCGGAGCATCCCCGAGGGGCTCGGCCTGCGCCCGTCCCTCCGGCATCCTCCTCCTCCTCCTCACCAGGAGATGGGAATACGTGTGAGCTGAGCAGCAGGAGGTGACAGCCCGGCTTATCGCTTGCATCCTTCAAAATCGCTGACGTTTGGCAAGATGTGAGGCCCTTCGGGGGTTGCTGCAGCTGGGAGGTTTCTGGAGCGACGGGCAGGTACGGCCTCCCAGGGCGCCGGCACCACCGTGGAGGACGTCAGCCTTTTCGGGAGCCCTACCTGGCCTCCTGCAGGTGTGGAGGGGCACGTGGGAGGCAAAACAAAGGGCTGAGAGAACATGAGGGTCTTCTTGCTCAGGGTAACTTCACTTGGCAAACTCTTGTTTGCTCGTCAAAATGCAGCTGGAACGCGCCCGTCTGCTTCTGCTGTGCCTGACCCCCAAAGGGGCCACGGGGCTCCCCCTGCCCGTCTCGTGGCATCACCCCACGTCCAGCCCCGAGGCCCTGGTGGCAACGGGGCAGATTTGCTCAGCGGCTTTCAGGCTGCGGCTGTTAATCTTCCTCAACCTCCGTATCGTGCTGGTTACGGTGGGGCAGGCAGGGTGTAGCAATTAGAGCCAATTAGCCAGAGACAAATTAAATCCCAGGCAGTTATCAGCGAGAGGGAGAGAGAATGGAGTGAACCCTGGGATGGGCTTCCCTGGGAAGATCATCGGGTTCTTCTCTGACGTGGGCTGGGATCAGGGACGTTTCTGCCCTGGAGACTTGAGCTGGTGCAGAGACGCGTTTGCCCTCGACCAGAGGGAATTTTCCCTGCCCGGGCCGTGCAGGAAAGGCCGAGCTGGCCCCGTTTCAGCAGCGCCGTGCACCCCGTGGTCTGCACGGATGTGTGCCTGCGGTTATTAATAGTCCCTGTGCCCTCCTTGGGTGAGCATCGTCGTGCTCCTTCGCCTTGCAGGGAGGCACGGGCCGGGGTGGGACTTCGCCGCGTTTCCCCCCCCGGCAGAGCTGTGTAAAAGCTGCGTTACGGGGCAGGAGCCTGCAGAGATTTCTCATGCAATATTGCAGTCATCAGCACAAGCTCCCTGATGCCGTTGAGGCTGAGGTTTGTACAGCACAGGGTGTGGTTCTCTGCCTATAAAATAACGTTTGTATTTTTGTTTTTAATTTAAACTACTTTGGGGAAAACAACGAGCTCTCAGGCTCCAGTGCCCTTGGCCCTGCGTCCTGCAAGAACAACCCCCTTGCAGCATCTTTTAATGCGGAATTTCCCACCCACCCACCTATTTCCAGCTTCCCCCCCTCCCACCCCGTGCTGCAACGCCCGTGGTGAAGCGTGAAGCTGCAGCGGAGAAACGTGAAGCTGTGTTTGGGTTTGTGGGATGCCGTGGGCCAGTCGGGGCTGTCCGTGCATCCTTTGGTTGCCGTCGTGCTCGCTGCCTGCTCGCTGCCTGCTCTCTCAGCAGAGCTGCGGTGCAGCTGCGGGTGGCCGCACGGCTGGGGTGGCTCTTCCGCAGGTTCACCTGCTGTTTGTCACAGCTGGAGGCGACCAGCTCTGCTCTGCGCTGGCCCGTGGCACGTTACAGGATAATTTAAGCAGTGCTTTAGGAGCTGCTCGGTGAAAACCCCCTGCTGCAGTGGCTACTCCAACATTCTAATTGGGTCTATTTTAGGGGTTCCCACGAGGCCGGGGGACTCGCCACGCGGGGAGGTTGTGCATCCAGGCAGGGCGGGAGTGTTGTAAGTTTGCAAAGCAATTCTCAGCTGTGGTGTCAAAGAGAGATGCCTGCAGCGCCTTGGAGACTCTCCAGAAGCGTATCATTTACAGGATTTTTTTGCCCAGGTGATGGAGAAGGCTCTTGCAGGCAGCCGATGGTGTGTGGCAAGCCCTTCCCGCTGGCAGGGCACGTTCCTCGCAGCGCATCGGGATGTACCCGGGCTCCATTCTGACGTGTCTGTACCCACCTGACGGGGTGCTCTGAGCCGGACAGAGACTGAGCTCTGCCCCATTTTGTGTCTCGACAGCTGCTGTGAACCCGTGCACCTCCCCACGGGTGCCCCAGACCGCCCCCATGGACCTGCGCATCGGGCAGCGCGTCGTCAAGCCCAGCTCTGACACCACTTTGCTGGCCCTGAAGCACACGCAGCAGCTGCAGCACCAGCTCTTCCTCGCCAGCCTCCACCACCAGCAAGTGGAGCAGCTCGCCCACCAGCACGTGAGGGTACGGGCACTCTGGGGTGCAGGGGGGGACCCGCACCCGCTTTTGGTAGTGGCTGGGTAAGAACTGGGTGCTTTGAAGCATTAATCTTGCCCCCAAAGTTCAGGGTGCTGCGTGCGGCTGCTTTGGGGCGGGCTTTGCCCAAGCTCCCGCCTCTGGCAGGGATTGAGAGGAATAAACTGGAAATCCCAACCCCAAAATAACCTTCCCAGGTGAATTCCTTCTTTCCCCTGAGCTGGAGAGCCTGTAGTGCTTTTTAGCCAAGCCCAGAGACCTCTCTGACGCAAGGAGGCTGGGTAGGGAGTCAGGTGGGGGGTTTCGTGACTCGCTTTCAGGCCAAATCTCCGTCCTGCCAAGGCCAGCGGGAGGGCTGGGGCCTCCTGGGATGTGTGAAGCAGGGAAATGTTTTCAGCCGCATACCATGTGTGCTGAGCGAGGAGCCAGAGCGACTGGACAGGATGCCTGGTGTCTGTGATCTGCCACTCCGCTTGGCCACTGCTGTTTCTCTGCCCCAAAGGCACGGCTTACTCACTTTACAAGCTAATTTGCTTTTCTGGGAAGTCTTCACTGAAATTCTCTAGTGTCACCCGGAATAGCACCCCTGCCTGGCACAGCTTCTGCTGCCAGACTCTGCATTGTCACAGAATTACAGCGAGATTTAGCCTGGACGGTTCCTCGGAGGCCCCCGCCGAGAGCAGGGGTAGGGCAGGTTGCGGAGAACCACGTCCAGGGGGCTGTGACTGTCACCCAGAGCAGGGATCCCCGGTCCTGGGGCTGCACCGTGCTCGTGGCAGGACACGGTTCCACACATCCAGCTGGGATTTCCCTGTCCCCTTGCTGCTCCTCCCGTTTGTGCGCTCCCTGGGGGACCCTGACTCCATCTGGTCTACAAACGCTTGTACCCCCTCACCTTCGGACTAAACAAACCCGATCCCATCACCGTCCCGTGTGCTCTGCCCCTGAGCTCCCACCCTGCTCTCAGTGCATGGCGTGGGCTTACTGGTCCCAGTAACCTTGTCTGGAAGCCCTGGGGGAATCACTGAGGCTTTCTGGGAGAGGCTGAGCATCAGCTTCGTCCATGCAAGGAGAGTTTGAGATGCTGGTGCTGAGAGACATTTGATCTCCCTGTGAGATGGGATCATCTCTGCAAATCATCTCTGGAAAACACCAAGATCCACACTTTTAAGACCAGTATAATAGTTTTTTCTCTTTTTTTCCCCTTTTTAGTTAACTGTGATTTTCATTTTTTGTTGTATCACAACACTCCCTAGCTACAGATACATCAGAACACTGTGAAAGGCAGCAAGTTGAAACAGACTTTTTTTTTTTTTTTTTTTAAATTAATTTAAATTAAGTTTTACGAATGTCCCCGGGGAGAACGTCTCTGGAGACAAAGATGTGTCCGATTTGCTGTGATGAAACAACTTAACAGGTTCTTATCGGCCAGGGCTGCCCATCAGGTTTCCAAAACTGACTCAGCAGACCGTTTCAGACGTGCTCCATCACCGTCTCGTCGTGCCTTGGGCGTGGGGAGGGGGTTCGGGGGTTCGGTCTGCACTGAGCGAGCCTGGGGTCTCCTGGTGCTGATGTCCCTCTCCTCTCACAGGTGACCATGGAGTCTCCACACCGTGAAGTCGAGCCTGGGCAACAGGAGCAGGAGCTGCGGCAGATCCTCAACAAGGACAAGAGCAAGCGGAGTAAGAGCCCCCGCGCGTCCGCTGGCACCGGGCGCCACGGCTCTGCCTGAGGAGCCGTGTCTGAAACCAGGGCACTCGGCTGGCAGGGAGGGGGGTCAGAGTGGCTTCTGCCTTGACCCAGACCAAGCTCTGCCTTCTCTGGGTCTAAAGGCATGTGGTGGCCCCCGTGCCGCGGAGCCGCTCCGTGCTCGGTGCCTGCCTGCAGCCAAGAGAGCGACTTGGTGTCCCCGGGGAAGTCTGGTCCTTCTGAGCAGCCAGCAGCTGGCAGGAGATTTAATTTTTTTTTAGCCCTGGCCTGGCTGGTGTTTGGCCTTCACGATGCCAACCAGGTAGTCACAACCCATCTCCACGCTACCGCTGCTTCGTGCCCTCTGGCCCCTGCAGCTGATGGTGCTTGTGACCGCGCTGGGCAGGGCCTGAATTTGCCTCTTGAACTTGCCAGCCCCAGGCCGGAGCACCCGTGGCAGTGGGGAGAGCTTGGTGGGTCCCCCCATGCTGGGCAGAAAGGTTTGCAAACCCCACCCGGCTGCGATCTCCCTGCGCCATCTAGTGCCAGTCGCCGCAGGGTGCTCGCAGGGAGCTCGCTCTGAGCTTTGGGGTGCGCAGAGCCCTGCAGCACCCCCCAAAGATGCAGCTGCAGCATTTGTCAGACACACTGCGTCCATCCCAGTGTCCGTCAGCCTGCTGTCCACCCGTCTGTCCAGCCTGAGCTGTGTCGGGCTGCTATTTTCTCTCAGCTCCGCCGTGCTTCCCGGCGTCGATGGGGCTGATTTGCAGCGCCGAGAACACAGGGCCTGCCCTGCCCGTGCCATTCCCGAGCACGCAGCACCCGCAGACCTGGTCAGCTCAGCATGGCTGGGCGTGACTGACGGCCTCTTCATGCAATCTGGGAGTTAATCGTGCAAATTAATCACGGAATTTATGCTTGGAGGTGCTGAACGCTGGCCCGGAAGCATGAAGCATCCCTATTGTAACCACAGAACGTTCCCTGAAATGGGTGGGAGGATGGGAACAGGCCCACGTTTGAGTGGGGAACCACACAGGAGGCTCACGGCAGCTGGGGGCTGGTGGCCACAGCACCCTGCCACGGTCAGTCCTCTGCAGGGGGGTGTTTCAGCCGGGCGCTGAGCGTGGGTCACTGCCGTGGTGTTTGCCAGGGGGTTGTGGTAAGTCTCAGGCTCTTCTGGAAGAGCCTCAAAGCTGTCCCCTGAACTCTGTGGAGATGCTCTTGCTCTTGCTGTCCTCGTCTGGGGGCAGAGCGTGGCTGCGTGGGGAGCTGAGGCGCAGGACCAGCAGAGCTGTGTGCCGGCAGCACGTAACACGGGCTCAAAGAGCCCCGGGGCACGGTGTCTCTGGAGAGGCTTCAGAAGGATCCCGTGACCTGTGGGAGCTTTGTCACTGCTTTACGAGCCGCCCTGTGCTTTCATGGCCTCTTTATTCTGCGGGTGTCAGCTTATACCTGCTCTCTCTGGCTCGGAAGAAGCAGGCAGGTCTGCAGCTGAGACTCTGCCTCTCACCAGCCACGCTCTGGATGCTCAGGCAAAAAAATAGGGCTCCTGAGGTGATGTGGGAGAGCTGAGGGTGGGACAGGGATCCTTCCTGTTTGGGAAACTCCGATGGTCCCAGCTGACCTTTCTCTCCCTGAGCCAACCTCGACCTGAGAAGCGCAGGACCTCCGCAGGGGTTTGTCGGTGTCTGTGTGGTTGTAGGAGCTCTGCAGCTCCCTGGCACCGCGGGGGAGCTGTGGGGCTGTGCTCCTGTCTGCAGGGATCCTCTCAAATGCTCCGTGTCGGCTCTCGGCCCAGTGTGGTCACTGCTGGTCTTTCTGCAGGTGCTGTGGCCAGCACAGTGGTGAAGCAGAAGCTGGCTGAGGTCATCCTGAAGAAGCAGCAGGCAGCTTTGGAGAGGACCAGCAACCCCAACCCTTCAGCCATGCCGTACAGGTAAAGCACGGGCATCCTCCGGCCTGACCTGAGCAGGCCGCCTGCTCAGGACCCGGAAAAGGTGTCTATTTATCTTGGGCAAGATCTTGCCAGTATCTTCTGCTTCCTGGTCTTTAGAAATATTGTTTTGCTAATGTCTGTTGGGGTGAGGTAGCTTGGTAGCTTGGGGGAGGTGGATGAAGCTCCCACATTGTTTTCCTTGACCTTCTTGGGCTTTGATGGCTTGTCCCACTCCTGACCCAAAAAATACTGTCAGGCTGTTTGTGTTTTGTCCCAAGACAAGCCAAAACCAGCAGCTGGATCCCTTCTATAGGTGCTTGTGGCAGTGGACAGGACAAGCCTTTCTGGCCACTGGCAGAAGAGCTAACACATGCTCAGGAGAGGCGATGGCCCGTGGGCCACCCTTGTGTTGGAGGGGACGGTGTGGGTGGCACATGGCTGGCGACTGGGAACAGTCTCTGATGAGGCAGCTTCTCCCCGCAGGTCTCTGGAACCTCTGGATCCGGAGGGCCCTTCCCCTCCTGTGCTCAGCACCTTCCTGCCCCCCGTCCCCAGCACTTCCCTTGACCCCCCAGAGCATTTTCCACTCCGGAAGACAGGTAAGGCCTTGGGGATAACGCCAGCTCCCTCCCACTGCGACACCCTCCCAGCCCGCTTACCGGGGACGACTGGAGCTGAGCATTGGGGTGCCCTGGCCCTGGGGAGCCAGCATCATTGCCCCCATCAGCAGCGGGGCCGGCACTAACCAAACGCCTTGTCTGCTCCCAGCGTCTGAGCCCAACCTGAAGGTGCGTTGCAAGCCCAGGAAGTGCCTTGACCGACGCAAGAACCCCCTGACACGGAAGGAGAGTGCTCCCCCCTCGCTGAAGAGGCGGCCGCCCGAGGCCATCGGTGAGGGCTTCGCCTGGACCCCGAGACCTTGGCCTTTGGGGAGACCTTGGGGTGATCCTGGGCCGTGTCTCCAGGGCTTGGCACGTTACAGCGCCCTCTCGGGTCACAGCCCACGGAGGGAGCTCTGCCGTGGTGCTGCAGGGATAGATGAACCGGGAAGGGGTGTTGCTGCAGCTGCACCCGGCTGCTGTCCTTTCCAAAGGGTTAGCTTTGGCTTCCAAAGCCTCATTTTGATGGCCCAGAGGCTCAGCTGTAGTTTGCAGTGTTTCCTTTCTAAAGTCCAAAGCCGCGTTGTTACTCTCCATCCCCTCATTTTCAGGCTCCAAAGAGGCATTTTTAGGATCCAGGCAGGCATTTAGAGGGTCCAAGCTGTATCTGGAATGTCCAAACCCTCCTTTATGTAGTCCAAACCCTTCTTGTAGGGCCCAAAGCCTCATTCTACAAGGCTGGAAGGGTCCAAGACCCAGAGCAAATGCAGCTGGTGAGGATTCCTGACCTGCTGGCAGGGTCTCCTCTGCACTGAAGGGAGATTTGGCCCTGGGAGGCTGGTGGATGGCTGTCAGATGGAGGGGGGGGGCTCTGAAGGGCTGGGGCAGGGGCTCTGCAGCCCTTCTCTGGGTGCTCGTGCCCATCGCCCCCATTTCTCTGCCCCACGCAGACTCCTCCCCGAGCAGCAGCAGCACCCCCGTGTCGGGCTGCAGCTCTCCCAACGACAGCCTCCCCGCTGAGCACGGAGCCCTCCCCGCCGCCTCCGGCATGGCCCACGAGGTGAGTTGCGGTGGCCCCGTGGCCACAGCTCTTGTCGTCAGGGCTTCCTGGCCCCAAGGTCGGGGGCCCTGATCTCCTGCTGCCGTCTGAGGCTCAGGTGAAGGTAACATCCCCCTGAGGGACCCCAGCCCTGAACCCCACTGCCCAGGACCTGCCCTCAGCCCTGCTCTCCCCGCACGGCGGGACCCTCTGCCCGGCCCAGCGCTGCTCCTGACACGCTCCCCTCCTTTGCAGTGCGTGGTTCTTGTCTCCTGCTGGATGTGCTGTCCCCACGGGTCCCTGATGCCCCTTGCCCTGGCCCCAGGTGTCCCCCCCAGCCAACTGGGCCTCAGCCATCCTCTTCTGCTGCCCGTGCCAAAGCTGTTTGTCCCACGCTGAGCTCTGCTGCTGCTGGAGCAGGAGACTAATGAATTGTGTTTGGTGCAGACACCCCTGGCCCAGCGCCTGATGATGCAGGAGAGCTCCCTGGCCCAGTTTGCCCTGCCGAGTACAGCCTCCCTTCCAGCCATCACGCTGGGATTGCCGGCTACCACTAGCGCCAGGGTAGGTAGCCAGGTTCTAGGTAGCCCCAGAACTGGGCAGAGGGTCCCCAGGGCGGGCAGGAGAAGCCCTTTCCTTTGGGCCTGGGGTAACACCGGGCGTTGCGTGCCGGCACTGAGTACTCACAGGTGCTGCCCATGGGCACGGTGGGGATGTGCCATCCCCTCCTGGTGCTGTGTCCTGGCAGGTTGCTAACCCAGTCCTCCTCCTCCCCGCAGGGAGAGGCAGATCGCCGACCCCTCTCCAGCCTGGCACACCGGGTGCCTGTGCTGAACGGACCCGTCCTCGCGGGCACGCACTCGCCCATGTTCATACCTGCTGGCTTGGAGCAGCACGAGGCTGGGAGCCCCTTATCCCCTCGGCTCCAGCCCGTCATCATCCTCGAGCCCTCGGTCACCCACACTCCGCTGGTGGCGGGTAAGTGTCGAGCTCGGGGACAGGCACCGAGGCTGTGTCAGGGCCGGAGGGCTCAGCCTGGAGCGTCACTTGGGGCAGGCAGGTGTTCTGGGTGCTGGGAAAGCCCAGTGGCCTTGATTTTGCCATTACTGTCCCACGAGCCAGGGCTGAGGGAACGGGAGATGGTGAACCTGGTTCTGGCTGGCCAGCAAGCACATCCTTGCCACATGCCACGGCCCTGACAGTGCGGAGAGAGCCGTCGCTTTGGCTCTTCCCTCCAGCTGCCCCTTGCCCTGCCTGAGCTGGGCTGGCGTGGAGCTGTTCACCCTTCCCACAGCCCAGAAGCCACCCTCCACGGGGCCTTTCCTGCCTCTTCCTGGGCTCCTGTGCCAGCAGCTTTCGCTGCAGACCCTGTGTTGAGCAGGGCCAAGCAGAGCCCTTGGCTGTGCCTCTAGCTGCCTTGTTCCCCCCAGCCCCTCTAGGGAATCCCCTCTGGCTGTTGCAGGAAGAGAAGCAGCTCCTTTGTGCTGCTCCAGGGCTCCATCTCTCCCTGCCCTCTGATCCCTGCAGTGAAGGAAGCTTCTCCCACTGAGGATGAAGCTGAGGGGGGGATAGAGAGGATTGAGTTCAGCCAGATCCTGTCCTCAGAGCGCTGGGGGCTGTGTGATGCCAAAGCGATGGGGACAGAAGGAGGGGAGCCATAAAGGCACAGCCCATCCCTCCTGGCCTACCAGATACTGGGCTCCAGGGCAGGGTTTTTAGGGCTGTCTGGGGCTGGTCTGCGTGGGTGCAGACAGCCCTGCTGCTTGCCACGGTGTGGACTGACAGCTCTGCAGGCTGTCGCATCTGCCTGGCGCACGGGGCCACCCCTCACCTCTCCTTCCTCTCCCCTCCAGTGCCAGGTCTGGGAACGGTCCCCTTCTCCTTTGCCCCCTCACTCATCTCCGCAGAGCGTCTGTCGCTCCCAGGCCACCACAAACCGCTGGGCAGGACCCGCTCGGAGCCCCTGCCCCAGAACCCCAAGGCCATCCAGCAGCAACTGGTGTACCAGCAGCATCACACCCAGTTCCTGGAGAGACTCAAGCAGCAGACGCACCTGGGGAAGGTCAGTGATGGCGGCGCAGCCTGGGCGGGCAGGAGGCGGTGGGAGAGAGGTGCTGGGAGGGTGCAGGATGTGTCCCTGCAAGCGCCACACGTCCAGGACACACGAGATGCTGCCGTGCCCACACTCAGAGCAGCAAGCTGAGGGTACCTGCTCAGCTTCCTTGGCTCCCACATCCATTGTGCTCCTGCCCCGAGTTGCCCTGCCACCCTGCCGGGACCTTCTCGGCCTCGGCCTGTCCCCTGCCACCCCCCCGTGCTCACTGGTGACCCCTCCGGCCGCAGCGCATGGCGAAATCCAGCGAGAAGCCCCGTCTGCGGCAGATCCCCTCCTCGGAGGACATGGAGGCTGAGGGGACGCTCCCGGAGGCCGGGACTGAGAGCAGCGACCCGGCCAGGGCACGCGTGGAGCCCCCGCGGCCGGGGAGCGGCGTGAAGGAGTCCGAGAGGACGCAGAAGATGATGCAGCCTCAAGAGGAGCTTGTCCTACAGCAGGTACACGAGGGCTGGCGGGGATGAGAGCGCCCCAGGGGGGGCTGAAGCAGCCTTTGCCCTCCTGGGCACACGAGCCCACGGGCAGAAGCCACAGTGCCTTCCCCAGCTGCCCCAAGCTGCACAGAGCCCTCGGCGTGGTTTGCAACCATCATAACAGACTGAGGAGCGGGTGGAAGGGGTGGAGTTCCCCACCTGGTCCCTCTCTCCTGTTGTGACTTCATTGCTTTGAGCAGTAGCCCCAGACAGGCAGCACGCAGACATCCCTGTTCTGCAGTTAGGAGTGATTCTTCTTTTCATCCCTTGGCATCTCCCATTTGAGGCTTTGCACAAACCCAGCGAAGCCGGCAGCTTCCCGAGCCTGGGAGGATTCAGATCAGCCCCTGAGAGCCACCTCGTGATGGGTCCTGCGTGGGTTGGGCCACCAGCACCGTGACTGTCCCGTCCTGCAGCCCGGGGTTGGGACGGATGAGAGCTGCGGCCACCCTGCGTGTCAGCAAGGCCGGGCATCGTCCCCAGGTCGCTGGGCACCATCCTCCAAATTTCTGGGCACCGTCCTCCAAATTTCTGGGGACCATCCTCCAGATTTCTGGGCACCATCCTGCAGGTCTCTGGGCACCGTCCCCGCGTTGCTGCACCTTGCAGCAGGGCCGCCCAGCGCTGCGGGGCTGCGCCAGCAGAGAGCAGCAGATGCTGCCTGACGTGTCCCAGCTCCTGCAAACCGGCTCCCAGTCGCCACAGCGTGGAGGGGGCTGTTGCTATCCAGCCCCCGGGAGGGTACCCAGGGCAGGGCTCCCTTCCCCGTGCCGGGTGCTGCTGCTCTCTCCTCTCCGGAGCCTCGCTCACCGCTGCGTCTCTCCGTCAGGCCTATCTCTGGGATTCCTACCAGCGTGCGCAGCAGCAGCTCCTCAAGAGACAGCCCTTGGCCGACTCCCCCATGGTCCCCACCATCCATGCGGGGCACAGGCCCCTCTCCAGGGCCCAGTCATCTCCTGCCACTGCCACGGTCTCCCTTCCCGCCCAGGATACAGCCTCCAAGACGCTCTCCCTGCCCGTGCAGGAGCAGCCAGCCAAGCCACACTTCACCACAGGTATGGCCCGGCCCCTCTGCGGCGCTGATCCTGGGGACAAGAGCTGGGGATGCCCAGGTGCAGCTTAGCATCAGTCCTGGGCACTCCCAGGCTCATAAATCACAGAATCATCTCAGTTGGGAAAGATCCTCCAGTCCAACCATTAACCTCACACTGACCATTCTAAACTCCACCAGCTCCCTCAGCACTGGGTCAACCCAAATAAATGCTTGGGAGTGCTCTGGCTGGCTGCAAAAAGAGCAGAGCGAGCCACGAGGGGCCCCTTCTCCTTATCTGAGGTGGCTTTTCCAAGCAGGACTTTTCCTTCTGGCCCCTTGGCTGCCATCCTGGTCCAGCAGCGCTGGCAAGGTGCAGCTCTCTTGCATACCCAGGGCAGGATTTGCTTTGAGCACGTTGGGACGGAGGCTCCCGTGGTCTGAGGGGGGTGTTTCAGTCAAACTAAATAGTTACGGGTGTTCAGGCTCTCAGCCAGGCCCTGAAAAGGAGCTGAATTGAGGTCAGTGCTGTCGAGGTGGGACAGGCCGGTCTCTCCTTGGGCGTTGCAGGGCTGGTTTACGACTCGGTGATGCTCAAGCACCAGTGCTCCTGCGGTGACAACAGCAACCACCCGGAGCACGCGGGCAGGATCCAGAGCATCTGGTCCCGTCTGCAGGAGCGGGGGCTGCGCAGCCAGTGCGAGGTGAGCGCGGGCGGCGGAGGGGGAGATGCTGGGATGAGCAGATCTGCTAATGCTGTGTTAGGGCAGCCCGCTCCCACCTCCATCCCTTTTGCTCCCAGATCTTTCCAGCCTCTTCGAGGGCTTGGACTTGTCCGTTGCGGGCAGTGCCGAGCTGGGGCGTGCTGGTCTGCCCATCTCCAGCTTCGCGTGGCAGCAGCAGTCTGTTCTGCTGGAAGATGGGTGTAGGGAGAGGTGTGATCCCTACCGAGACAGGGTTTTGCCAGCTCTGGGAACATCAGTGTTGGTTCCAGTCTGTGAGAAACCCTGCCCTGGCCTAGCGGGGTCTGCACAAGGCTCTGCAGTTGTAGGAAGGCGGTGCTGGGATTTCCTGCCTGCTCCCTGCCTGCTCCTTTGCAGGCAAATTTGCAGGGGGGTGCTCAAGGTCAAATCCAGTGCCAGAAGCGCAGTGCTCAGCCCTGCAGCTGTGTCCCCAGCCACGGTGGCACGAGGTGTGGCCGTACTGGGACAGCAGAACGTGCCACCTCCACCCTCGGAGGTGGCAGAGCCTCTGTGTCCTACCTGGGGCGGCTCGGTCACAGCCCCTGTCTGTCACAGTGTCTGCGGGGACGCAAGGCCACCCTGGAAGAGCTGCAGTGTGTCCACAGCGAGCGCCACGTCTTCCTCTACGGCACCAACCCCCTCAACCGCCTCAAACTGGACAACGGGAAGCTGGCGGGTGAGTCCAGACCCACAGCCGTGCCCCTCCCCGATGCCAGCACCCCTGCGGCGCCTCTGGGGGCACCCTCAGGCAGGGGGGACTGTGCCATACAGCTCCCCGGGGAGCTGCTCCTGATTCTGGCCGAGCAGCCAGGCCAAACCTCCCTCCTTGGTGCCCCTGTGCCGTGTGCCCGGTTCCCCAGCTCTGAAATCCTCCCTGTCCCCTCTCTCCGCAGGGATCCTGTCGCAGCGGATGTTCGTCATGCTGCCCTGCGGAGGGGTGGGGGTGAGTGCTCCATCTCTGCTCTGCCCGCTTTCGGACGGGGTTTTTCCTTTCTTCTGTCCCCAGCGAGGGCCTTCTCATGGGCTTGAGTGGAGAGGGAGCTCCCGAAGCCGTTGGGCAGCCTCAGGTGGGAGCGCTCCATCTGTGGGCAAGATGTCGTTGTGTCAGAGCCTGCACCCCCCTGTCCTTGGGATGGTCCCAAGCGTCCCACCCTTGAAGGGGGATCCTTTACGCCTCCTCACTCCAAGGAACCCAGCAGCCAGGAGCCCCTCGGAGCCATTTGGCAGAGCCCGGGGCGTTAGAAGCGAGCGAGCTGGCGGGACGGTGGGGGGAAGCCACAAGCTGTGCCCTCTGCTGAGGGGGGGGGTGTGTCACGGGGGCAGCAGCTCGCCGCTTCTCTCCAGACGCTCCTCGGCCTCTCCTCTCACAGCTTCTCCTCCTGGTTTCTCTCCGTTCATTGCGTTCTCCTCTCTTCCTCTCTCCCCTGTCTCTATCCTTCTCTCTCTCTTTCAGGAAGGGCCTCACTCCGTGCCTTCCTGCTGCCTCTTCTGGTTCTTCTCCTCTCCTTGCCCCCGCTGCTGGGCACCAGCTCTTCTCAGCCCCGTTTGCATCTACTTTCCCTGCTCTGCCTCCCCCTCCCTGCTCTCCTCTCGCCCGCACCCCGAAGCCAGGGGGGCTGGAGCTGCCCCTCTCCGTGGGCAAAGGGGACCCATTGAGTTGCACACATGGCGTTGATCAGAAGAGACTTGAGTTTTCCGGCTCTGGCTCAGCCCTTGACGTGATCCTGATCAAACCAAGATGTTTGGTTAAACAATAAAATAAGATAAAGAAGGTAACGAGCGTTTTCTCAGTCACTCCTTCCAGCCCCCGGGTGCGGGGTGAGATGCTCCGTGCGGAGCTCGGCTGGGGGCTGGGGCTGTTGGCAGGCTCAGGACCTGCCGTCCTGGCCAGGATTACACGCTTGCCCTGTTGTGTGCGAGGTGGTCCGGCTCCACAGCGCCCGGCCCTTTAGCCCGGATGGGACTTGAACCCCTGGCCCCGAGCAGGGCGGCTGGCAGAGAGCGTGTGTCCTGTGACTGAGAGCTCCTCCACCGGTGCCTTGGCCCTGTCTGACCGCTGCCCTTGCTTCCAGGTGGACAGCGATACCATCTGGAACGAGCTGCATTCCTCCAACGCTGCTCGCTGGGCCGCGGGCAGCGTCACCGAGCTGGCCTTCAAGGTGGCCACCAGGGAGCTGAAGGTAGGCCGCCTTCATGCGGAGCTCAGAGCCCTGCGTTGCCCCGTGCCAGGGCAGGAGGGGGGCTGTGGGGTCTCGCTGGTGGTCCCTGGGTGCTCCCAGCCCTGTGTGATGCTGGGGGGCAGCAGCTCTGATCACCTTCGCCTCTCTTTTGTCCCCAGAACGGCTTCGCTGTGGTGCGGCCACCCGGACATCACGCGGATCCTTCCACTGCCATGTAAGGGCCCTTTCCCAAGCTGCAGGGCTTCGGCACGTGGGAAGCCCCAGAAAACATCTCCTTGGCTCAAAATCACTGACAGCTCCAGACTAAACTCCCCCGGGACCCATCTGTGTCCAGGCCAGAGGGAGAGGGGAGGGAGAGCCCGTCCTTTGGGGAGCACGTGAGCCAGGAGGAAAGGGGGCTCAGGAAAGGCCCGAGCAGTAACCAGCTCCAACTCCCTCTTGCAGGGGATTCTGCTTCTTTAACTCGGTGGCCATTGCTGCCAGGCAGCTGCAGCAGAAAGGGAAGCTCAGCAAGATCCTCATTGTGGACTGGGTAAGTCCCTCTGTCCCCCGGCACGTCCCTGCTCCTCCCCAGGATGTCCCCAGGAGCGGGTGTCTGCTCTGGGTTGGAACTGGAGCAGAGAACAGCAAAACCTTCAAGGACCAGCTGCCAGGAGCGTGGCTGGGAACCCCCCGGTGTGCAGGATGGGGGATCCCAGCAGATCCTGGGGATGGGGGACCCAGCCCTGGGGCAGGGTAGAGATCCAGTCACTTTTAGCTCCATGACACTGTTGGGCCACCCTGAAGGCTGAAAAAAAGAGCGTCTTCCCAATCCCTCTCTCCCTCCAGGATGTTCACCACGGCAACGGGACTCAGCAGATCTTCTACAGAGACCCCGACGTTCTCTACATCTCTTTGCATCGTCACGATGACGGCAACTTCTTCCCCGGTAGCGGGGCTGCTGATGAGGTAAAAAACCATCGCTGCCTGGTCCTGCCTGCTTCACCCCGCTGCCGGCAGAGCTGAGGCTTCACCCCAGCCAGCAGCCAGCAGCGCGGGGACATGTGATGGCTGCAAGGCTCTGGGAAATGTCAGGAAAATGGGCAGCTTTGCAAACCCAGCCAGCTCCCACGGGTGGCCAGGACATCCAGCCCTGCCTCCCCGGAGCCATCCAGCACTGCCCCAGCGTCCCACAGAATCCCAGAATCACTCAGGTTGGAAAAGCCCCTCGGGATCATCGAGTCCAACCCTCAGCCCGACTCTTCAAAGCTCTCCCCTACCTCACATCCCCCACAGCTCATCCCAACGGCCCTGAAACCCCCCCAGGGATGGGGACTCCCCCCTCCCTGGGCAGCCTGTTCCCCTCTCTGACCACTCTTCCCTGAAACATTTTCTCCTCCTGCCCAGCCTGACCCTCCCCTGTGACAGTTTCCAGCCGTTCCCTCTTGTCCTGTCCCTGATCCCCTGGGAGCAGAGCCCAGCCCCAGCCTCTCTGCAATGTCCTGTCAGGAGCTGCAGAGAGGGATGAGGGCTCCCCTCAGCCTCCTCCTCCTCACCCTGAACACTCCCAGCTCCTGCCCTGCCTCCTCACAGCATTGATTCTCCAGCCCCTCCCCAGCCTCGCTGCCCTCCTCTGCCCTCGCTCCAGCCCCTCGAGATCTCTCTCGTATTGAGGTGCCCAAACCTGGACCCAACCCTCCAGGTGTGGCCTCCCCAGTGCCGAGCACAGGGGGACTGTCACCTCCCTGCTCCTGCTGCTCACACTATTTCTAATACACGCCCAGGCCTTCACCCCTGTCCTTGCTCTCTCGCAGGTTGGTGCTGGTCCTGGCGAGGGATTTAACGTCAACGTAGCCTGGACTGGAGGGCTCGACCCCCCCATGGGTGACCCTGAGTATCTGGCTGCGTTCAGGTACTGCTCCTTGTGTTCCTGCTCCCCTCCTCTTCCCCTCCGTGTCAGGCTGAGCCAGCACTGAACACCTCTTACTTGTTTTTTCCCCACGCAGGACAGTGGTGATGCCGATTGCACACGAATTCTCCCCCGACGTGGTGCTGGTGTCGGCCGGCTTCGACGCAGCTGATGGCCACCCGCCGCCCCTGGGTGGCTACAAAGTCTCTGCTAAATGTGAGGAGGTGGAAGCGGCGCCACAGGCTCGGGGCGGGTGGTTCCCACTGCCCCCCCAGGCTGGGACACGGCGGAGGGGTGGCAGCTCTCCAGGGGAAGATCTTTGGGGTTGTACGGCCCCGGCATCTCGGGCAGGGAGGCTGACACCCCGGCCCTTGGGCTTCTCCTCCAGGCTTTGGCTACATGACGAAGCAGCTGATGAGCCTGGCTGGCGGAGCCATCGTCCTCGCGCTAGAAGGGGGCCATGACCTTACGGCCATCTGCGATGCGTCCGAGGCCTGTGTCTCAGCCCTGCTGGGCAACGAGGTGAGAGCTGGGGGCCAGCAGGTCGGGGCTGGGGGGGCTGCACTGGTGCTGTGAGCCGAGCCCTGGGCACAGCTCCCTCCCATTCACCCCCTCGTGTCTTCATTTGGCAGCTGGACCCTCTCCCAGAAGAAAGCATGAGGCAGAAACCAAACCCCAACGCTGTGCGCTCCTTGGAAACGGTGATCCAGGTCCAGAGTGAGTGTCCCAGGGCCGGGGGCTCGGCTGGTTAATGAGGAAGGGCTGGGAGTGAGCATTTCCTCCCCTCTAGCAAACCCCACGACCTCCAAAGGCACACTGGGCATAAAAACTCCAGTGGAGTTCTCCACCATCATCACAGAATCATCCGGGTTGGAAAAGCCCCTGAAGCTCCTCCAGCCCGACCATGACCCTCCCCCTGACCCTTCCCAACTGCCCCAGACCCCTCAGCGCTGGCTCAGCCCGACTCTTCAACCCCCCCAGGGATCCCGGGGACTCCCCCCTGCCCTGGGCAGCCCATTCCAACGCCCAACAGCCCCTTCTGCACAGAAATCCTTCCTCAGAGCCAGCCTGACCCTGCCCTGGGCAGCTTGAGGCCATTCCCTCGGGGCCTGGCGCTGGGGCCTTGGCTCCAGAGACTCATCCCCCCTCTCTGCCCCCTCCTGGCAGGGAGTTGCAGAGGGCCAGGAGGTCTCCCCTCAGCCTCCTCTTCTCCAGACTGAACCCCCTCAGTTCCCCCAGCCGCTCCTCATATGCTCCAGACCCTCCTCATGGCGGGGGGATGCCCCGTGTGTGCATTCACTGCAAGGGGACCCCAGAGACCTGGGGCGCCCCCGTCCTGGCACCTCCTGATTTTCGCTTCTCCCACAGGTAAATACTGGGTGGCCGTGCAGCGCTTCGCCTCTAAGCTGGGCTGCTCCTTCCTGGAGGCTCAGCACCACGAGGCAGAAGAGGTGGAGACGGTCACAGCCTTGGCCTCCCTCTCGGTGGCCGTGATGGTGGAGAAGAGGTGATGCTCTAAATGGGTCCCAGGAGATGTGGGTGCCCCTCCCTGCATGCCTGACTCCCAGTCTCGGTGACCACCAGCCCGATGAGCTGCCGGGGGCTCAGATGGTGCTGGTGTGGGAGAGAGAAATTACAACCATCCTCCCCACCAAGAGCCCCGGGCCTGCGACCCTCAAATCCTGGCAGATCTGCCCTCAGGTGGGGGCTGAGGTCCTGTGCCCGCATGGGCAGGACCTGGCCTGGCCTCTGGGAGATTCGGGGCTGGGCTCTTCCCAAACAAGATGAAAATGAGACCAAATCCCCCTCCCTTCCTTGGAGGCTGGAGGGGTGGGGGTGCACCACCTCCTTTCGGCAGGGTCCCCACCTGCCCAGCACCCTTCCTCACCCTCACCAGGACTCAGCTGGAGCCTCTGTGGAGCGGGAAGCTCCAGCTGGCAAGCTGGGAGGCTTGTTGGCTCGCTCCGGGAGCTGCTGGGAGGGATGTGTTGTGTCACACAGGTCTCCTCCTTGTCTCAGGTGTGGTATTTCTGTTTCAGGCCACAGGACGAGCCGATGGAGGAAGAGGAGCCCATGAACCAGTGACGAGCGGTGACGTTCTCTGCTCCCCTGCTTCCAGGATGGGACTGGATTCTCCTGAGCCCAGCGCTCGCTCTTCACTCCTGGCTTCCCGTTTGCCACATCATCCTCACTGCCCGAGTCACGGTCCTGAAACCGCCTCCGTGCGTCTCCCAGAAAGGGCGTTCCTGCAGCCACCTGGAGGTTGTCCTCCTGCTCGGGACCGATGGAGAACCACGAACTCCCTCAGCACGGCGTGGCCTCGCAAACCTCCACCGTGCATGCCATCAGTCCCCAACCTCCAGGCCCTGAAACCCCTCCGGGGTTGTGCGAGAGGCCTCTACCCCTCTGGCACAGACCTGCCCTTCTCCTGGGACCTTCCTCACCCTCGGGGAAGGGGGTGGGTGTTGGGGTGGATGTTGTGGCCGTGCTGGGGGGGGTTAGAGCCACCCTTGGGACTGCACCCCGGCCGGGCAGCGATGCCTTTTGAGAATCAACCCCGTGTTTTGCTCGGGAGGGACAGACTCTGCCTCGTCCTGCGGAGGCTTCCTGGCTCCCCCTTGGTGACCGTGACACGGGCTCTGAGCTCGTTCTGCACAGAAGGGTCCGGACGGCTGTGGGTGACGTCCCGACGCCCCACAGCTGGGGAAGAGCAAGGGCTGGAGTGGCTGCAGTGCCCGTGGGTCCTCCTAACCACTAACCAGAGCGTCAGCCTCTGGTGCCGGGGCTCTGATTTGCACTATTATACAATTGCCGTGTGCTAATGTGAACCTTACGTACTCTGCTTTCCGTGGGAATTTCGGGAACAAACACCTCTTCGTGTGGACTTGAGCCCTTTCCGGCGCCCGCTGACCTGACGATCTGGAGCCTGTAAGCCTGAAAGCGAGGCCAGCCCAGTTCTCTCCCAGTCACCTCCCCACCCTGCAGCTGCACCCCCAGCCCACCCCCAGCACCCCGCTGGGCTCCTCCAGTCGCCATCAGATCAAGTCCCGGTGCCCTCAGCTCGGCGCTCGGCTCCCCCAGGGCTGCCCCAAGCCCGGCACCGCAGCGCCCAGCTCTGTCCAGGCTGTTTTGGGGTGACAGAGGCAGTGTCAGGCTCCCCCCAAAATGAGGCATCCAGCTAGAGCTGCCACCTTCCCACCTGGGACTGCAGCAGGGCCCCCCGGCTGGCTCCTCACCCCCTCCAGAGCCTTCCCCTCGTCCTCCCCCCGTGTCCTGGGGGTTGTCCCCCAAGGATGGGTCCCCCCCTTGGGTGTCGGGGTGCTGGGCTGCAGCAGGGGCTGGGGCCGAGGGGATGGATGGAATCCTGAGACCTGGCTGAGCTTGGGAGGCGGCCGGGTCCGTCTGCAGGCACAGGGAGGAGATTTTGTAAAAAAAAAACCAAAACAAAACAAAAAAAAACAGACCTTGGAAGAATAAAACATTTCTGTGTCTCAGACTGCCCAGAGCTGGGGTCCAACAGCGCCGGCCGGGGGCACGGGGGAGGGTGTGAGTTCCCTCAGTGACACACAGACCGTGCACCCCCCCACACCCCGACGGCTGCCTCCCGGCTGCTGGGGGACACCTTGGGCAGGAAGGGGTTAAAAGGCACCCCAAAACCTTTCTGTGTGGTCTCCAGAGCAGATGGAGGGGCTGTCCCTCCCCCCTTGGGGCCTCCCTGCAAGGTGGGCTGGGGGGGGGGGGGGACACACACGACACCCACTTCTTCTCCAGCCTTGGGGCACTTTGTGTCCGGTGTCCCCATCCCCTTCCCAGTGCCAACCAGTGCGGCCCCTCTGCTCCCCGCCACCCCGAGCTGGGCAGCCCCCACCCCTGGCTCCTACAGTGCTGGTCCCCCTCCGCCGGCCTCAGTTTCCCCTCCCTGCCCACCCCACCCTGATCCCGTTTCTCCCGGGGGGTCCCAGCCGAGAGCAGTCGTGGCCTGTGGCCACTCCGTGCCTCCGAGGGAGCCCAAAGTTCGGCGAGGAAGAAGTTTGCACCCCAGTTTCCTCCAGCAGAAAGCTGGGGGCTGTGACTGGGTGAGCTGTGGAAGCCGTGACGTGCCCTGAACAAACGGCCTCTTCCCTCGCTGCTGAACGTCTTTATTATTTAACATTTTCAGGTTTCTTCTGAGTCTATCAGGGCAAGATACCAAAGGCAAAAAAAAAAAAAGCTGTGATTAATTAAGCTCATAAATTCAAGGGCTGGCCCTCCGCAGGCTCCAGCCTGGCAGGTCTGAGAGCCCCCAGCAAGCCCCTCACAAACATCATCCTTCATCCTTCGAACCCCAAACCGGGGCCGAACCCCCCAGCACCCCCCCTGCGTTTGCTCCCCTCCGGTGTCACCGAACGGCTCCCGGGAAGCGCCGGCCCCGTCTGCCAACGAGGGTTCAGCCCCGAAGTCGGGGCCAAACGACGCGCTGGCCGAGCGTGGGCATTTGTCTGAGGGTGGGGTTTTGTGGTTTTTTTTTTTTCGAGCAGTTGTGTGTTTGCTTGGAAGGGTCCCCCCCTCCCCGTGGGGTGGCACCTCTTCGTCCCCAGGTCCCCCCTAAACACCGATTTCAGGGGTGTCTGCGGAGCGGGGAGCCTGGAGGAGGTTTGGGGGGGGGGGGAGGCCTGTGGGTGGAGGTTGGGTGCTGCCTGGGTGCTCCCACCCCTTCCCAGTTTGGAGGGAGGGACCTCACTGAGCTCCCGTCGCCCTGATTTATCAATCAGCTGAATTTCGGGTGGAGGAGTCCCGCCATGAATCCGGTGCTGGAGGCCACGGCGGGGGCTCTCCTCCGCAGCCACCCTGGTTGCCAACCATGCGTCCCAGACGAGCACGCTCCACCCCACTGTAAATGGAGAGTGGGACCCCCCAAAACAGCCACCGGGTCCCACAAAAGTCACTCGCACTTCCCAGCTGATGGGAAGGTTTTTTGGCGTGGCAAGAAAAGCCAAGCGACACCACGGCCACCCACGCCAAGGGTGCTGGGGGGCACCCAACATGGCTCTGGGGTGGCCACCCCGTGGGGATGGGGGTTACTGGGCACCCAACATGGCTCTGGGGTGGCCACCCCGTGGGGACGGGGGTTACTGGGCACCCAACGTGGCTCTGGGGTGGCCACCCCGTGGGGACGGGGGTTACTGGGCACCCAACGTGGCGCTGGGGTGGCCACCCCGTGGGAATGGTGGTCACTGGGGCTTTCCCCCAGGCCACAAGCAGATGCTGAGGGCCAGAACCTCACCAGATCCTCACCCCAAACACTTTTTTCTCCCCCAACTTTCTACGGCTTTTGGAAACAGGAACCACGGTCGTGACTGAACACGGGGGAAAAAAAAAAAAAGCCAAAGCCACGGTTCAAATTATTGTTCCTTCCTTAGGGCTGATGTTTTGCTCGTTTAAAAATAAGTATTATTGGCATTTGTTCAAAAGAAAAACCCCAAAAGATTCACAAAATGTTACTTAAATAATTAAAAAAAAAATACCCTTTCTTTAAAAAAAATTAGGATGGGAAGCCTAAGTCTCCACTTCACAAAAAGATATTTCCCCTTTACTTTAAAGCATATTTTATTTTTTTGAAAGAATTTTTATATTTCTAAAGGTGGTTTCATTTTTCCTCTGTAAAATACTTCGTCTGAATGCAGTTAACGAAGCCATCCACAACCCTATTTTTAATGGAATTTTTATTTATTTATTTATTTATTTTTTAAAGCACATTCAGATCTTTTTAAAGGCTGCGGTCAGCTCCCTGGAGCAGGGAATCCACTCACACTGTACATAAAAAAATTGAGAATTACATAGAAAAAGATAGTCTGAGCCTTGCTGTCGCTTCTCGTTGGGTTTTCTGGTGCGTGATAAAGCGTGAGCACTCACTGAAACTCTGCTGTGGAGTCACGGGTCACACTTCTCTCCCATGTGGATTATTTGGGGTTCCACGCCTGTTGCAACCTCACTTAGGGGGACTTTCCCCCCTTCCCTCTTTTTCTGCTATAACAAGCAAAAATACCTGATTCGCTTTTGCCCAATTTAAATAAAAGTGGCCGAGCACCAGCGCTGACAGAGGGCGTGGGGGGGTGCGTGGCTGCGCCGCCGCGTGCTCACGACACCACCATTTCCTTAGGAAACAAAAGGATTGAACCCTGGAAAATTCCCCCTGGACTTTACTGGGATTGTCTGGAAACCCCCAACACCATCCCCCAGCATCTCCACACCCCCCCAAACTCCTTCTGCCCCCAAAAGAACCCGAACCGCCCCCCTCCTGCTCCCGAGACATCCCCAAACTCCCCCATTCTCGTGGGGCAGAGGGAAGGGCTGGGAGTGACATCTCCAGCCTTATTTTCCAATAATTTCAAAGAAACTGGGTTGTCCCACCAGAGCGGGTGACTTTTGAGGCAGGTCTTGGGGGTACAGGGGAGCGGAGGGTGTTGAGAGCCGCGGGGTTCACCAGGGGGTTCAGCAGCCCCCCCAGACCCTCTTGACATGCGGGGCAGCAGTTCCCCCCGCCGCGGCATCGCTGCGGCACAGACCTCCAGAGCAGGATAAAACCGGAGCCGCGCTGGGCTCTGAGCTCCATCCTTGGCCAAACCCTCGGATGCTTCGTTTTCACGTCCCGGGAGGGGGGACTCTGGGAAGCAGCGAGGGCTCGAGCCCTTCCCATCATCCCGACGGGAGGTTGTTCTGCCCGGTGCTGGCAGAAGGCAGCTGCCTGCACATCCTGGCTGTGGGGCCGGCTGCAGGCAGCGGGGAGATGCGGGGAGCACCGAGCCCGCTGAGCTGAGGCCATCGACTTCCCTGCAGGCTCGGGAAAGCAGATAACTCGACTATTTCTTACCTGCGAGTCAAAAATAAATTACACCTTAAAGAGTTTCATACACAGCGTCCAAACAAGCTCGTTTCAAGCAAAACCACCCAGGTCCTGGTTCGGGTCCCTCTGCCCCAGCCCTGGGGTTTGGAGGGGGTCAGAGCAGCCCCGGGTGAGGGGGCTGGCGGGGTGGGATGGGGCTCGTGCTCTCCTGCTCGCCGGGGAGGCGGAGGCTGCTGTCGGGTTTTGGGTGCTGGAGGAGAGCGGGGTGGCTGGGTCTGGGTGCCCGGGCGCTGGCGAGCTGCTGCTTGTTTCCATCGAGGCGGAGGCGTAAGACCTACGGGGGAGACAGGCAGGGTCAGCCTGGCTGCCAAGTCACCGAGGTTTTTGGCTCGGCACAGCCAGCTCAGGCTTCCCAAAATCATGCAAAATCCGGCGCTCGGCTGGGAAGCCGGCGGGGAGAAAAGCCACGTTAGGTCGCTGGCTCCTGAGCCTTCGTGCTTCGCATTCGCAGACTTCCCCGCGGCCGCAAGAGTTTGCCTGGGACGCGCTGGGAAATGTCCCCTCACCTGAGCCTGGGACCACGAGCGTTCCAACAAAATCACAGCTTTTACCCCAAATATGCTTCTCTGGGAGGATGGAGAAGGAAAACAGCCGGCCCGCTCATCTCTCCTTCCCTCCCCTCCGTGGGGGGAGGACTGGCGTTACCCGGTGATGAACTGTCCCCTCTCCAGCCCCGAGGACGCCAGGCTGTCCCCAGGGTGGGTGACACCAGAGGGGACCCCACGGAGCCACTGGATGCCTCTGGCCACCGCTGGCCGCCAGCCTGGAGCCAGGGGCCGTGGCATGGGTGAACCGAGCCCAAGAGCAGGACAGACCCGGCCTGAGCTGGACCTTGGGCCTGGGGAAACGTCTCCCGCACGGGCTGGAGGAGATTAGAAATGGCTCCAGCAGGTCTTGAGAGACGGGGCGTGGGGGGCGAGGGGAATCCAGCTCCGGGGGCAACGGCTTCATTTTGCTGGCCCCGGCGCTGTCTGGGCTTCCTCCCCATCACCCCCGGGTCTCTGGTTTTATTTCATCCCCCCCCAGCTTTGCCTCCTGCTTTTCTAGTCTTTCCTTGTTCAGTAGCAGAGACCTTTAACTCTCCGGAGAGGAATAAATCAAACCCTCCAGTAATTCACCCCGGGCACTGCTGAGGTAATGCAGACGGGGCCGGCGGGCTGCTGGGGGCAGCCCCTGCCCACCCTCCCTGCAGGCAGGGCTGCCCGCGGGGCTGGCAGATGGGGCAGAGCCTGCCTGAGCCAGGCGGCAGATTGAAAAAATCCCCAAAGCCCGACGTGTCCCATCCCTCGGGGGCCCGACAGGTCTGCGGTGGGTGCTGTGCACATCCCCAGGCCTCAAGGGCAACGGTGCCCGGCACAACGGGCAACCGAAAAGGCCGGTGTGGGCTGGCCCAGCGCAGGGATGTGCAGGAGCGCAGGCACGAGCGGCTCAGCCCAGCTCGTATAAAGCTTAATCATCTCCCCTGGCCTCACGGCACGGCCGTTCCCAAACCAGCAAGGTCTAATGCCAATTAACGAGCTCACCGCAGGATTTTGAAGGCTGCCGAAGGGCTGCGGGAGCCTCCGGAGGAGACCAGCCCTGCGCCAGGGCTCGCTCGTGGACCGACCGACACGGGGCTGGCGAGGACCGGACCAGCCAAGCTTGGCCCTTCCCTCCCTCCGCCGCATTAACGCCCTCATCCCTGTGCAGGTACAGCCCTATAAAAGGAAATTAAATGCAAAGCCCGTCTTGTTAACGCATCTCCTTCGTTCCTCCTCAGATCCCAGGTGCCTTCCTGTGACATTCGGCGATGAAATACGGGTTCGTTTCAAAGGCATTCCTCTGGGCTAAGTGAACGCAGCTGAGAGCGAGCGAGCCTGTCTCCTCGCGGGGATCGTAAACCGGCAGACATTTTAATGCTCGTGAGGGCTGGCTCTGTAATTTTATCTCTGTTTTAATTTTAACTAATCCTGAGTAGGGCTGAGAACCTGCCTTCCTGCGATGGAGAGGAGCCTGCTCCCCCCTGGGGCAGGTTTGGTGTTTTCTTCCATCTTTGATGGAAAGGTGGAAATTTTTGCTGGAAAAAGGCTTTTCTGTTGGTGAAATGAAGAGCAGCCCCAGTTGCCCTTGTGCCGCGTCCTCGTGGCAGATGCTCTCGTGCGAGGGGAGCTGGAGGGGGATGGCTGGACGGCCCGTGGCTCTCCCTACTCGGGGCTGGGCTCTGGGGACGGCGGCAGAGCCACTCGGGACAGCGAGGCGATGCCACCCCTTGCTCCTACACAGCAGTCAGGGTGTCCCTGACCAGCCCCGTCTGGTCCTGCACCCTTACCTGGAGCACGAGATCAGCCCTGGGATCTGGGGGGATGGTGTCCTGCCTCCCTCATCTACAGCGGCTCCTCCAGCCCCGGGGCACCAAATCTGGAGCCTTCAAGGCACCAAATATCCTGCCCGTCCATCCTGCAGATGCCGTGGCAAAGGCTACACCGGCGTGTGGGGGAAGAGAGCAGCCTTTGGAGGAAACTTCTGGGCTCCAAACCTGCTCTACACCAGAGCAAGGAGCAAATCCCAGAAGCAACCTGGCAGAGCGCACGGATGGGAGCACGGTTGGTGCTTAACGTGGCCCTTGACCCGAATGGAAAAAATGAAAAATGACCCAGGCACAGATTTCCCAGGATTTGAGCAACTCCTCCACTCTTCTGGGAGCTCAAACCAAAAGTGAAAGCAGGGTGGTTCCTCGCTTGCTGGATCTGGCTAAGGAGGAGCCCGACGCCTGGGCTTGGTCTAACCCAGCCCGGGGGTCCTGGGCCACCTTGGCCAGTTTAACCAGCAGTGAGCGAAGGGACACGCTTCTCGCTGCTTGTAAAGGGCTGATCCAGGGTGACAAGGCAGCTCAGCCGGGTGGGACTGCGCTTCCTCGCCCGTCTGCGGAGGGATGGCAGCTTTTTGAAGCAGATGCTGCTTCAAATGCATTTTCTGAGCAGATCTGAATAGCGAAAGGAGCTCTCCCTTGAGCTCCTTTAATACCCTGGTGCTTTAAAACCGTGCAATGAGATGTATTTATAAATAAAAGAAAATGAAACATCCACCCTGCAAAGCAGACTCCAAGCAAGAGCAACAGTCCCCAAAGGGAAGATTTATCCAAGGTCTTTCAGGATAGACAATTAAGTGAGGGCAACGCGAGAAAGACAATAAATCCAGGGAGACAAATGAAGGGCAAGGAATATCACCCCTTCCCACTCCGCCAGTCTTTCCCCCCCAGCACTTTCAGTTTCCAGCCTCATTTTCTCCTCCAGCAGGAAAAGAAACCATTTTAATGTGCTCAAGACTCTGTTGAAAAACCGTGAGCTTGGGGGACTTCAAACATTATTTTTCTTGCCCGAGGGCTCAATCCCTCTTTCCCCGGATGATGTCTCCTGGTTAACAAGGGCATATCCACATCCAGCTATTCCAGCACCCTTTGATATTTAATAGGCTGAGTTCCAGTGGAGACCAGTATGCCGGCGCTCGCAGCAGCCATTAGCTGCTTTACATTATAAAATTACAGTCCCACTGCAAGCGCTGGGTTAATTCACTTACGGAGGAGAGACGCAAGCCTTTCCAACTCCAGCATCGCTTCCCCTGTGGCTGTTCCCTCTTTTTTGGTCTTTGCTTAGCAAATCCTCCTCCCATTACTTCCCTGTCCAACTGGGAGTTGCTAATTGGTACCGGAACACCGCTGCAGGTTGGCACAAAGCAGATTATTATCTATTCAGCTGAAGGATGCTTCGCCTCAAGGCAAGCACCGGAGCCGCTTGGGGTGAATATTAACCAGCAGTGATAAGCACACCGAGCGTACCACGCTCACAGGACATGAGGGATTTTACACGGAGGCTTTTTCATTTAGCAGAGAGGTCTTTAGGATCGCTAAGGGTCTTTAATTCCTCTGTTTATCATGGGAACACAATCCCTGCCAAGCACTCAGCTTAAATAAACAGGTCTACGAGTCAACGGCCGGGCGCAGAGCAGCACGTCAGCCCACACACGCGTGTGCAGCGGCCCCGAGCCTGGGGAAGATGGGGAGGGCACTCAGAAACCCCACACCTCCCCAGGGCGAAAATGCCTTTAGCTGGGCTTTAACGGAGCGCACACACCTCCTCAGCACGGACCTGGCCAACACAGCGCTGAAGCTCCTAAAAACCACCCACCGAAGAAACCCGCAAGCTGCTTCCACCTCTCTTGTGAATTCAGGAGCGGGGCAAAGCCGTGCCGAGCTCTTTTGGGAGCGTGTACAGAGCACCCCGCGCCACCCAAAAACACGATAACCCGGCTGCACGCTGGAAAACTCGCAGGGCTGCAAAAATGTGATGCCCAGGAGAGGGTGAGGGAGGCTCTGGGGGGAATACGGGCTTGCTCTGCTCGCGGGGCTCCACACCCCAACTGTCCCTGGCAGCTTTTCAACTTCTCAAAGTGAGAATAAGTGCCCACATGCTTCGCTCTGCCTGTCCCGGAGGGGAAGGGGTCCTTGGGGGCACCCAGCAGTGGCTAAGGGGCAGCAATCCCTCTTCCAGCAAGAACGGTCTTTTCATTCTTTCATTTTTTAAACAACCAGGTCTGCCCCAAATAATTGAGGTTAAACATGGGTTTAGAAATCTGGCAGTTTTCCTGTTGGTTGGAAAAGATCTCAGCCAGGCTTGCAGGAAAATGAGAATTTAAATGTGGCACATCCTTAGGTGAAACCCCCCCTGGGAGCTGGTCAGCAGCGCCTGCACCTCCAGCTGCAGATCTGAGCTGAAATTCAGGGCTGTGAAGTGGCAAAGCCCGACGGCAGAAGGGTCAGCAGTGCTCGGGGTGGGGGGACACCAGCCGTGCCAGAGGGCCCCTCACAACCCCGGCATCCCTTGAGCCGCTTTGCAGAAATTCACTATGATGTATTTTGTCTCAAAAAGGTCACTTTCCTCCCTTTCCCTCTCCCTCCGGCCTTTCAAAATGTGAGACCAGGGCGGAGAGCAGATAAATTTTTGCCCTACGGCTTCCCCCAGACGTAGCCTGAAGGTGAAGGCGCTGGGAGCCTGTCGTCCTTGGAGGGCTGTGCCTGTGATGAGGGGGGGCCAGCGATCTCACACCAGTCTCTGCCCCAGATGGGGGTCAGCAGGGCTTAAAATAGGGTCTTGCACCCGCTCAACGCTTCTCATCACAGTGGCCGGACTCTCTCATGTTATAAATTTGCTGCTTCTGCAGGCAGGGAGACCACGGCTGGGCACAGGCACCCGGGTCCCTGCGCGGAATCGGGACTGTGGTAAGACCAGCCAGGGGGAGAAATGGCTCAAAGGAGGGTGACGCCAATTCCTGGCAGAAAAATGATAAGAAGAGGGTCTTTTGTGGGTAGCCCTTAGTGGTGGGTGCAAGAAAAAGAGAGTCCTTTTGCAGTTGGCGTCCCCAGAAGACGCGGCGGTCCCTCGCCTCCGGTGCCAGGGCTGACACAAGGCAGAGGTTAATGAGTCAGTGCCCGAGGAAAGTCAGAAGCCCTGGTGCTGTTCTGGGGAAAATGGGGACTCTTGGGAGCTGGGCTGGGCTCCCATGAAATGTCCCCAAAGTCCACGGCTTGGGTCTGTCCTCTGGAGCTTTCTATTCCTGCTCACGGGGCTGCAGGAAATGTTAGCACGCAGCTGACCCTCTCCCCCCGTTCGCCCTTTCTCCCAGCCCAACAAGACCTAAAGCACCAAAACCAGGATTATCTCCCTCTCGGCAGCTTTGCCAGTGATTGGAAAGACGCTGAGGGGGTGGCTGGACGATGCTGAGTACCTCAAACGAGAGCTGCAGCGCAAGGAACCTCGCCACCCCGGCATCCTCACGCAACATTTTATTCTCTGCAGGTCGGGAGGGATTACGGATCCCATTTTATCTGCAGCGCTTTAGGAAAGGGCTAGAAGAAAGCCTGGCACGCTGGAGGCCCCAGGGCCACCCAATGGCTCCAAGCAATGGCTACCGAGTTGGACCCAGTGGCCAGGACAAGGCTTCGCACACGGCGGGAGCAGCAGCAGCCGTTGGGCGATGGCTGCGGGGCCGCTGCCGGCCTCGCTCGTGCGGCTTCGACACCTCGGTAACCCCAGCACATCCAGGAGGGCGTCGGGTGATTTACGCGCCCTCCTGGCTTACCGTGAGAGGATAAATCAGATTTTTTTAAGCCCTCATTTTAAACCTTTCACTAGCCTGCCCCAGACCAGACCCCGCTAAATGAGATCAGTCGCTTTAGGGCTCCGCTGCTCGGCCCCCTGCGACGTCCCACCGGCCCCGGTGAGGTTGGGAATCGCCACCTCCTCTGACCGCCGGCCTTGGCGGCGTCTGGGGTTCGTTAAAGCAAATCGTTTGCACGTGGAGCGTGAGGAGGGGGCGGCTGCTGTGCGTTTCCCCCACAGGAGCGAGCTGGGGAGATGCACGGAGGATGCAGGAGCGAGGGACGTGTCGGCAGGGAGGTGTCGGTACATACCCCGGCTCAGTGGGATGCGGACATGGACCAAGCCCCTTCCATCCTCCAGACGGAGAAGGCGTAGCTGAGCCTCTCGTGGGCCAGGTAGTTGCAGCTGGTGATCTTGTGGTCCAGCTCATCGCTCTGCAGGACCTGGTACAAGAAGTCTATGTAACGGGCGGCCAGCTTGAGGGTTTGGATCTTGCTCAGCTTGTCGGAGGGCAGCGTGGGGATGATCTTCCGCAGCTCCGCGAAGGCGTCGTTGAGCGACTGGGTCCGCTGGCGTTCCCGCACGTTGGCGATCACGCGCTGCGTGTGCACGTCCTCGAAGGACTGCGGGACGGGGCTGCGCTTGCTCCGCTTGCCCTGCGGCGAGGGGGCACCGCTGTCCTCTGCCAGCTTGCCCCCCTGGCCACGCTTGCGGAGACATTTCTTGTGCAGCCGCTCGCCTTCCTCCTCGCTGGTGACCAGGCTGCCTTCGGGGGAGTCCGGACACATGTTTTCCTCTTTCATCTTCTCGTCACCTTGCAGACGAAGAGCTCCGGGGTCTCACGAGATACGGCGGCCACAGCACATCGGCAAGGCGGCCTGGAGAGCAGCCAGCGCCCACTCGAGAGGTGCAGCCTGGAGCATCCACCCTTCAGCCTCCCCAAACTTCCCAAGCCTTGCAGAGCCCTCCAAGGAGCTCCGTTGGTTTTTCCTTTGGGCTACAGAGAGGAGGGCGTTCGAATAACTTTGGGGAATGGCTCTTGCTGATAGGGTGAGGAGGACCGTGGGCGGACCAGGCACAGACCAATGCAGCCGTGCAAGGTAACGCAAACATCAGTGGAGCTTATGGGTTCCAGATTTCCTCCCTCCCTCCTCCACCGACACCCCCAAGCCCTCCGGCACAGATGCTCCTGCCTGCTGCCCGGATGTCAGGGGACATTGCCTATGCTAATGTGAGCACCAGCCATGGAGTTCAGGGGAGGCTTTTTTTTGATTTTTAGTCTTTTTTTAAAAAAATTTTTTAAGCCCAGTTGACCCTGCAAAAAGCCAGCCAGAAATATTTACTTGTTCAGTTTGGAATAGGAGACTTTTATCTGCGAGGGATTCAAGTGGAGATGTGGAGCAGTGGATGTTTCAGTGAGGGATACAGGGACACTCTGAACCCAGAGGAAGAAGCAACAGTGATAGGCATCCATCCTGCTCTCAAGAAATGGCATAATTCAAAATGAACTCGAGTTTGCATCCATCCATCCATCCATCCATCCATCCATCCATCCATCCATCCTCTGGCAGCCCACAGTAGCCCTTATTATACAGAGGAAGCCAATACTCACCCACCATCATATTCCTCTCAAATAAATCTGGCAGCTATTGCAGATTGGGAGGGTGTCATAGGTGCAGACCCTGTTCCTGGCTGGACCCACAGCAGTTCAGCCCCTGATTTCCCCAGGAAATCGAGCACTATCGCTTCCTTACACCGCTCCTACAAATAGATCCACTTTCTCCTCCCTGCAGGAATCCTGGGAGAGCTGGATCCTCTTTTAGCCAAGGTTGGAGGTTCAGCTTCAGACCACCAAGTCATAAAATATCCTGCACAGGTCCCTCCTTGTATCAGATCGTTTTCAGCCCTCTGTTCTCACACCGGTAGAATCAGCACATGGAACTGGAGTGCCTTGGCGACCCACTGTCCTCTCGCACCCAACCACCCTCTCCCAAAGAGCTCCTACACCTTTGGGAACCCCATAACCTTCCCATCTCCCCTCTCTGCCTCTCCGAAGTGTTTCTTGACCTCATCCAAGCTGCCTCTGCTCCTCGGGCTCTCTTGGCATTGCTCACTGCTCTTGGTCCCTGGGAGCTCTCACCCTGAGTCCCTTTGGAGGGACACGGAAGTCCTGGCAGGATGCTCCTTGGGGATATTGGGATCCATCCCCAGCAGAGCTCCACAGTCCTTGCTACAACCTTACTTTGTCATTCTGTCTTAAAATGAGACCACAAAGGGGTATTACGGGAACGACACCATATAAAACAGTAGCAGTAATTCATCAAAATAATTAAAATAATATCAATAAAACATAAATTGTTGAGTTGATGTATGCCTGTCTCTGTATAAATAGTCTTAAATTGGCTCCTTTTCATAACATCTAACAAGTTTCCATAGATAATGTATTTTACTAACAGAAATATGTAACGTACTACAGAGTTCTCCCACACGGCACCGTGCTGATCCCCCGCCCACCCCCGGCCTGGCAGTGATGGGGCTGCGGCAGCTCAGGCTGAGCATGACCAGGAGGCTGCAGGAGAAAGTCCTTTCAAAGGCAACGACCTTTTTTTTTTTTTTTTTTTTTTATCGTCTTGCTGCATATAACAAAATTAATATTCTCATCTTGTCAGTACTCGCTTCCTCCTGAGTAACCTACACTCTTGTACTGCAGTCTTCTCTTGAACTTCTCCTCGAGAACCTCTGACCCGCTCCCTACAGCCCAAGGAGGAGGAGGAGGAGGATGCCCCCATGCTCTTCAGGGTGGGGCTGCCTAAGAGCAAGTGATTTGGCCAACTATGCTTAAGTTTTCAGTAGAAAAACCTCAACTTGAGCTCAGCTACAAGGTATTTCTTAAAACCAAGCTGCGTAGACCTGTCAAGCATCTGTAGCCTTGCTGAGCAGCCAGGGAGCCCGTTGGCCATCAGCGCTCACAGCAAAACCCCTTCCAACCCCTTCGCCTCCCTAATCACACCCACCCGGATGCTCCGGTTTCGCTCAGGATGCAGCCACCCTACACGTGCTTTACTCTGTTTTAAAGAAATACGTGTTTTCAGTCTTCCACAGGTGTCTCTTGAACATCCTTCCTGCTGGGTGGGGGCCCGAGTGAGATGGCGACCCCAAAGCATCACCCAGGGAGACCGGAACGATGCAGGATTTTGGATCGGAGAGGGCTTTGGCTCAGCCCCGTCCTCCCTGCGCTCTCGTCGGCTTGTCAGGGACAGCAGTAGTCACAGATGGGAGCCAGCAGAGAGCCAACGTGCAGAAAAAAAAACACCCGATATTGCTTAAAGATGTAAAAGATGCTCAGAAACAGGTTGATGCTCAGACCTGCTGGGGTGGAGCGCGGTGACTTTGCTCACCGGTGCCGGCTGGGGCAGCGGCTCAACGCATTACTCACACGCGAGCGTTGTCAAGACAGCGACTAATATCAGATGTTCATAATGCGGAAAGACAATAGATCACAGGGGCCTGGGAAAGCGAGAGAAAACAAAGGGCGAGGAAAAAATACCCCAGGGAGGGCAGGATTTCGGCAGGATCCAGGGTCCTCTGATCCCGCGCTTTGGAGGAGCTGGCTCGGCTCTGCCGAGGGTTGGGGAGCTGCCAATTAACACCAGCTGGGGCACGGGATTCTGCCTGGGTTTTATTTTTTTATTAATTTTTTTATTGTTTTCCTTTTTTAAAAAAAAAAAAAAAGTTTAATTTAGCTGGAGAATGGTTTTGGACGGAGGAAGTGAAGTTTGGTATTGTTGCTGATATCCTTGAGCAAAAGGAGAAATACAATGAGCTTTGATCTGCAGGAAGGATCAGTCTAAACACCCTGAACTGCTCAAGCGGGCTTTCTTACCCAGATTTGGATGTTTTGCAGCAAGAGTATTTTTTCCCCTTAAACATTTCAATTTGTTCTTTCAGTGAGTGCTTTTTTGGAAGAATATTAATATAAACTTTTCATGGAAAGGCCACGAGTCACCAAACTGGTTTCAATAACTTTGCTTTTCCAGCTAGCTGGGGGTTTTATAGCGCTCGTTTTGACAGATCAGTGAAAATTTCAGACCTTAAATATGCGGAGAGAGAAAAAAAAAAAAAAAAAAAAAAAGCCTAGTGAGAAGCCGCCAGATGGAAGATTTGAATTCCCACCATGTCCCAGCCCCTCTGCCTACCTCCCCTCCTGGTCCTCCTTCCGCCCTCTCACTACTCACATCCATCTTTCCTGAGCAGCTTTTTTTTTTTTTTTTTTTTGGTTCAGGTGGGAAATGTCCCTGGTGCTGGGGTGTTTTCAGCAGATCTGAGCCTGGAAGATGGTTTGCGGGGCCCAAAGCTCGCACTTTGGAAAGAAAAGGAAGGTGAAAAAGAGAAAGGAGGGACGCTACCAAACCACACAGGGGCAGAGAGGGAGGGAACCCGGAGTCCATCACCTGGCAAACCAGGGCTGAGGGTCACCGATAACTTCAGAGGGGCTGTAGGACCTCAGACGGGAGCTCTTTCGTGGGGACCAAAGTTTCTTTAGAAAGGGGCTGAGGCGTCCCCTCCAAACAGCATCCCCTGGGGGGCTGGAAGCACGTCTGGGTCAGCCGGAGCCTCCTCTGCCTCCGGGCCTCACCCTGCCCGTAGATGCTCTTCACCAGCCTTCACGCAGGTCTCCAAAACCCCCGGCGATCCCAGCCCCGCTGTGCTTTCGGCCCCAGGGAGCTGAGCTTTGCCGCGAACACTCACTCACCTCCTTTTGGTACAACTCACCAACGTCAGGCTGTTGTCCAGGGATGTCCTGGACTCTCCGTCTGCCACCGCTCTCCAGGGATTGTCCACCAAAGCAGGAGGAGGCCGTTCTCTGCGTGGGCTGAAGGACACTGTGGCACTGCCACGCGTCCGGGTCCAGCTCTGTCCCACTCAGGACAACCCACAGGAGTGCAGAGCAACCACTTAATATCACAATTTATAGCAAAAATTTGCTTCTTAGTCACTGGTTGGGAGAGGTCACCTCTTTCGGCTTTTCTGCGTTGGCTCTCGGGTACGAGGAGCTCTCCTGACCTGCCGGAGGCACTGAGCTGGGCTGGCTGCGATGGGGGGAGGTCTCGGGGGCAGGTGGGGCCTTGGGGTTAATGCACACGGGAGAAGAGCTCGTATGGAGCTGATGCTCCACCACCCGCGGTGTGAGGAAGGTGGGCAGGAGGCTTCTCCATCCTTGGGTTTTGGGAAGGGGTTGAACCCGTGATTTTTCTCGCCTCGTGTGGGGTAAATCAGGGCTGCATCCACCGTGAGCGTAAAGAGAAACGACCGGGTGAGTCGGGTTCAACCCAAACAACCTCCACAGATGCAACGACGGGGCTGGGCCAGGACGTACATCCCTGGGTCTGGGTGCAAAGGCCATTTTGGGCCAGAGAAGCTGAGAAAGCGCCACCCGCCAGCTCCACCCACGGTTTGCAGGCTGGTAAAACCTGCAAAAAAAAAAAATAAAAATCAAACCTGCCCGGTGCTGCAAAGAGCTGGGGCTGCGCAGGGCTAACACGGTCCATGTGTGAGCCCGGTGCTGTCGATAGCATCGCTTTGATGGCCCAGGACCTGATTACGCCTGCAAATAATTCTGGGCATAAAATCAGAGGCTGAGCCTCGATGCAGAAGGTTAGTTTTTTGGGGTTGGGTTTTGTTTTTTTTTTTTCTTCTGCAAGCTCCTTTTCTTTGTTAGAGAGGACAAAAATAATCTCTATTTTATCCTGCGTGAAAAAAAGGAGGATAACGCTAATAAATTGAGAACATTAAAGGGAGCCAGGAATAGCCGCTGCCCCTGGAGGCTGGGGAAGCAGCTTTGGTTTCGCAGGTTTTTCTAGTTATTGCAGTGTTAGAGTGGAAACATGTGTGGTGCGAATAAAAATGCGAAGCATCCGCTGTAGCGTGCTGTTGCTGCAGCAACCGCAGGGAATATGGGCGAGGGGGATCGTGCAGGGCTCTGGCTGTAAAAGGGAACTCGAGCGCTGCGGGGCCCTTTGATCTGCGCGCCTGCAGCTTTGATTGATGGCCTCGCAATTCATTTCCTTGTCAAAGTGACATAATGTTCCTGGAACTTGCTGAACTTTTTAAGAACTAAAAGATGTTCCCCACCAAAACGCGCGCACACACACACTCCCCCCCCCCAGTCCACCCTTCCCTCAGTATTAGGGAGGAAGAAGGGACTGGGGTGGTGGATGGGGTCTGCCTGGTGGTGTTACTGGTGAGACTGGGCGTCGATTGTGGCGTTTTTCCATCTCGTTTTGCCCCTTCCCGGGAGTGGAGCCGCGGGTCGGGGCGGTGGGATGAGCGACGGGGGGAAGCCCCGCGTGCTGCCCGCAGATGCCAACCGCTGCCCTGCGCTGCCAGCCATCCTGTTCCAGTTAACTTTTATATGTGAAAGTTTTTTTTCCTGCCCCCCCTCAACCCCCGCCTCACCCTGCTTCTTCCCCATCTGTTTCCATCTGGCCATCAAAGGAGCAAAACGCCATGTTCTGGGTCCTGCTGCCAAGAGCCTCCCTGCTCTCCCCGCTCGACGAATAATTCCCACCGAAGCAGGCTCCCGCCTGGCCACGGGCGAGCCGAGGCTCGGGGGGAAGCCGGGCACGATGGGCTCCCGCCGGGGCACGCCGAGCCCTTCCCTGGCCACCGCCGCCGCTGCCAGAGCCTTGGCTGGGAGAGCGAGCGCTGCCCACCACTGCGACCTTGCTCTGCCCTTGAATTTGCATCAGGCCCAGGCAGCGCTGAAGTAGATCAACCCCTCCCCTAGGATCTGCTTTCCTGCTAGTAATAAAAGATCATCACAAGCAGTTGCTCTTCCTATTTACTCCAGCTTTCTCCTCCAAAGGACCCGGCTGCTTTGCGCACCCCGGGCAATGCCTCGCAGACACGAGTCCGCCCTGGGAGGGCACTCGGTTGATAACTGCACAAGCATTTCCCTGGGAGATGATGGGGTGAAGAGGACAAATTCAGCCTTTGCAGGCAAAGAAACTCTTCAGGAGGAAGGAGCACGAGCCCTACAGCCCAGGTGCTCCCACGAGCAGCGAACCCCTTCCTGCCCGGTGACCCCGAGGCTACTTCACCCCTCCAGCAAACATTTCTTGGACCAGCTCCTCTGCTCAGCCCCAAGGTGTTGCTCACCACTGGCTCTATCACCCCACACTACTGAGACTCCATCAGCTTTGCAGTTTGTGAGTAGCTGTGCTTATACCTGTCGCTGTCTTGCACCTCAGGAGCAAATAAAACCCTCTGTCAGTCTTGCCTTTAATTTCTCACCTTGGGTTTAAATGCCAGGCAGAGGCACCCTGTGAGTCGTCCGTCCTCGCAGCTCCCTGGCTCTGCAGATCCAGCTGCAGGACCACCCCGGCCTCCAGATGTGCAGCTCCTGTGCAAAGCAACCCCTCCATCCCCATCTGCCTTACTACCACCACACGCTTCGCCCCGCACCGCTGCTCACATCTGGCCGAGGACAACCTTCCCCCAGCTCCCTCCAGCCGGAGGCACCAAGGTTTGTGCCTCGGGAGCAGGTTTGGGGGATGAACGAGGCACCGCGATGCCACAGGTCTGCTTGACGCGCTCAGGGGGAAGGAAACACGACGTGCTGTGGGCACGTTGCAGGCAAGGCCTTGACTGGGAGCTTTGTGTTTCATCCCAGTGCTTCCCAGTACCCAGCTGGACCTGGGCTAGCCCCAGTAACCCAAGAGGAGAGGCCAGTGACTCACTGTCAGACGGAGCCAGGATCTTGGCGGCTGTGGCTGCGTTAGCAGGAAGCATCTTCCCACCACGCTGCGCGCCAGGGCACCCCGCAGCCTCCAGTCCGCCCTGTGCGAAGGGAAACCAAAGGGTTGGCTCCTGCTCCTGGGGAGCTTCGAGGCTTCATCTTCTCTGAATGTGTAAATGCTGCCTGTCCCCCCGCTCCAGGCCTGCTTCCCCCCTGCAAAAGCATCAAAGCCTCCTCCTGCAGCCATGAACCCCCCAAAAGCAGTTTCCAAAGTGTGGGAGCTCACAAGAGGAAATATTCTTATTTTTCCAAGCTGCACCCCTGGGCTCCACATCAGCTCATCTCTGCCTTTTCCTGACCCTTCAGATGTCTCGTCTGCGGGTTACCCTGTGCCCATCCCTCTGTTTTAGGCTCAGATTATTCCAGCATCCAACTTCTGGACACCTCTAGCAGCTCTAACTCCATTTCCATAGGTGTCTACTCGTCCATCCTTCAGACACCTCTTCCCTCTAGTTACCACGTGCATGGCCACACACCTCACCATCCCACTACCAAGCTGCCCCTCCTCTCTCCCCTGCGCATGCTCTTGAAACCCCAACAAAGCCAAAAAAGTTGACTCTCTTCTTCCCTGCTTCGCTGAACCTGGTCTCTTGCTTTAAAACAAATACATATTTTTTTGTGTGGGTGCAGTTACTTCTCTCTGCACAGAACTGGAAAGGATCCAACGAGTCAAAGCCATCCTGACCTCTATCTGCCCCATGCAGAGCACCACGCGATCCTCCAACGTCGTCTCAAGTATTTGTGGGAAAGCTTGGAAGCGAAGTTCAAAACTGCCATTAGCAACAAGACAAACATTTATGGTAGGTTTTGTTTCATCTGTGACAAAACAGCCTCTGGAAAAAAAAAATAAATCTGTGTGAGTAGGTGTTAGAAGGGCAGAGGTTGAATTTGTCCCAAGGGGTCCCTGTCCAAGAGCATCCTAAGCAGCAGGTCCCTTGTGCTCCTGTTCACAGCAAATCGACCAGAGATTCACGTTCAGGAATTGGGAGGGAGTGAAAACAGGGGGGAAAAAAAGGTCTTTTTTTTTTTTTTTTTCCTGGGGCAACCGGAGCCAGGACAGTCCCATCCTGGGAGGCAAAAAAAAATGAAGATACTAGGTTTAATTAGTTTTCCTTGGACTGTTCTCTAAATGCCACAAAGCCTACCAGCAGGATAAGGCCACAGACGTACAGAGCAGGCAGACAGCCGGATGACACCGATGATGCACATCCCAGAGAACGCCGGGTTATTTTTCTGTGAGCAACTTCGTAGGCACTCAGAGCTGACTCAGTTTTCTGCGTGTCCTCCCTTGGAGCCGTGGGCCAAACTGGAGCCTTGCCAGCCCAAGGGATGGAGGAAAAAGGGGGCTCAGAAAAGACGACGCGCCGGGTCTTCTTCACATGGCTCTGCGTGAGAGTCCGCGCTGACGCAACCCGGCGGCATCTCGGAGCAGATCAGTAGCTCACACCCCCACAGCTCCCAGCCGGTCCCTGCGTGGCAGAACAGTCGTGAAAACATCTTGGCACACGCTTGGGTGGGATGGGAGAGGACAGGATGGGTCCCTTCCCACCCCCAGCCCCTAGACCCATTAGCATCACCCTCCATCACCATCACCCCGTGCCCTGGTTATCAGCAAAGTCGCGGGAAGAGGAGGGAGGATTTTGGGGAAGGGGGATGAAGCGTTGAAGTAGCGGGTGATAGAGAGCTTGGGCCCTTCCCCACCTGCTACTTTGCTGCCAGTGGGAACCAAACTTCATTTCTGCAACCTCTATACACCACTTTTCCTCTCCTCACAATGCAGTGGTGGGCAGAAGGCAGACCCAGCAAGCCCAGAGACCCTCCAAAGGGCTGGTAAAGCAGGGGGTAGCACCTCTGCCTCCATCCCAAATGGCTCCGAAACCTTCTCAGCTGCCTGGGGAAGAGACTTTGCAGAAGTTCAAAACCACCAGGAGACCCATGGGACAGCCTGTCCCAGAGTCCTCCAGCCTCTGGATGTCCCCAGGCCCTGGATGGATGTTCCCAGACCCTGGATGTCCCCAACCCCTGAATGGATGTCCCCAGCCCCTGGATGTCCCCAACCCCTGAACGGATGTCCCCAGCCCCTGGATGTCCCCTTCTTTCCACGACCATCCCGGGTAAAGATGGTTTGCAGGAACCCTTCCAGTTGCCCCCTTTGGGCATCTCCCGAAGGGAAGAACACTTCTCTCCCATGCTGCTTTCCACCCTCCCCTCCCACCCGGTCCCAGAGCTGACACCACTCCCAGCCCCAGCAGCACATGTGGGAGGACCCTGCAAGCCTTCAAAGCCCTGTCTGGGGAGAGACGAAAGGCCGGTTAAACTCCTGGCTGGAGATGAAAGAAAACTCTCCCCTCCGCGGCTGGAACGAGTTGCTGGTGCTTTGGAGTCGGGTTTGAGGCCCATTTCCTGAGCGCCATGGCAGGAGCTTTCATTTGCAGAAGGACTTTGGTAACTAGCCACGGGGCTGCCGTGGGAGCAGATGTCCGAATCGTCCACGGCACGTCGGTGCGTCCCCAAGCACGCCGGGAGGACGCCAGGCTCTGCAGGACGGACAACCTGGATGCTCCAGGGGCTGAGGCCCGTGCTCCCATCCCCTCTATCTCCGTGGGGGAGGGCTTCCAGCACCGCCCAGCGGGACCCCGCTGTCCCTCGGGGGTGATAAACCCACAGGCGAGGGTGGGTTGTCCAGGTGGGGCTGGCAGCAGGACAGGGGTGAGCAGAAAGGGGAGATGGCAGCTCCTGCACCCGAGCGTAGATACACAGCCCAGGGCTGAGGAGCGGCCGGCTGGGCGGATGCGAGCGACAGATTTTACTCATTTTGTCAAAGGAAATTCTATTGCGATTAAAACCCGTTTGATCTCGATGGAGAAGGGAGGGGTAGAGTGGGGGTAGGATTGGGTTTCTCTCCAATTGTTGGGCTTTATTGGGCTGAAGTATCAGCTAAAAGCTTCCAAGTAAGATTTAAAGGAGGGAAAAGCAAGGGCACGAGCTGCAATATCTGGAGATGACTTCAAGGGGTTTATTAAAAAAAGGGATGAGCTGCGCAGCATGGAAGAGGAAGGGGTCAAGCTGCTCATTCAGGGCCAGGCGGGCTGCAGAGCCAGGTGCCCTGGTAGCCACAAACACCTCGGGGCTCTCCCCTCTCCTCCCACAGTGTGCCGGTATGGCACTGCTGTGTTGAGACGGGGTTATCCAGCGTTAAACCCGAGCTGAGCAGAGCCCAGGACGTAGAGACAGTTGATATCAGATGGGTTTATGAGCGTGTTTTAAGCTGCCTGGGCGGCAGAGCTGAAGGCAGGAAGGGGTTGGGGGCTACAAAGGTGATTTGAGGATGGGCAGGCAGAGCCGCGGGGAGCGGGGCGGGCCACGGAGCCCCTCCGACCCCGAGGCTCTGGCAAGCGTTTCCTACACTGACGCATCCCACCTCATCCACTCCCAAATCAGCTGTGAGCTGAAATCCAGCAACTCTGGCTGGGATAAAAGGTCAAGTCATGGAAAAATTGCAGCTGAGATGGCTTGGAGAGGTCCCTCTGTCCCCAGGATGGATGGGTCACACCTCTGCCATGTCTGCAAATGCCCGTCGGGTTTGTCCGGTCAGCCGAGGGGACGGGACAGGTCACCCCAGCAACCTGCTGCCTCACTAATCCTCCCCAAGACCCAACCTACATCCGTGCTGTAGTTTAAGCCTGCCCCTTCTTTCCCCATCTGGACTGGGCCAGAAGAGCAGATCGCCCCCGTCCTCTGTGAATCAGCCCCCAAAGGCCACGGTCAGTGGTTCCTCCAGTGGTTCCTTCTCCAGACCAAGCAACAAAGACACCTCCAGGCTCGCGGTGGGTTGTGCCTGTCTCAGAAAACCAGACTTGCTGCTCACCCAGAGCTGTTGCTCTCTGCAGGGCTCCTCGTGCTGCTGCCAGCTGCCACTAAGCACGTGCGAGTTGAGCAGGGCTGGACGGAGGCTGGACCAGGCACGGAGAAGATCGTCTTGGTGGAAAAATTCCTGAAGGAGGAGATGCCATGTCACTGCCTCGCTGCAAGCTGCAGGGCTGGGCTGGGCTCTCTGCCTCCTGCCCGGGCAGCTGAACGCTCAGGTTGATTTTCCAAAGGGTTGATTCTTCCCCACCGAGGAACAAGAGTCCTCCAGTTCCTGCCCTTCTCCTCCATTCAAGAGAAAAAGAGGTTTTGTCCAGGCTGCAGTGTAAAAGCAAACGCGTCCTGTGATGCAAAGCGCTGGCAGGGTTGGGTGTTTTCAGGGGAACCAGGAAGGTCTCGTTGAAGTTTGGGGTTTCCTGAGGGCGGGAGACAGCATTGTGGGTTGGGGGACATGGGCAGTGAACCGTCTCCCCAGGGAGGCCGTGCTAAGGCGTCATCTGAAAGGAGTGATCGTGGGTTCAATTGAATGGATAGCCGAAGTGTAAGCGTTTCGCTAGGGAATCTTTTCTTTTTTTTTTTTTTTTTTTTTGAGGTGGAGAGATGGAAAACCCCACTGAAAAATTCCATTTACAAGCAGAAAGAAAAAAGAATTAAAGAAAACAACTCTTTCTTGGAGATCTCCGCAGGGATAAAGTCAGAATTGTCCTAAGCCGGGTTGAATTAGACCTGGCTAAAGAAGTTCAGCTAGAAAGCCCTGAAGCTGTACACATGAAAAGAGGGTGAAAAAGAAGATTCTGTCTGCGCGGCGCAGAGAGGATGGAGCTTGAAGATAATTTAGACAACTCCCCAGATTACTCCATGATTCAGTGAGGAGGAAGGGGGCATCAGGACGAGGAGTTCATGGAACGAACACCTTGGAGACGAAGGCAAATCTCCGTGAGTATTGGGTGATGAAACCTGGGTCTGTAATAAATATCATGACTTGGTGGAAAATAAAACCAAGTAAAGACAGTAACTACGGAGCTTTTACTATCAGCGGGGCAAGAGCGGTGAGTGAGTGTGACCCCGGCAGTGGGCAAGGCTGGGAGGAAATCTGGACGGCAAAAACTATCACAGGTGGGGAGATAATTGGATTAAAACGGCACGGAACAAGCTCACCTTGGGCTAACTTGCTAATTGTCTTTGATCAAAAATGATTTTCTGAACAAAGGCCGCGCAGTAGATCTCCTCGGTCTGGATTTTATTAACGCGCTTGACAAACCGCTCCATCGGTGCTTGTAGGTAAACTGGAGAGAAAGGGGAAGGGATGGGCTAAAGGGGAGTCGTGGGGCGGTTGTGGAAGAGGGGGCTGTCGCTGGCTGAGGGGCTGGCTGGGGATGGGCTTTTTTTAATATTTTCATTTGCCTAAAAACCAGGAGGGAGGTAAAAGCCATTTGCAAGTGATGCAAAGTCACCGCAGGGCAAAGGCACAGTCAGCGGAGAGGAGGGTCTGAGAGCGAGACCTGGATGTATTAAAACCTGAGAGGAACAAAAACCAGAACCAGATCAAATGTAAATTCAGCATTTGGAAACGGAAACCCCTTCCTGACGAAGTCTTCTTGCCACTGCTGGCACTCGCAATGCAGACGTCCCATTTTTCCCAACCCCCTTGCTGGGTGAAGCTGCCTCCCAAGCAGAATTTGGCTGATCCCATCCCACCGAGCAAATTTTCCCCAGGGTAGGAAAACCAAAAAAAAATCCAGTTTGGAAGAAGGAGGAGGAGGAGTGTGCATTGGTCTGGTGGGCTCTGGGGAGCCCATCCCAAACTCTGCACATCCCAAACCAACTCCACCTCCCCAGGCACTGGGCAGATAGAGGAGAATTTTTTTTTATTTTTTGAGGGTTGATGTTGAGCTTCTCGGAGCCCTCAGCTTCAGGACCGAGCTACCAACCCGCAAGATTTTTAATATAATTATTCCCAGAATAATTCCTCCCCCCCCCCCAAGGCCTTTAAACCACTGAACTGTGTCAGGGAGCTGTGGGCCAAGAGACATGTCCTGGCACGGCTCTGGCTCGGCGAGATGTTTCCAGCCACATCAGGCGTGGAATAAACAGGATCTGGTGGAAGCTCTCACAGCCCAAGCGCTTGCAGGAGGAGGGGAAGGCCACCCTTCGCCTCGCTTGCCTTTTTGTTTGAAGCCGTGTTTGACTCCGCAATGATTATTTCAGCTCATTCTTGGCTTTTTAGACCTTTCATTCCTGCTTGAGGAGGAAAATTAAGCAACGACCCTTCTGTGAAAAGTTGCTGCCAGCCCCACTCAGCTCCAACCCGCCGTGTGGGCTGTCCCAGGAGAGCACCAGAGCCCCCCAGCCAGCTCCAAACTGCAGAGTAACCCCCACGGAGGTGCCAGGACCATCCGATAACCTCTTTGCAAAGCTGTGGTTTGGCTCCTTCTGGCTGCACATCATTGCATCTCCATAAAATCTTGTCTCAAAGGCTCTTCCTAGATACTCCACTTCAAGCTGGCAATTTTCAGCCTCCTTGTTAAATATTGGAACCATATTGAACCGTTTTACTCACTTGGTTGTTCTCCAAACTGAAAGATGTCCTAAAAATAACTACTCCCAGTTCTGTGTGTGATGCTCAACCCCCCCTCCCCGCCTCAGACCATGGCTGCCTCCCAGCTCTGTCTGCGCCTCGGTTCGCTTATCCCAGCGCTAAATCAGCTCAGCTGGGGACTTTTAATCCCATTGTTAGTTCTTACCAAAACCCACCTCTGCCCGCTGGCTTGTGAGAAGCACAAGGCAGGACCACAAATCCCCTTGGGAAGAGCATCCGCCTGGCAGGACCTAACGCTGAAGATGATGACCAGGATGATCTGGCTGGGGCTCGTGTGCTTGAGTCCAGCACCCATCCAGTTTGAGATTATGGCATTTGGAAGCAAGGAGCCACTTCTGGGGTTCCTTGCTCCAGCAAAGAGCTCTGAGGCATGGACTCTTCCTTGCCACGCTCTTGTCCTTGTGTCCTCTCCACCCGCTCCAGACCCAGAGCCACACGCAGGGTTGGGGCTGGATTCTGGGCTGCACCATGAGACCTTCCAGTTGTTGCTGCCGTGAGGAAGATGCCAGACCAAAGACTGCCACCAGGTCCCTTCCAGCCTGATTTTACGCTTTTAACCCACACTGGCCATGTCAACCCCCACCCCCAGGTGACCCCACCGTACCACATCCACTGTCACCCTCCAGCCATCACATCCAGCGCTGTCCCGTGCCCAGGGCTACCCCACACCTGCTGCCTCCAGCTCTTTTGCCCCCATCCAGCACTACCCCAACCACCACCCGTGTCCAAAAACGCCTCATCCCTGTGACATCTCGCTCCAGCCAGCGCACGATGGCACACAGCTCCCTCCTGCTCCAATCAGGGCCTTGCGTGCAAGGGCTGCAGTTATTAAAATGGTATTTGGGGGATTTTCTTTTTTCTTTTTTTTTTTTTTTTTTTTTTACAAGCAACAGCCAGTAAACAAAGAGCAAATATGTGCTGAGTCGACTCCCTCCTCGCAGGGCGGGCCGGCTCTGCTGCAGGGCTGGGGACCACGCTCGCGGCAAACGGCGCATCCAGGCGGATCTACGGGGCGGCCCCGCGGAGGGCTGCCACCGAGCGTGGCTGAGGTCCCCCCTGCCTGCAGGGCTTGTAAAACAGCCCCCTCGCCCTCGCTCTGTGCCGCAGCAGATTCCCCTTCTCAGCTCCAGCACTGCCAGGCGACGGGTCCTGTGGGAACAGCTTTGGCCAAGAGGCAGGATGAGACCCCATGTCAAGCTGGGTGGGTGGACATCCCCACGGGAGCCGGGACCAGCACCCAGGCAGACCTCTGACCCTCCCAGCACGATGCTCCCAGCCGAGCCACGCTTAGGACCATCCACGGCCACCTCAGGGATGGCTGAAGAACCTCTTTGCCCCGACTGCACGGAGCCCCAGGCTCTGCCCCATATGTTGGACACCCCAAAGCACAGCCCCAGAGCCCGCTTTGAGGACAGACAGCCAAGATTTACCGACGCACCGAGCGTCCTTCTCCACTCAAAGCCATCTTTGAAGGCCCGTGCTCAGCAGCTCCAGCGAGGCTCATCTGCGGAGGCCTCCGCGCCTGGCGGGGTTGCAGCACTCGAAGCCTTTGAAACGCCGCTTCCGTCCTCCCCACATCTTGAAAGCAGATTGCTAAAACGCAAAAAATCTGTTGTTTTTGTTAATGTTGCTTTGAATATCTTCAAGCGCTGCTCAGGCAGGAATGTGGGATCAGGGCCACCGAGGCGGGCGAGTGGTGGGACGGTGCCGAGACCCGACATGGGTCCCAGCGAGCTGGTGGAGACCTGCCCTCACGGTGTGATGGTGGGTTGCAGGTGGAGCCGTGCTTCACGGCGGGCTCCTTCCAACACCAAAGGTGCTCCGCAGGCCCCGACACACACGCCAAATCCAGCAGATGCTGCCCGATTTCTGAAGGCTTCCTGCCAAGTGCCAGGTGGCACAAACGCCGCTGCTCCTCTGAGTGAAAACTGGGCGATGGCACGAAAAAACTCCCCGTTGGGTGGGAAAGCCTGGTCTGTGCTGAGAATGGGGCTGGGATCGCCGTGAGGGTGGGGAGCTGGCAGGTAGGGAAGGGCTCTCACGGCCAGACGATGGACTCGAGGCTGCCCAAGGGGTTGCTCTGGCCCTTTAGATCCGTGGGGGACCTCGGGTCCCCTCGGGTCCCAGCACCAAAGGGACGAGCAGGGAATTGGGGCTGGGGTGCTGCCCTGCCCGGCTGAGGGCTGCAACTGGAAACCTTCCCCAGGGTGGGGAGAAGGCTTTTCCTCTCCCGCCCGGGGCAGTCAAGGGCTGCTCCACCCTTCCCTTGGAGGGTGTCTGGGTTCACCGAGCTGCAGAACCCACCCCGCAGCGTTTGCACCTCAATCTGGGTGGGAGACAGCAGCCGGGGGAGCTTGGACTCCCCACTGCAGAACGGGCAGGGAAGGGCGATCCCTCCCCTTTGTACCTGCTCTGCTTTGGCCCCCGCAGCCCAAGAGGCGGTTTTGTGGCTGCGAAGCCACCGAGGGAGGTGGCAGGACCGGAGACCATCGTGCGACACCCCGCTGCGCCAGCGCCCAGGAGCAGCATCGGTGATGCCCAGTGGGTACCCGCATCCCTGAGCATCCCGAGGCGGGAGAGCCGGCCAGAGGCGCTGCAGGACCACACTGAGCTCCTCGGTGGCCTCCGCACAGCCCAGGGGACACCCTGCAGCTCGGTGACACGGTGCTGGACCTGCTGCGGCGCCGAGCTCAGCCCCTGGGCCTGGGGGGAGAAGCCCCCTCCGGCGCTCGCCCGGGGAAGGGTTCGTGGGGTGTCCCCGGGCCCCGGCACTGTCAGCCCTCGTCACCTCCCCGTCGACAGCAGAGACTCGGTGGCTCCAGCAGAACAAAACCAGCTGGGATTCCATCATGAAGGGGCCGGGAATGGTGCCAGGAGCGACCTCCCGGTGCAGGAGCGGCTCCCAGAGCCATCTGCCAGACCCCGGTGAGGGCAGGGGAGCCCCAAAATGTCCCGCGGTGGCTGCTGGCCGCAGCTCGCCACCCGGCCAGACCCTCCCAGCACCCTGGCACGGGGCACCAGGGTGGAACAAGGGCTTCGGCAGGGCCCAGCCCGCGGGGAAACGGGGGTTTTGGTGGGGACAGTGGGGTGACCACGGTGGGAGGTGGCTGCTCTTCCCCCCTCCCCAGCTCCACAGAGACCCTCAGGGGGACGCACATCCCAGCCATGTGGGGTGTCACGGGGATGAAGCTCCTGCTCCTTGGGGGTCCCAGCTTCCCCCCCCAGCCATGGCCAGGCCGCTGCTGCCCCCCACTGGCTACTGCCCACCCTGCACCCATGGGTGCTCAGCCAGGCTTAGCCACATCACCCACATCCTCCATCCCACGCTGTCACCAAAAGCTGCTGGCACCGGGGTGGGGGGATCCCTCCTGCCCCCCCTCCTTTCCCCGTAGGAGACCTCTCGCCCCAGGAGCCCCCAGCAAAGCCGCTCTGGGTCCCTTGAGAGAAGGCGGCCGGTCGTGCCACCACGGCTGCGGCTGAGCCCGGCAAACTCGTTTCATTTATAATCAGAGTGGAAGCAGAGCTCGCCACGCAGCAACGCCGGCTGCGGAGCCTCGGACTCTCCCCTCCTGCAGGAAAAGCATCAAAGGGGAGACGTCGGCCGAGCGCTTCCCAAATTTATTCCAAATGTTCTAATTATCGTGGCCTCCCACCAGCTGCTGCGCTCACTGGCCGGGATGATCGGGAACCGAGATGCCTGGAGCCCCCCCTGCCCCAAACCGCGCTGACCCAGGGGGACATGGGCATGGGGGAGGACACAGGGTCCTGGTGGCAGGCTCAGCACCAGGACTCGTGTCACCAGGTGGGACTGGGAGGGGAAGAGTCGCCCCAGAGTTGGTTTGGGGAGGAGGGATCTCCACCAGCATCACCCTGGGCAGGGGCACGGCGGGGGTCACCCCGTGTCGGGTGCTGGGTCGGAAAGTCACCGAACATCCAGCGCTGGATTGAAGGTGCCACCTTGCATTTCCCTTCCTTGCTGAGCTTCCCAAAACTGCCTTCTCTTTCCCAAAAGCCTAAGAGGAAGAGGAGGTGCAGGATTCCCTCAGAGCGTGCCCACCAGCCAAGAGGAGATGGAAACCGGGGGGGTCCCAGCACAGGAATTATCCAGCCACCCCCCCCCCCCCTCTCTTCCCCTCGGGGTGCAGATGACACACACGCCCTCGTTCAGATAAAAAGGGGCTGACAACAGCATCACTTGCTCAACAAGTCCTTCGCGCTGAAATCACAAAAGGCAGAGGGATTTGTGAGGGGAAAAACACCCTTCGGGCAGCGGTGCCTGTGGCTCCAGTCACTCAGGGGGCTGAGTTAAATGCTGCGGGGCCACATCACCCCAAAACGTTTTGTACAATTCACCCCCATCAAAGAGCGCTGCTCCTGGAGGTTGTCACGAGGGCAGGGAGACAGGCAGAACTTAACAATTTGACAGAGGGAAAAAATAAATAAATAAATAAATCACTCCAGACACAGGTTTGGTGAGAAAAAACGACTTGTATTTCTGCTCTTACCGTGGTGTCACATACAGGTTATAGTGTGGTTTAGTACAAGCAGCCACCGGGATACAGGCAGTGAATTACATCACCCCACCGCAGCACCGACTCTTACACCAAGCGTGCAAACGAAGCATAAACAATGTAAAAATATATTATATATTTACATACACAATCTTTTAAAAAGCCGAGATGCGAGTATAAATTCCGGAGCTAAAACACGTCAGGGGAGAAAACAGGTTAAGATTCAGTGAGCTGTTTGTAGGCAAATTTACAGTCACAAAAATAAACTTTAAAAACCTCCGGGGTAAAGTGATGGGGTGTTGGAAAGGAAACTCCCCCCCCGCCGTGCTGCGAGGTGCTGGGGGTGCAGGCAGGAGGTCTCTGCACTTCAGGGACAAGGTTTTGCTGCCGGGCAGTGGCAGAGTCCCAGCACAGAGCTCTGGGAGCCGGGGCACAGGCGAGGCGGGGGCCGCGCTGCGTCGGGGAGGTGTAAGATGAGGTGTGAGACAAACGGAGCGACCGATGCTAAAACCACTCGTCAACTCCGCAGCGGGTGCCACGGCTTCGGGTAGGGAAGTGGAATGAGCCATTCCATCCCCGGCCGGGCATGCTGCCTGCCCGACGTCAGCAGAAAGGGAGATTTGAGTATTTAATTCCTGAGTATTAATCTCCTAAGTATTTAATCTCGTAAGAAAGCGCATTTCCCGTTCGCAGCCTCTGTCTGGGTTTAGTGACTCCAGCAGGTCCCCTGGCAAAAGCTGGCTAAAACCTTGGTTTACACACAACCCCCACGACGTTCCTCCATCTGGTTAAGTCACCTGAGGATCTTCCTGCCCCAAGAAACGGGAGAACACGAGCAACAGATGTTGTCAAACACTCCCCAAAGTCCCTCACCGGCTCCAGGGAATTCCTGTGAGCTTGAACCAAAGCAAAACAGAGCAGCGAAGGTGAGGATGGAGCCTTTGAGCATGGAGAGAGATTCCACAGAGCACCTGCCTAGGAGAGGGTGACAAAGCCCAGGCCCTGGCAGAGCGCTGCCCAAGCCCAGACTGGGAGCTTCGTGTGGTGTAGGGTGACAGGAGAGCCCACAGGACCTTCCAGTCGCCGTCACAAAACCCTGAGCAGGTCCCGACACTCACCCTCTGCCACCAACCACCAAAAGGGCACTTTGGGGGAGGCTCCAGCAGCACCCCGGGAGTTGTGGCAGGACAGTTGTGGCTGGGAGACCCCTCCAAACACCCACCTTGCTCACCAGAGGGAAGGGGCTGCTCCTGCCTCTCTGTGCACCCACCCACAGAATTATTCATGGAATACAAACTGCCATCTCCAGCCTGCAGCAGCCAGGCCCATCCGCCCGACACGGCGGAACGTCAGCCTGGATCCTGCCAGAGCAGAAAAACCTTCAGCCGGTTCGAAGTACAAACAGGCAACAAGGAAAGACGCAAATGCTTGGGGGTTTCGAGCTTCTCAGGGCGGCTGCTGGTGGGGAGAAAAACGCGGGGATTAAAGAAGTCACTAAATCCAGCCAAGTTTCAGGTCGGGGGGAGCAGTGCCACGCAGGGCTGGCTCCCTGCTCTCATCCTGCTGACTGTTACAGGGGAGCTGAGCAAAGAAAAGGAAACACTACTGCCTACAAAAAGAATTTTTTTAAGAAGAATCATATGCATGTTTCTCCAGAGGTTCATGCCTTTGCCCAGTGCATCTTTCACCCAAGCACCTGATTCTACATGCTACAACTTTTAGAGTGTTAAATATGGTATTAAGTTCTTTTTTAAAAATGATCCTGGAGAGCAGCCCGAATCAGCATTCTCCACCTCTGACAGAGCTTTGAGATGACCAGTGCTTCCCTGCTGCTGGCCCGTCCCTCCGGGCTCGCCCAGACCACAGGGGAGAGCTGACCTCGTGTACAATGCGTAAAAAAAAAATACTGGAAGCTGCGGGGTACTGGTTGGAAGGTAGGTAGGGACTTCTGCCACAAAGAAGGGCTCATCTCTCCCTTCCCCTTTTGCGGAGCAGAGCAGCACAAAAGGAGCCAACTTTCACACAGCAGGGTCCTTCTCTACACACAGCTGGGGTGTGTAGCACTCACGAGGACAAGATGTTGGGGTGCTGCAGCCATGAGGAACGAACCCAGCAGGCCCAGGACCTCCTCCCCGCTGGAAAACTCTCCCGGGCTTCAGAGCAAGAAAAATCTGTCACCTCACTACCAGACACAGGGACTCCCAGGGCAGTTACAGAGAGAGACTAGATCGACATCATTAGCCAGACTTTAAATGGTTGAGTAAAAGCAATTAGGAAAAAAACCCCCTACTGCGGACAGACAAACCAAGCAGCGCTGGGTGGGTTCCTTCTCCACCTCTCGGACCCCTCTCGCGTGTGCCGTGCCTCGGGGTGGGGGGGCAAGTCAAAGAGCCAGCACCTTCAGGCAGGGTGGAAGTCCGAGTGTTAGAAGTCACTGAGGATACTGATGTCTGCAAACTCGTTCCTGTACCGGTAAGCGTACAAACTGAGCAGGAAGGCCCATTTCAAGGAGATGAAACTCCAAACGCACGACAGGTAGTAGCTTCTGGGATCAGTCAGGGCTAGGAGAGAGAAGGATAGAGGTAAATTTGAAAAATCCTATTTATCCCTCAGGCGGACTGCCCGGGAAGAACCCAACTCAGCCCCCCAGCTCCTGGGAGCTCCTCAACCCACATCTAAAGGTCTTGTGCTGCGGGCAAGGCTCAGCCAGTTCCTTCTTCCCAGCTCTCAACCCAGACTGCAAAACCTCCTCTGCCAGAGGAGAGTGTTCTGGCCACGGTCTGAGGAAGGATCATTATCTCAAGAGGCAGATCCTAAGGTCACCCAGTCGGCCACCCCAAACCCTCCTTGCTTAGGGCCCAAAGGATGGAGTTGGCTGAATTCCTGGGTGGCAGAAACACGTGGCTCAAGAAAACCTCAACCTGCAGTTCTGAATTTCTCTCACCCTGCTGCTCCCTTCTACCCCACCACAGCAGGGAAAGAAGAAATCTCCACATCTCTGGGGGGGGGGGGGGGGTGTGTGTGTTAAGACAGGAAATAAAATATATCTTCCTTCTAAAAACGCTTTTACCAATCGTTGTGGCCAACATTTAATAACGTAAAACTGGTGAACTTCAATCTGTACTGCAGGTCCTCAATGCAGTGATCATCACACCTCGGCGAATGATGTAACAGCTTATTTTTAGAGAATCTTTGCAAATGAACACACTTCTTCTTTATCTATATAAAACTGCCTTGACTCAGGGATTACTTTGAGGACATCTGGGTACAGTTCTGCTTTTTGAGTGCATGTCAGCAGGCTTCATATTTATTTTCAACATTTATAGGGGGTTTTTTGTTGTTGTTTGTTCTAGAGACGTCAACAACTTTGTAAGACGCTTATTACATAACCTAATGCGCAAAACAATTCCACTTCTAAGTACAGAAGTTTGGTCACTGTTAAAAAATAAACACGATCATTTTTTTTGAAGAATGCACAAAACAGTACTTACTCAGTAAGCTCCACTTATTAGATGCACCAGTCCTAAACTTTCCATACTTAAATAAGCTATGCAGATGTTCTACTTTCCCCCGCCCTCAAAATTAGGGCTTTCCCTAAAATACCTCCATTTCCCTAAAAAAACCCAAATATTCCCCCAAACAGTTTTTCCTCATGCCTCCAAGAAAGGAGGTTTGAAAAAAAAATATTTTTTTTTTTAATTTGTATTTCTAACGATTGAGTACAAGTATTTTCACACCCTTCCAGGTGGCCGAAGCACTTGAATCTCCACAGGGAGAATATTTAGGCTCAGCTGAGGGTTTTGGGTTTGGGTTATGACCCCAGCACAGCGTGTCCACCACCGTGAGTACAACAACAACAGGACTCTTAGCAGCCATCAGCCCAAATGCAGCGAGCAACAAACACGGACAACTTCTAAAAAAAAAACAAACCCCAAACTTTCTCTCTTTGGTTTATTGCCAAGCAAATACTGGGAGTAATTACGTGAACCCTCCTCAGACAATGTTAAATATTTTATAGCAACACAGCTTTATACGCTAAGTGGGGAAGGCATTGTCACCCTGCTGACTCGTGTTTGGATTTTAATATCCTCGCCCACCTGCTTTATGAGTGCTGCAGAGACAACGTTTAAGAGCACTCCCTTTATTCATCACAGAAATAAGTAAATTCCGGTTCCTATAGGAAAAAAAATGCTGGAAAACGTGGCCTGCCTGCCAGCAGGCCCGCAGAGCAGGTCGAGCAAGGCAGCTGTCGAAGATCAGAAGGTGCCCTCAGGGAGCGGCACTCACCGGGCAGCAGAATTAATCTTGTGTCATCGAGATCCCACAGCAAAAAAATGGAAGCGCAGCCCCTCCCCACAAGTCTCTCAACACCTCTCAGAAGAGAGGGCAGGAGCACCCCCGGACTCAGACCCCGGCTCTGCTCTGCAGGCTCTTTCATCCCTTCAATCCCAGTAATCCCAGCATCGCTCGTCACTTCTCCCGGTTACTTACACTGGTGCTTGGTGATGGCCAGAACAAGGAATATGCAGAATCCCACCACGGAGAGAGCTGAGAAGAGGATCCCGATGAAGAGGAAGAACCTCAGCCCTTTTAACCAGGTCCTCCAGTAATCCTGCACATACATCACATGCGTGATTAGGGCCCAGAGCGCCAGAACACCTGCTCGATCAGACAGCAAGGGCAGTCAGTACCGGCGTCACAGCGGCGCAGAAAGCTCCCTAATTAACACACATCTCATTAACCCCCCCCACCACCGAGCAGCACTAACGTGGCCGTGTCCCCCCTCCCCGCCCCGAGAGGGGAAAGAGCAGGACAAAGGGCTGCCTGGGCCAGCGCTGCCCCCCACCACCACCCCGGCCCCCCCAGCGAGACAGACCCCGCGTCCCGCTGGCACCGGAGGGATTTTGCTCACTGAACGGATTCCCCCGACAGCTTGTTCGCTGTCCCGTTTGGGATAGACCCGTTTCACGCATTCTCAGTGCAGATTTATTTAACTCTCCCTCCAGGTTCCTTCCAAAGGGCCGGGCGGCCCCTTTCACAAACGGCGGCGATGACGAAGGGCACCGCGGCACGACCGCTGAACTCAGACCCCTAAATCAAGGAGATACAGGTCCCGGCGTCTCACACCACATCTTTGAGCTCCAACGTATCCCCGGTTAACTTCATAAAGAGTGGATTTACACAAATCCCCTCCAAACGTTTCACGTGTTTCAAGTCAAGGGGGGTTGAAGTTCAGCTCCCAGATGATTTGCAGTTCCCACTTACAGCAGAGCACGCTCACTGTGTGTTTAAGGTGGCCTAAATCTAACTCCGTACCTTTGGGTCTGGCCCAAACCTCCTGGATTACATAACCAAACAAATATTTGAGCGCATAGAGTTTATATATATATATTTTTTTTTTTAAGAACAGTCAAATTCACGATGGCTTTAATAGAGCAGCAACAGGCATTTCCCTAAGCTTAGGTGACTAGTCCATAACCAAGTTTCAACCTCTTGTCAAAAGGGAGGAAATGACACTTAGAAAAAGGGAGGAAAGCATCCAAATAACAGCTGGAAACAGTTTCTGACACAGGGTAAAAACGACATATCTTTCCTGATCTTCTAAAAAGAAAAAAAAAAAAAAACTTTTCACCACAACAACCAGAAGGGACCCTTGATATAAGAACTCTCCATTCACACGCTTAAAGCCTGGCACAGTTTTTACACCCCGCCAGACCAAGGCTGGCTGGCATTCCCCGTTACACAATCCCAACTACGAGCAACATCACCAACTCCAATCATAGCAAGCTGCTCCTCTCTTCAGACCGCAGGGCTGAAGAGTCTGACTAAACCTCCTTAAGCCGCTAACTCAACCTATAGTTAGAGCCACTTTACAGACTTAAAACATTTGACTCATTTTGGCAAAGACCTCGGCGGCCTTTCTGAAATTTGAACCTCCAGTGGTGCAACTAACTGGCTTGTATTTCTCCTCCGCTGCCACCTCCTTTCCAGATTTTATTTTAAGGGCAGCAGGGGAAACAAAATAATAATAATAAAATAAAAAAAAATAAAATGACACCACCACTAAAATACCAGGCTGCTTTATATGGTATCCTGCAATAACACAGACCTCCCTCTGCGGCTGCTTCTCAACATCAAAGGAAGCGAAAACCAGCCTTGCCCACTACAAGATAAACATTTTAATACGAAGAACAGCCACAAGTCTTGCCAGAGCTCATTTGTTACTGGATACGGTCATTATACACAAAGCTTCCCAAGGCTTAAAAGAACATATAATAGCACAGAGGCTAACAGCTGCGTCAAAAGCGATCGATGGGCAGAGCCGGGAGCCGCCGTACGAACGCGCTGGACTTGCTTTTCAGCTCCCAAGCTCCCTTCAGCTCCTCTCCGGCAGGTTTTCTGACCTCGCCGGCCACACGGCCAGCGGATGAGCTGCAGCTGCACAACAAATGAGGCTGAATATACACAGAGTCAGTTCCAGGTTAGACGGGAGAAGCCCGGCAATGGTTTTTGCTTCTTTGATGTCTTGGGATGGGGCAAAGGAAGCTAAAATACCCTGCACGGTGGCTCACAGAAGAGGTGGGTGGCAGGACAACCTTCAAAAGAAAGACCCCATCAAAAGCAGAAACACTCAGGGTGAACTACAAACCCAGGAGTAAAGGGCTGATATCCAGAACAGACATATCTGACAGGCTGATATCCAGGGGCTCAGAGACATTTTACCACCACGAACAGGAAAGGCAGAATCCATCCATTACCCCACCTGGTCGGACCTGCTGTACCCCAGCAGTCCCTAAGGATGTTTTCTGGCTCCGAACAGTCAGGATTTTCATTCCGAGACTCTCCTCAAGTCACCCACAGACACTGCTTTTCCATGACTGATTCCACCCAGGCTACCACCACGCACGTGCGCCAGAGATCACAAAGCTGGCAGGAGACACCCTGCAGCCGCAGAGGCTGTAACTGCATCGGCAGCGCGTTTCAAAAAGCCTGCCACGGGATCTGGTGGCAAAGCCCATCGCTCAGCTTGCTCAACAACCCCTTCCTCGACTTCGTATTACCTTCAAGCGTGTGCTCCAGCAACCTCAACCCACTTTTTTTAAAAAAAAAAAAACACGGGGAACTTCTGTTTTTCAGTCAGCAAAAAACAAGCTGCTTCCCCACCCAAGCGCTTTCAGATGACTTGGCACAATTTATTTGAACTGCTGAGTCAAGCTGCCGGCGTTTCCACACCACAACTGCTGCCGATGCTCCGACAGCTCCCGGTGGGGAGAGCAGCGGCACCGCGTGAGCTGTCACTTGATCTTCCTCCCACCGCCGGGCCTGACCCTGCGTCTTCCCCTGACCCTAAAGCCTGACACAGCACTTGGAAGCTATTTGGCAAACCGTGGCGTTTGGTTAATCCTTAGTCTACAGTAACCACCTCACACATGACTTAGCAAAAAAAAAAAAAAAGCCTCATGATAACTACCCCACGCGCTGAAGGGTTGAGTTTGGTCACACGGGGCATCGTTTTACAGGCGGCTCAGTTCATTACCACATGGAACAGAGGGGAAAGGAGCCTCTTCCAGCTCCAGCCACACGTTTTCCTCCTTTCCTTTACACCCCTACACAACTCCGAACCGCTGGTGAGGCTACCCGGCTTGCAGAGCAGTTGATTTTTTATTTTATTTTTTCCCCCTAAAATGGCAGAAAAGCATTCCAACAGGTTAAATCAGCTCATAGCACCGTCTGAAAAACATCAGCACAAGAAACATTAGTGGCACACCATTCAGGGACAGGTAGGAGAGGATGAAAAAGCCAAGTCCTGTTCTCTGCTGCTTAATTTGCCCATCCTGAGCTTGTGAGCTCATACTGGGGCGGGCACCCCAAGGCCCACAGCACCGCTCCGACCCAGGGAGCAGCCACAAAAGAAAGCAAAGCCACCACCCAGATGCTGACAAATACACGGGAATAGAAGGGGCATCCCAAGAGGGATGAAGCTACACAGCAGCAGGGCAGGGCAAGTCAAGCTCAGAGTCTGAATACACGAGGAAAACAAACAAATATTGAGGGGAATTCAGTTTAAGCAGCATCTGTTGCTAAATACAGTCATCACCGACCAAACGCTTCAACACACGAGAACGTGCACCTTTGCTAAAAAGCCTTCTTGTAGCTAAGTGCTGATCAACACACAGCATTCAGCAGGGAAAAGCCTCGCTAATTCTAATTAACTCCAGAGGAAAAGTCGCTGTGAATGCTGGAACGGAGACTTTGACTCATGTTTAATTCAGCTGCAAGTGGGTTCAGGAAAAGAAAAATCACCTTCTAGTCACAAATAAACATGAGCTAAACGGTGAGAAAAACAAATTAGTCGTACTGATTAACAGAGCAGACTTCCATTATCACACAGAGAAACTAAAGCCATACTAGTACTTTTAATTAACGTGGAACCTCTCACTCCGTAGACCTTTGGAGGTTTAACACAAACCCAGCAGCTCTACGTAGGCAAAAGAAGAACAGCCAGCTCAGCTGCACAACTGAAACAGGTTTTACTGGAATAGGAAATAAAACATATGTCTCGTTTCAAGTCTGGAATGATGAACTGCAGGACCTCCAGTTTTTCTTTTCCACCTCCAAATCCCCTCCCTCTCCACAACCACAGTTCTATTCTCCGGTGGAATTGCACTTTGCACAGAAGCAAAACCTGAACCTGCAAATGCAGCCCTGGAGTTGCACTGGTGGTTGTCAGCTCCAGTTACATCGCCTGCCTAAAATAACATCCAAAATCTTACAACCCTTTCACAGAAACATTTGTCTTGGTGGATTTACCCCACACATCACGGTTGGAATGACCCTAAAATAAGAGCTGCTCCGTAAGACACAATCAAGGGATTTCCGACACAGAGCAACGGGAAAGTTGCTCTCTAAATCAAAAACTAATTACCCCAAGTACACAAAGCTCCAGGAAAAGGAAACTGGCCCATCAAACAACCACGAGCACATCTGAAACAACAGCGACAGGGGCAGGGCTTTTTTTTAAACAGAAGTTAACAGGTATTTTGGCAAGATTAACTCACATGAAAAATACAAAAACTTGCAGCACGCTTGGAACAAGTTTAAATAAATTGTAAAGGCAAGTTCAAAGGCAGGCTCGCCCTCAGCCTGTAACCTGGTACAGATAAACACCAATATCTAAATATTTTGATAAGCCCTTTTGAAAGTTTGGCATACTTTAGCCCAAGTGAAATAAAACTTTCCCTTTCTCCGAGCATAAAAACAAAAACTGCGATAAACAAAAGGTTTTGTCAGACCCCTGCTCATCACTGACCGATTCTTCGGTCCCAGCAAAACAAGCTGCATTGTTGATGGGGAATAACAGCACAGCTGCCTTCCCTGAGGTCAGGGCTGCCCGAGGCCAAACGTGTCAGGCCACGTTTGCTACGCCGCGGCAGGACACCGTGTACGACACGAATGGGCGTTACAGATTCTAGGAAAAAACAACAAATGTGCAGCGGAGGCCAAAAAACCCAAGGGAAGGCACAGACACAGAAGCTGTTCTGCCACGAGCCCTCCTTATTCCTGCCTTCCGAAGCTCAGGACGCGTGTTGATGATGGCAGACGAGGATGATGGCAGGAGAAATGACAATAAAAATGAAAAACAATCTTAAAAATTACTTGCATGGTCCTGGAAAATCTGAAATCTACGGTGACCAATTAGAAGGCTTTTTTCCAGAGCACTTTCAAAGCCTTCAGTCATTTTCCATCTAAACAATCTTCTTTTATACACCCAATTACTCCAGCTGGAGCATGAGAAATACCTACTCTAAAAGCAGCCTGAGCTTTGCCAACCTAAGTTTTCAAAATCTCCTCTTGTCTGGTTGATTCTCAGAAAGGGTAAATCGTTCTCTTCCGGGAGCTAAAGCCAAGCTCAGCCTCAGCTGTTTTTGGAAGAGGTTAAAAATGGGTTTTCTTGAACAGCTCTTCTGCCAAAATAGCTGGGGATCAACACTGAAATATTTTAGGAAAACAGCTCTCGAAGGAGAGGAGCTTTTAGAGTATTCTAGTGAAAACTGGTTTTCGCTTGGCAGAACTTCCCTCTGGACACGTGCAAGCGAGGGCTTTACTACCGCAGGGCGTTTCGGTGTGGGGGGAAGCAGAGCGGGCCACGCACGGAGGAGCAAAACCTGCCGTTCGGGCTCGTGGTTCAGCCCCGAGTCGCTCTGCTCGGCCGTCTCCAGAAGCAGGGAAAGGGACGCTCAGATCTCAGACGCTCCGCGCCTCCATCACTCACCTTTAAGAGGAAACCCAACAGCACGTTTCCCAGCACATCAGCAGCACTTAGGACAGACTCATTCCCTCCTCACAACTCAATTACAATTAAGCAGAAACCACTAGCACGTTTTCACACACCCCCCCCCCCCCCCCCCCCCGTTTTCCATCCCTTCCTTCAGACCACGGGCTAAAGCAGCCAGGAGCCAAACCGTCATCCAACAGTATGCAGCATTTTATATGCAAATCCAAACACTGAAAAATACTTTACTTCACAACCGCAACGCTTTTTGGCCATGCCATTCCAGCCCTGGATAGGGAACAAGGCAATCTGCGTGAATTTATCTAGTACATGCAAGGTAGATTAGTTATCAGTCTTCAGGGAATGATTACTTTGGTACGCAACAGATACTGCATTCAGCATAAACTAGCTTCTGCTACTTTCACTCATCAGATATTTTTAAAGTTTCAAGTGTCTGTAAAGTACATTTTGTGTTTCATCTTCTTCGCAGCTGCTTTAATATCTGGTCCACATTATACTCGCAAAGCACAAGCTCTATATTTTGCCAGAAATATCTGAGCAGCTTGGAAACAGCCAATAGAGTCTCTCTGGAGCGGAAAAAAAACCCTCTCTTTCTATTAAATTTAAAAAGAGAAGATACATACACAAGAACATTAAAAGCCACTCAGGAAAGGGCTGGATACATCCTGAAAACATTGAATTGCTTTCTTCTCTTTTAAACTGCCTCTGGCAGAATGAAAACATCAGAGTGGTTTAGAGATTCATGGCCTACTAAAAAAAAAAAAAAAAAATTAATTTAAGGCAGTGAGGGGAGAAGGTCAAACATACAAACAAGCAGTAAATTACAAAAGCCACTGCGACTAGCTCAAAATGAAATGGCAAACCACCGAGACAGCCAGTATTAACTGAGGAATGACTTTCTGCGTCTTGTGATTAGTCCCTTAAGTTGCTGTCCCTCAGGTTATCACTGGATGGGGGTGTTTCTGCTCAAAACCTGGGTATGATGCACAAGGTCTGTATCTGATTTAAGATGATCCCAAAATTCCCAAGTATGCGTGCCCCGAGGCATATTTAAGATTCAGAGGATTAGCGAGTTGATTTTACTAGGCATTGTGGAGGGTGGGGGGGTTTATTACTATGAAAGCCAGCCGGTAAGACTGGAAAGGTAGTTTGCTCAGCACCTTAAATTATGTGCTTCTGGTTTCATAACTGGAGGTGACTGAGGGCTCCAGTTGCAGACTCATCACTATGTGGCAATTTTCCCTCCACGGAACTTTAATACTAGGTATTTATTTACTCCAAGTCTTTAAATTATAGGAAATGTGTCAGAGCGAGCGAAAGTACAAGCAGCAGCCGAGGGCAGATTTCAGTGCAAAACGTAGCCGGAAAGGTTCTCTAGAAGATAAGCAGAAGATAAATAAGCTGATTACAAAGAGAGATTCCTAATGAGACAGCGATCAGCGGGACTTCTTACAGAGAGGAAGTGTATAAACATCCCAAAACACACGTCCCTGACAAACCAAAGGCACATGAGCAAAAGCTGCAGCAGGCTGCAATCCAGGCAAGAGAAAAGCAACGACAAACACGCAGGAGGCGACGGGAAAACCAGCAAGATAGTTAAAACTAGATAAACATGTACAAACAGACACTCGCAGAGGAGGCTGGCAGGCAAAGCCTCGGCTTAATCAGAGGCATATTAACGAGGAACTGCTGCAAAGCTGCCAAATAAACCAGTCGAAACACCTTTCTGCCCCCCGAACACGCACGGTGTCATTGCTCCCAGCCATGACAGCCCGGCCTGCACCTCGCTCTCAGGTGCTTCGATCGCTTTTGGGAGCTTCTGAATGAAATAGGCACATACAGGGCCAAAAAAAAATTTAAAAAAAAAGTTTGTGCTAAAGCCATTGAACCCACCCAGCACAGCAAACACCTCCAGCACAGGGGGTTTGATTCTGCCCGCAGCGGCGTGCAGGCTGTGCCCTGGCCCCAGAGCTGAGCCACACGTTTTGGGGGAGAAGCTGTCTTTTTTTTTTTTTTTTTTTTTTTTCCCTTGCGTTTACATTCACCTGCACAATGCGCAGAAAGCCGCAACAGGTTTATTAGTGGACTAAAGGGCATAAAACAATGCCCGACAATTTGCGATGTCTGCACGGCGGAAGATTTCAGCAGCTCGCCCACTTCCTTTCCTGCCATTCTCTGCCTGTAGACGTTAAGTTCTAATTAGCACATTATGATAAAAAAACCCAGATGATTTAACGAAGCACGCCAGAAACCAACCAAGTGAACGCCCTGCTTACCTGGAGTATCCACAATGTCTAAGCATAACGCAAAGCTCCGACACACCATAATTATTTTTTTTTATTTTAGAACAATCTCACTTTAGCAAGTAGCCTTAGCTTCAACACACGTTAAAAACAGCTTTTTTTTTTTTTTTTTGGTGCTACTCCTCCACGACTAAACAAGCACTTAGCACTCTACCCATGCAGGCTCCAGCGGGCAGGACGTGAAATGTCAATTTAGCAACAATCTGAGGGCACAACTCGACTTTTAACGTACTCCTGGAAGCAGAACAAATTCAAAAGGTCCTTCCTGCACACACACACACACAAGTGGTTTTATGCCCGCTCCTCCCTGGCCCCTCCGTTGTGGGGATAACAACGTTTGGAAGACAGCACGCTACAGATCTTCAGCTCAGGGGTGGAAGCCTAAAATAAAAGTCTCATCTCCAATGTCTGGAGCCTATTTCAGAGAGAAAATAGGCTTTTTCTCTCTGAAATAGGCTCTTTTTCTCTGTCAGTGTCTACTGAGACACTGAGGGGTTGAAAAGCGAAGCAGGAGGGCAGGAAAAAGCAGCCATGAATTTCAGATGACAGGAACACCTTAAACCAGCTCTAACACCAAAACGTACGTTTCTTAATCTGTTTCTCAGGCTTTGTGATTCGACTGTGACTCTACCTACATCACTGGATATTCGAGAGCACACCAATTCAGAGCCCTAACAAACGAGCATTTTTTGATTTTGTTTCTTGCTTACTTTGCTCCCTGTTTATCTTAACTAGCTTGAATCACCCGGTCATTAACCAGCACACAAACCTCCTTCTCCCAGCAGACAATAATCTAAGTAACTCCAGCACAGAAAGTACCACCTGGTTCCTCTCTCTGCTTTCTCACCAACCTCCTTCTAGAACACAGACTTCTGGAATTCCTCTGTGAACACAAAGACAGCACGTGCACACAGCATCAAATATTAACTTGCTCTTTTGCTGTGAATTTCTGGGGTACAACACTCCAACTTTCCTCGGGCCACCTAGTAAAGCAAGGTGGTTGGGATTTTTTTTTCATTCCAGATGGAATTAAAGCTTTTTGGGAGGGAGAGGAAGCAGAGAGATAACCACAACCCTGCACCTCACAGCACAGCCAACACCGAGAGGTGCACGGGAGCACCGGCACTGCTCACCCACCACAACTTTCCAGAGTTTAACTTCACTTTCTACACTTCCTCCAGGTATTCAGCCAGAGAAACCCGTGAGTTGCTGAGCTGACAGACCGAGCGAGGACTAAGTTCTGCCCCAACCCAGTCATTCACTAAGATCCACAGCCGACACAGGCATCTGAATCTCACTGATTTCAGTGGACTTTACGATGCAGTTTACAGCTTCTGGCCTCCACAAGTAGCCCAAACGCCTATTTCAGAGCGTCTGGCACAGATCCTTTCAGTGGGTCTAAACATCAGGAGGCCGGTGTTTTTCTCTTCTGAAAATACAAAGCACATGTAAATACAGGTTGCCAGACCAAAATTTTACTACAAAAGTCAGCAAAGCTTCCATCTGTAACTCTGAAATAAAATCCTCTTCTCAGTAACAATGCTGGCCAGCGTCTGGGGCTCACTCTGACGGCCACAGGCAATTTCAGCCCCAAACTTTAGAGGTTTTCCCTCCTCGACACAGCGAGTTACACACCACCACCAGCTAAAGCTTCTCCACCACAAACTGCAAGTTTGCTGGATGTCGTTGCAAAAAAACTTCTTGGGACCGAGGAGAAAACTAGAACAATTCCACCTACACTAGCAGCGGGGCTGTAAAATACACAAATTAATTTCTTTTTTTCCTAAGGGATGAGCATCAACAAGGGCTGTTAACGTGTCCCGCAAGCCACGGGTTTGCATTTCAAGTCGCAAATACCAGCCAAGGCGCTGTGAGGTAAAGTCTCCCAAAACGTTTTTATTAAAAGTCACTCCCTGACGGGCACAAGCAGCTCCTGGGCAGATGGGGAAAGCATCGCCTGCAACTCCCCAAGACGAAAGGCAGCCCCCCCAAGCCCCCACGTCGTACATCAGCCCTTACTCTAGTCACTATTCGGAGCTTTTCCCCCCCCCCCCAGTGCCACAAGCCCACTTTTCCAGCTTCGCTCCCACCACTCCCAGCCCGCGGAGGCGCCCGGCGTGGCGGGAAGGGCCCGACCACACGCCCTGGCCTCGACGCCCTCCCCGCGCACCCACCGCCCGGGCGCCAACTGTCGCCTTCTCCCCGTTTTGAGGATTTTTTTTGGCAGCTCTGGCCTCACCCACCCTCCGGGAGGGCCCTGTCCCCCCTCACCCCAGGGGACACCCACCCCGCAGCCCGTCACCCCCCGAAAGGTGCTTCTCGCCTCCCCCCCCCCCCATCCAAACCCCGCGGCGCTGCCCGCCGCCGCCTCGTACCCGAGAGCCCCCCCGCCGCCGCCGTGGCGGGCTGTCGGAAGGCCGGCGCCAGGCTCCAGGTGAAGAAGGCCGAGAGGCCCATGAGGGCGCCGGCCGCCGCGTAGGCCAGGCGGAGGGCGAGCGCCCGGCTCACCGCCATCGGAGCGCTGCGCCGCCGCCCCGCCCGCCGCCGCCCGGCCCCGCCCCGCGCCAGCGCGCCCCCTGGCGGCCGGGGGGACCGAGGGGAGGCCCGGGGCGGGGACACGGCGGGGGGGGGGGGAATGGGGGGACACGGGGTGTGCGGGGGGGCATGTGGGGGTGTGGGGACACAGGGGGGGCCGTAGGGGATATGGGGGGTGTGGGGACATGGGGGGACGCAGGGGGACGTGGGGGGACACAGGGGGACATGGGGGATACGGAGGGTGTGAGGACATGGGGGGGCACAGGGGGACATGGGGGGACACGGGGAGGTGGGGGGACACAGGGGGACGTGGGGGATATGGAGAGTGTGAGGACATGGGGGGGCACAGGGGGACATGGGGGGACGCAGGGGGACGTGGGGGATATGGAGGGTGTGAGGACATGGGGGGGCACAGGGGGACATGGGGGGACACAGGGGGACGTGGGGGGTCACAGGGGGACGTGGGGGATATGGAGGGTGTGAGGACATGGGGGCACACAGGGGGACATGGGGGGACACGGGGAGGTGGGGGGACACAGGGGGACGTGGGGGATATGGAGGGTGTGAGGACATGGGGGGGCACAGGGGGACATGGGGGGACACAGGGGGACGTGGGGGGTCACAGGGGGACGTGGGGGATATGGAGGGTGTGAGGACATGGGGGGGCACAGGGGGACATGGGGAGGGGGGTCACAGGGTGGACGTGGGGGATATGGGGGTATGGGGACACAGAGGGACAGGGGGTGTGAGGACACAGGAGGGCATGGGGGGTGTGGGGGACACACAGGAGGACATGGGGGTTGTGAGGACACAGGGTGGGTGTGGGGGCACAGGGGGACACAGGGGGTGTGGGAACACGGGACACACAGGAGGGCACGGGGGGTGTGGGAGGGACACGGTGTTCAGGACAGAGGTGGCTATAGGGAGTGGGGACATGGGGGGACATGGGGGGACAAGGGGTGGACATGGAGGACATGGCGGGTTGGGGACACAGGGGAAGTGTAGGGACACGGGGGAACATGGGGTGGGAATGGAGGATGTGGGGGGCATGGGGACACGGAGGGACATGGGGGACAAAGGTGGATGTAGGGGTGTGGGGAGACGGGGAGTCGTGAGGACATGGGGTGGGGACCTGGGGGACACGGGGTGCGCGAGAGTGTGGGGACACGGCAGGAGCATGAGAACACGGAGGGACATGGAGGCATGAGGAGATCGGGGTACGGTGATGTAGGGGCACACGAAAGAGACACCGGGGACATGGGGGGTCAGAGGGTGTGGGGTCCGGGGGGACACCCAAGGGACCAGGACATGGGGACACTGGCAGAGGGGGGAGCGCGTGGTGTTGGGGACATTCCCTGCGCAACTTTTCCTTCCTCTCTTGGGGAGTTTTCCTTCCTCAACCAGCACCATCCTGCTCGGTTGTGGCATTGTGGCTTTGGGGACACCTCATAAAAGTTCTTAAATAGTTTGGGGGGTTTTCTGTTCTCTTTTTCTTTCTTCTTTTTTTTTTTTTTAACCATTTTTTCATTTTCTGAGCTGCCATCTGGGTTTCGCTGCACTTAAACCCAGGAGGCAGAAAGTTGCAGCGGGGATGGAGACGAGAATGGGCTTTTTCCACCTATTTCAAATCAATTATTAATTGCACTTATGTAAGCGACGCTTCGTCTGCAGCTCAAGGACGGCAGGGACGGATGCTCCGCCCAGAGCCTGGGAATCCATTACTTGCTCTATTCCAGCTCATAATGTTTTTTCCTTAATTTTCCGGGTTTAGTCTCCACCAAGATGATCTTTCCAGGCCTGGGAGAGCGCAGCTTGGCTGCTGTGCCCGCACGCAGAGGAGTCCCTGCTCTAGATGGCAGCAGCCTCCTTCCCTTTCAGCCTGAGACATCCCTGAACAACATCTCCCCTTCCCTCCTTCATCCAGCCAGCTCTCGAAAAGCCCCAAGGACGGAGTTTCTCCGTATATCCCATATAAACCTCTCCGATTTCAGCCTCCTGCTGTGAACCACCATGGAGAACCTGCCTCCGTCTTCTCAATAACATCCTTGGAGGTGCTCAAGGCTGCTGTTACGTGTCCCCAAGACTTTTCTCTTCTTTAGGTTGAAGAAGCCCCATTTCCGCAGCTTCTCCTCATGGAGAAACTCCACCTTCCAGCCATGCTCCGGCCTCCAGCCGTCTCCGTTGAGTTCACTCCAGTTCATTGATGTCCACCTCATATTGGTGGCCCAACACAGCATCCAGTTGCGGTGCAATGAGTGCGGAGTGGAGGGGACCAAGTGACAAACCATCGGAGAACATGGGGAGGATGTGGAGGATCCTCATTTTCTGGAGGACACGGTGGTAAGGACAGTCACGGCGTGTCTGCAGATGTTGACGTTCATTGGGGCTGAGAGACGTGGCTGAGGATTCAGCTCTGCCAGTTCAAGAGCAGGTCACGCAACCAGCGAGCGGAGAAAATGTTTATGCAGTGTGACTGACCCGTGAAGCCTTATCACATTCTTGGCTGAAGAATCGGAAAAATTCACGGGGGAGCTCACCGCAGGGTCCGGAGGGGAAACGGCGTTCCTCGGACCGCGCCGTGGGACGTTATTCTGAGCACACCTCACGCCTGAGATGCTGAACACGCATCGGTCACGGTCACTGGTGAGAACGAGGATAATCCTGCAGCTCGTTTGGGTTCAGCAATGCTGAGCCTCGGCCTGACGCATCCCGGGGCTGAGCACAGTCCTCAAAGACTCGGCGACATTAATAAAATATCCAGCGCCCTTGGCATGGGCGGCTGCAAAGACCTGCTTGACCTGGGTGCCTTTGGCTGGAGGAGGGACTTGCTGTTAGTGGATTTTTTTTTTTATTTTTTTAGCGTAAAAGTCTGGAGACCTTCAAAAAACCCTCTTTCCTGACGCCTCCTGCAGCCATCGCAGGAATTCAGATGCTGCGTGCATGTACCTGAAAGCACAGTAAGCGGCGTCAGCAAACACCAGTCAGCTATTCTGTGTCAAAACAGGTATAAAATCAGCTCCATCTCTGTTCTCTCTGCCCAGACTCTCCTCACACCTACTTTCTGCCAATTACCCAGCAGAAATTTGGAGACGACTTCTGTGGTGTCATCCCAACTCTGCTGAGTCTGCCCGAATGGCTGCTGTCAAAGACAAAAGGATTTTTTTGGAATAAATTTTTGCAGGTGGAAAACCTCTCTGACCTGATCAGAAACAAGAGACTCTGCTTTTCCGTAGATGATTGAGGTTCAAATGGATTATTGAGGGAAGATCAGGCCGCAGCAGAAAGTCATCCAGAAGGATTTGGGGAGATATAATAAGGGGAGCAGGTTTTGGGGAGGGGGTCTATCACTTAGACCAACCTCAGAGATGGTCAACGTGTCTTTTAAAAGGCTGCAGGAGGGATCTGGAGATCACAAGGGGGTAGATCTGACTCCAGGCTGGGTGGTGGGTTCAGGAGATCTTTGGTTGTTCCCGTAGAAAACAACAGGACATCGATGTGGGTAAATACTGGGAAAGAGTAAATGCTGCTTTGGAAAGTGGAATGAAGTGGCTTCGTGGATGTAATGTACATCGATTTCTAAACAAATCCATTCTGCTGTGCTCCTTCACCTTTGCTGAGGGGAAGGAAACAGCTCTCCTGCATTAATAACCATCCGCCAGACGGGACTCGAGAGCTGGTGGGAGCTGAGTCTGTGTCAGCGCATCCCAGATCTGCACCGGGCACGGGTGGGCGCGAGGAGACCCCGAGGGGACCCCGAGATATGGGGCAGGTTTGGAGGAAGGGTCTGTGGAGGAGCTCGGCTCAAGGGTGCAGGTACCAGCTCTGACGTGTGGTCGGACTCCAGAGCAGAATCAAGGCTCAGAAATACGCTGGGCTGCAGCTGATGCTGACCGAAAGCCGATGAAGAAGAAGAAGAGCAGCGTGTGAGTCCCTTCGTCAGAAAGAGGGTGAGAGCGGCGACGCTGGCACCCGGGGGGGTTGACATCACCCTCGGTCCGCTGCTGCCGTGCAGACGTGCGTGTCTGGGCCAGTGAGAGAAACGGGCACTTCGGGGCATGAGTCACCTCATCCCGAGGTAAAGATCCCAGCCAGCTCAGGAGAATCGCACCCAAGAAGTGATTGCACCTTAAATCCCTGCCAGCCCCGTGAGAGCAGGGCTGGCAGGAGTGTGTGCCTCAATGCCTGAAGAGTCTGGGTTTGGGGCAGCAACCAGCTTTTTGAGCAGTTTGGTGTAAGAGTGCAAAAACACGTTGATCCCCAGGTGGAAAGGCAGAGCCACCAGCGTTAGCATCCCCCCTCAGCACGTGGGGTGCTCTCCATCCACGGAGAAACAAACCCCGATTCTGCAGGAGGTAACAAGAAGCTGAGTGTGCGTGGAGGAACCTGGAGCTCTAGAGATCCTCCCTCCTTGCCCAGGACACAGGAGTCCTGCACCGTGTCCAGCTGACTGCCAGCTTTTTGGGGGTGCTAAACTAGAGGAGATGTGGTTTCCACAATTCCCCGAGCCTCCGCGTCACCCTTGGTCATGACCGTGTCCATTCTTGAGGACAAGATAAGTCTGGAGCATCCTCGGGCAAGCGTTGGGGCAAGAAGTCACCAACACATTGGAAGAAACAACAACCTCAAGCTGGCCTTGGGGTTAAGATGATTAGAAGCTGCTGGAATTTGCATGGCCTAATTAAAGATGCACCGAGCAGCCGGCCCGGCGCTCGCTCCGTGTGTCCCTGTGGGCTGCTCTGGGCCCTGTTTCAGGGCAAGATTCACCTCCCATTGTTAGGAAATCCCTGCTCCCGGGTGGGACCTGCGTCCTCCAGGCACGTGAGGACGTGATAACCCCGGGGAAGGGGACACCCGCATGTTTTAATGCCCCGTTTACCGCGGAGCTGATCATTTTTGCCTTGCGAGTGGTCTGCGGCTGAGTTAAACCCAGCTTCACGTCCCGGCTGGAGCTGCAGGCAGGGGAGGGATGGCTCCCAGCCCCCCCTGCAGCCAGCAGAGACCTTTTCCACGCAGTTTGTGGCTGCTCGGCATTAGCAGGAGCCCACGGCAGCGGCTGGTGCCCACCCGGGGACATCCCCACCCCGAGCAGCCGTGGGTGGCCCCGTTCCGAGGGGTGGAAACCTCCGGCAGGCGAAGGCGGACGAGATGGAAATGAGCAAGCGGGGAAAGGAGGAGGAACCGCTTCGGATGCGAACACAGACTTTCCTGTTCAACAGCTCAGATTTGGCCTGCTTGCATTTCTGAGCCTAACGATGTTTTTTTTCACCTCTCGACCCCGAAACGGGCTTCCCCGCTCCTTGGCGCTGCACACAACAGCGAGCAACCCCGGATAGCATCTTAATTTTGCAGAGATTTGGACCTTGGCCCTTTTCTCCACCACCAGCACCTGGTTGCCTGGTTGCCCAGAGCAGAATCTTTCTCCTGGTTATTGCTCCTGCCTGCAAAGTCACAGCAACAGCTGGGAAACAGCCGGATTTACCGGATGAGGGATCGCCTTCCTCCTCCTCCCTCCGCCCCGCGAGCCGTAGGTGGGAAAGCTGGATGGTGGCTGGATCTGGGAACAAAAGGAGGAAAATCACTCGAGATGGGGGTAGCCCTGTTTGTTTTCAGAGAGCTGGATACAGGCTGGTATTTTATCCCACTCATCTCTTGAGAATTTGTCCTTGAGGCTTTTTTTTTTTCTCCTTTAAAGAAGCATTTCATAGATGGGAATAACTGAGGAAAATAATGATTTAGACTCCGTGAATGTTAAAGGCTCAAAAGCAAGAAGGAAAAGTGAAGGAAATGGGGAGGTCCCAGCCCTTCCTGGCTCGAGGGAGGGTTACAAATGCTGCCTTAAAACGACCCTTTGGGAAAAACTATTGTTTTTCCTTCTCTCCTTAATCCTTCCTTAAACCCCCCGCAGCTGCCTGCTAGTTCCTCGTAGTCTCCACGGGCTCCCACCCGACTCTGTTCACTGTGAGCCCACAGTGGTCTGCAGCGTGCTGGGCTGGGGCTGGCTCTCGGGGACACGGTCCCTCAGATGCCACCAAGCCACCGTGTCTCCCCGTCTTGGCATTTCAGTGTCCCCGTGACTCAGTGTCTCCATGTTTCAGTGTCTCGTCCGTGGGTTTAAAGGACTTTGTAAGGCTGCAGCCGTTGTGTGAGCCGGGCCAGGCTGAGCTGTGACAGAGCTGAGATTGTGGCAGGGAAATCTAGTCCTGAGTCTGATTTTCCACCTTAGGTCAGTCCAGGTCCATAAATTAGACCTGCCTGGGACCAGCCTCTGCACCAAGATCCGCTGGTGCAGGGGTGCTGACCCACGTGTGACTGGGTTAGGGTTAGGCTTAACTTCAAGATTAGGGCCAGGGCTAAGGCTAGGGTTGGTTTTAGGGCCAGTTTGGGGTTAGCAGGTGCCCCTTTGCCCCCCGTGCCTGGCAGACACACACCTTCCAGCTCTGCAGACCTGATGGCCGCTGCTGCCCGCACACCCTTGCCTGTCCCCCCCTCCCCGGCATCACCCCGGCAAAAACACAACACAGTCAAGGGCTTCGTTTAATCTCACTTTTCCCAAGTGAAATCTGCCACTTCTAGGCCAACCGTAACGCTGATAGGTCGTGATTTAGAGATATTTCACCCGTGAAGGGAGGTGAAAGCCGCCGTTTTCTGGAGGGCTGGTGATAAGCCCTTGCTGGATTCAGATCTGAAGCGTTTCCACCTCTTCGGAGACGCAAAGCTGGGAATCATGTTTCAGGAAGAATTAGAAGAAGCAAACTGGGTATGGAAATACCAGGAGAACAAGATGCATCACGCTCACCAAATGATAATTAAAGCCTGGGAGACTGAAATCTTCCTTTCCTAAAAGAGCAGCATCACTTCCACAGCCCTGCTCGAGTTCCGATCCAACCGACGAGCCTCGAATGGCCAAGACAGTTATAGTTACAGCTGAGCAACGACGGCTAAAATAACACCTATAGCTGTTTTCTTTTCAACCAAAAAAAGCGCATAAGATAGCTCGTGCTAATTCCAGAATAGCTGCTAATTCTGTACCAATTAGGAGATAAAACGCAGGAGCGGAACTGCTTATTAAATTACAAATCATGCAGCCTAAATCCGAAGATTATTTAACGCCAAGTGTTTCAGGAAGACACTTGCAAAACTGTGTTGGAATAATAATGTCACTGTGGAAGTAGTATTAATCAAAGTAATGAAAATATAAATTAGGAAGGGCTCAGCCAATAAAAAGGAAATATATATAGTTTGAGGAAAAGAAATACATAAAGTAGCTACGTTAAAGAATAAAACAACATGCTCGGAGTGCAGTAATTTAGAGCCATTTTCCCCAGAATCATATTTTCCAACACCGATTTGTTATCTTGTCCTAGTAAGCCAAAGAGATGATAAATATAAAAGATTTCTTCTGTAACCATCTGTCAGCAAACACACTCAGTAATACAAAAGGTTCAGCCATTTCTTCTTGAGTTCCTTCTGTGCAAACGCTCTTAGACCCTACCACTAATTTTCATGCAACGATGCCGAAATCGGTGGTGTGATGGAAATCCCAACATTTCATTCGTTCTGCCTTTGGGTAACGCTCACAGGAGGGGAAGCAGGTTTCAGCCTTTTGCTCCCCCGTGTACCTGTGGTTCCTCTTCAGGCCGGTTGTGAACAGCCCCTGGATGTTTTGCTGTCTCCGATGCTGCGATTCACCGTTCCCGAGCTCCGTCTGGCGCTTCCTCAAACAACCCGACGCTCTCAGCTCCTCATCCCACCTGCCCAAGTGGGTTTTAGAGCCAGGCTCCAGTTTGCCGCAGTGACAGCCAGTCACGGGGTCAACCAAATGCCCTGAGTTTGCAAAGAGCCTGAAAAAGCAGCTCTGAAACCCCGTGCGCATCATTTCGGGGTGAGATGAGAGTGTTGTGGATGAGTTGTGACCCCAGTTTGCGGGCACATCACTAAAACACTCGCAATTAAATAATCTTGGGAGTAGCAGCGCCGCCTGTAATTCAATAAGCAGTCTTAGGGCTGTAGTTTTGCCCCTCATTGCTGCAGAATTAATTTCTGTTTGTCAGCCAGCACAAAGCTGCGTCCCAAAGGCGAGGACACGGGGCCCTGCCATCCCAGATGTGCTTGGGGACAGCAGGAGGGAGCTCGATGGCTCCTCGTCCCACAGAGGGCCAGGGGAGGGTGCAGGATGCAGGGATGGAGGAGACGTGTGGCACAGTCAGGAAAACAAACCTAAACCCGGGATTATTTTTCCATCCAGGGGAAATAAACCCCACCTTTGCACGGCCAACAAGGTGGCAAAGCCAACCGGTCCCCCTCAACCCAGGGCACCTGCCCATCGAGGGTGGGATGCAGCCCTGCGTGCCGCTTTCTGCACGTCCAAACCCATCGCTGGGGTCCCCCGAAAACACCTGAACCCCAACAGCCGCCAACCCCGGTGCCAGGCTGGCACGGCCCCACCATCCCCCGGGAGCGGCCGGCGGCGCAGGTGCCCGGGGCTGGCTGGGAAAGGCCAGCCCTGGAGCTATAAAGAGCAGTAGCCTGACATCTCCCCAGCTTTACCCAGCGCCGACACTCTGCGTTTGCTGCTTTTCCCACAGAAAGCCGGGGCCGGCCCGCTGCCTTCCTGGAATGCTATTTTATCCCCAATTTGATTTACGGAAGAGCCCGAGAGGAGCCTGGAGATGGAAAGGGACTTGAAAGTGGCCTCGTAGATCTTGCAGGCACGGCGGAAAGGCTGGGAAAACACCCCAGAAAACACCCACCAGGCGATGCACATCCCCTGACAAAATCCTTCAGGCTTTTTGGGGTGGGCTGGAAGGGCCAAAGCAGCACCCCCCGGTGCAGGCACAGTTAGGGGTCCAGCAGGGACCCCTCCTCTTGGCAGAGCTGCACCCCAGCCCCACGACAGCACCCCGTGATTTTACCCCCTGCCCGTTTCTTTCACCCTTGTCCCCCCAGTCCTCAGCATCGCTCTGGGATAGGCTATTTCTGCTGCCACCTTTATTTATGCTCAGCTATTTAAAGCTTCAAGCTATAGTCTGGGCACTCACCCTGGGAATATCGAGTCCCTCAACCAGGGAAACCACCACAAAACACAGCTGCTGCCCCCAGCCCCGCTGCCAGCTCCACCACGGAGAGAGATGGCTTTGCCCGAGCTCGAAGATGGGTAGCCAGGGCTGTGGCGAGCCCCGGGGAGCAAACACCAGCCCTGCCTGTCATCCTGCCAGCCCTGCTCTGATTTACAGCCCCTGGGAAGGGGCCAGGAGGGGTTTCCCAATCCTGCTGATGGGGTTTATTGTGGAGATGCCGAGCGGGAACGCTGGTCGTGGCCCCCAGACCTCGGGGAGCTTCTCATCTCCCAGGGAACAGGCACGTCTTGCTGGAGACTCAGCTCTGGGGAGCTGCCACCGCGGTCCCTTGGTGATCGGGGACAGCGGGTGTGCGTCAGAGCAGCCCTGAAATTAGTGATTTGTGCTAACGAACAATGGGGAGGCGACCGGCAGCAGCGAGCCCTCGGCTCCAGCACTGCAAGGGGGGACTGAGGTACCCACACTGGGGGCACCAGTAAATCCCAGCGAGACGGGAGGTGACAAAGCAACACTAAATCATTTGTGCCCCGAACTACCCACGAAAACGGGAACTTTTTTGTTTTGTTTTGTTTGGGAGAAAACATGGGCGATAACAGCTGTTCTCAGGAATTATTCAAGTCCTGAAGCACATAGATCAAAGCCTGGAGGATTTTGTCAGGGGATGTGCATCGGCTCCCAGCCCACGCCACTGAAGGTCTGAGCACTGACGAGATCTGAGGGGACGAACAGCCGTTTGCACCAGCACCACCAGTTTCACTGGGAAAGATCTGGGAGCAGCAGCCAAAAACTCTCCCTCTGCAAAGTCACCCGGCTCCAGCAGGTCCCCTGAGCCGAACACGCTCCGCACGAAAGGCACATTTCCATGGGGCCAGGCCTGCCTGCTCCGGGAGATTAATTATTATTCAAGTGCAGATAAAATGAGCAAGTTAAATACAGCGATAAAGAGTTAGATAAAGCAGAGCTGCTCTGTTTGCATTTTATGGCAAGGCAGGAGCTCTCTGCTCGGAGTTAACCGGACCCGGGGAGCTGGTGCAGCCTGTTGGAAACGTGTCCCTGCGGCCGGAGCCGGTGACCCGACACGCTGGCTGGGCACACGGCTGCAGAACGACAACAATCCTCCGGCATTCCTGCACCTGGAAGAGCTGCAGGGGAAGTGCACGGGTGCAGCAGCGCCAGCTGGGGCTGTCGGGTGCTCAGTTTCCCCACAAATGGGATCCCACCGCTGGCCCAGAGGCCTCTGCCCTCGGATGAGCGACATCCCGCACAGCTCAGTGACACCCCTGTGCCGGCGCCGGGGAGGGCTCCATCATCCAGCACTGCTGCGTGATGCTCTCACACCCCATCCCTAAAGCATCTTACTGGTCCCAGTACCCACAGGACACTGGGCTGGATGGAACCAGTTCATGGTTTCCAGAGCTGCCATCCCTGGAGATGCTGAACTGCGCACCGTGGGATGCCAACACCCGATATCCCGAGGGATTCGGAGCTCCAGCAGCACCCACGGGTCCGAGCAGCCGTGGGGTGCACACGGAGGATTGTCACCCCGACTCCCCGAGCGAGTGGGGCCGTGCTGCTCCCGGCCAGTGCAGCTGCACCGGCCGCCGTCTTGGAAAGATTTCTGAACTCCGCCGGGGCTGGGAGCCGTTCCCAGGAATGCAGGGTGGGAGGAAGCGAGGAGACGGCGGCAAAGGGGCAGGGAGAGCGTTTTGGTGAGGGTGGTGGGGGGACCCTTCGTCTAAACTGGGATGGTGATGCGGGGAGAGGAACCGCCCGCGGTCCTCGGCGGGGCCCAGGCAGGTGTCACGTCCTTGGCGGGTTGTGCTGCAGCCGTTCGGGTGGGGCTCCCTGGGGGGGAACCGCCGCTCCAGGAGCCTCCTGCCTTCCTCAGGCCTCTTCCGCCTTCTCTTAATTGGCTCTAATTTGCATGGGGGGGGCATGTCTGTGCAAGGCAAGAATCCCTCGCCCATGTCAGCAGAGACCCAGGGGCCTGTCAGAGGTGAGCAGATCCCCGATGCTCAAGGCGTGAGGCGGCTCCAGAGAACTTTCCATCAGGCCGGGGAACTTTCCAAAGGTTCCTCCCTGCAGCGGCCCGGCCAGCATCCTCCCCCGGCACAGCGGGGAGGCCACATCCTGGCCCACCGCCCCGCCAGCACTTCCACCGCAGCACCAGCCCCTCGGGAGCAGGAGCAGCTCTCCCCGACTCGCTCCCGGCTGGGCTTTGCCAGCCCGCGACAGACGGCCGAGCAGGAGGGAGGTTGCTCGATGCCCGAGCAGCCTTCGCTGGGGCCAAACTCTCCCTCCACGAGGCCCTTCGGGTGGGCTGAGGCCAGGGACGTTTGGTTTTAGAAGGGGCTGAGGGGGCTGTGAAACACCACCTGGGGAGCCCAGACTGGTGTAGTGAGAAGTTTGTGGGTGTTGGACACCCGGTGTCACCCGGAGGGGGTGGATGCCTGGGAAAGGGCCGATAGGGAGCCCCCGGGGGCCCGCGGTGCCACGCAGTGGGGATAGACATGCGGGCGGAGGAGCTGCACACGCAGGCAGATGCGCAGGCAGATGCACAGGCATGCAGATGTGCAGGCAGATGCGCAGGCAGATGCACAGGCATGCAGATGTGCAGGCAGATGTGCAGGAAGATGCACAGGCATGCAGGTGTGCAGGCAGATGTGCAGGCAGATGTGCAGGCAGATGCACACGCAGGCAGATGTGTGTGCACTCCACCATGCTGGGCTTCAAGACAGGGCTGCAGAAGATGCATCTTTTGCAGCAGAATAATCAAACGGGAACTTTTGCGCCCGTTTCTACAGTGTCCCGAGTCGCCGGGTCCTGCCGCCTCCATCCAACCCACCCACGTCTGCTTTGTCCGTGGGGCCTCGGCTGGGAGACTGAGCCGGCAGCGCTGCGGGACGGGGAGCGGCTCCGCTGTGCCGTTCCGATGCCGCTCGGGGAAGGGGTTTTTCGGGGCCTCATCCAGCCCCCGCATCACCCCCAGCCCGGCTGGGCCCAGTGGCCACCCGGGGTTACCAGCGAAACAGGCTGGGAGTCCTTTAGCCAGGTCCTGGGAGGGATTTGCGTGGAGGACGGTTAACGCAGCAGCTCCCCAGCTTTTACCTCGGAGATCCTGGACCCAAACAACCGCCCGGGAGAGCGGAGCCCGGGCACGGTGTAAGCGCTGACAGACCTCGGCGCGAGACTCCTCAGCGCCGTGACCGCGCCGGGGTGGTTGTTGTGATCCCCGGCTGCAGCAGCAGCGCCCGAAGCCTCAAGGTCTCCGGGAAAAAGCCTCGGGAGACGCAGGCAGCGGGAGGAAGGATTGCGGGTCCCCATCCCGCACGGCTGCTCAAGGATTCACCCAAGGCCACGCTGGGAGAGCTGATTCCCCCCCCCAGTCCCATGTGGGGTGGCCACGAAGAGTGACAGTCCTGGGGAGCCTGGCGTGACCCCCAAAGTCCCTGGGGTGCCTGATCAAGAGAAGAAGCCGGAGCGTGTCAAGGAAACCTCCCCAAACTGCTTGTAGCCAGCTGACATGTCTCATCACTTTGCTGGTTGGGCTGAGGGCTTTTTTAAATATATACATTTTTCAATATTTTTTTTTTAATTCAAAAAAGTAGGATTTATTTCAAAAGTTAAAGCTCCTTTTGGCAGAAAACCCTTTCTTTTTAGCCAAAAGCCCCGCTATAAGCACTCCCAGGACCGCTGGGCCACACTCCAGGTTTGCTCCTCTGTCCTCCCCGGCTGGAGGCTCCGGGCCACCTCCCCAGTCCAAATCGCCTCCCACTTTCCAGCCCCGTTCTCCCCCCACCAGAATGGGCCCTGTAGGACTGGCCAAAACCGGGGGGGGGTGTGGGGGGGGTGTCCCTGTGGTTCCCTGATCCCTGGGGTCTTGGTGGGGTGCTCAGGGGAAGGGTAGGGGCTGCTGTAGGCAACCTGATCCCCAGGGTGTCCGGGACGGGGGGACACCCCGACCCCAGGGTGTCGGTGGGGTGCGCAGGGGCTCCTAAAGGCACCCCAATCCCCAGGGTGTCTGGGGGGGACATACCACCATCACCAGAGTGTCCCGGGGAGGGGGGGGACACCCCGATCCCCAGGGTGTCCCGGAGGGGGGGACGGCACACCCCGGTGCCCAGGGGGACCCGCAGGGCTCAGGGGGTCCCGCGGGTGGGGGTCCGGGCTGGGCTCCCCCTGCCCCAGGATGGGTCCGCAGGGCGGGGGGGAAGGGGCGGGATGCTCAGACCGTGGGACCCCGGGGAGGGGCTGCGGGCGGGGTGCGCCGTGCCCCGGCCCCGCTCCCGGTCCCAGCCCGCCCGGGGGCGGGGCGCGCCCAGCCCGGCGCGGCGGCGGCGGCGGCGGCGGCGGCGGCGGCGGCGGCGGCACCGAGCCCGGCCCGGCCCGTTCCAGCAGCTCCGCGGAGCCGCCGCCGCCGCCACCGGAGCCAGTCCCGGGGCTGCGGCCACGATGGCTTCGCCCCGCCGAGCCGCCGCCGCATGAAGGTGCGCGGGGCCGGGGAGGCGGCGCGGCGGGGCCCGGGAGCCCCGGGAGGAGCCCCGGGAGGAGCCCCGGGAGGAGCCCGGAGCCGTCAGGGCACACGGCGAGCCGGGCTGGAGCCGGGGGCCGGTGCTGCACCCCCCTCCCCGCCGCCTCCCCCCGGCGGCCCCGGGGCTGACGGTAACCGGCTCTCGGTGCTCCTCAAGAAGATGCACTTGTTCCGGAGCTCCAGCTACGAGATCCGGCTGGAGGGCGAGGGGGGCGACCTGCCCCGCATCCAGGGCATCCGCTGGGTGAGTGCGGGCGGGGCGGGGCGGGGGGGACACACACAGCCCGCCCGGGGACCCCGAGAGCCCCCCGGGGGACGGACCCCGCGCCACGGAGCCCCGTTCACCGCCGGCTCTCCCCGCCGCACCCCCCCCCCCAGCATCCCTCCCCGCCGGGGGGCTGCGCTTGGCCGGCCGCAGGGTTTTGGGGGGGACGGGGTTCGCTGACAGAGCCAAGCCGGCCCCCCCCCCCCCGCCCCTTCCCCGGCTTTATCGCTGCCTCCAGCCCCGCTTCCTTGAGCGTGGCTTTGCTGGGCAGGTCTGGGCCCTTCCCAGCTGGGCTGGCAGCGGGTTGTGACCTGTGACCCGGGTCCTGCTCCCCGCCTCGTGTTTGCTGGGCCTGGCGTGCCGGGAGCGAGCTGAAGCGTGCGGGGAGCGAGGCCGGGCGTGCAGGGAGCGTATTCCTGCGACCTCCTGGCCCCGAGCCCTTCTCCAGGCAGAGCTGGCAGCCAGGCGTCGAATAAACCCGGGGCCGTCGGGCGCACGGCGGCCGGGCAGCGCACCCCAACCCCGAGCGTGTGAACGGCAAAGACCTTCCCTGCGGCACACGGGCTTCAAAACGTTCCCTCCCCGCCAGGTCAGGCCGTTTCGAGAGGAGAAGCTTGTCGCTTGGCAGCGGGACGATGCTCAGCATCACGTCCTCCTCCCCCCGGGTCCGTGCTGTCCCCTGACTGGTCTCTTGGGGGTCCCCAGGGTGCAAAAGGCACCTGGTCCCCGTTCTCCGTCTCCCCTCTGTCCCCTTCAGGCTGGGAGATGACTCTGGAGCCTGTTCACCTGCCCAGACTGAGCTTTGTGACTTTCCCCTTTTCTTTTTTTAAAGAAAAAAGTGAAATTCCTTTAAAGGAACAATCCCCCTTTCAGCATTTCTATGCAGTGTGCAAGCTCCTTCACAAATAAGAGAGCTTTCCTCTTTTTTCCTCTTCTTCCTGACTTTTTTTCTCCCCAAAACTTTTAGGAACTAAACGTTGGGAGGTTTTTTCTGAGTGGCAAAAAGCCAGGGAGGTCGGGAAAGCAGCAGGTTGGAGCTAAACTGCCAGGCTGGGGTAAATCTGACCAAATCCGGCAGTGCGGTGGCACGTGCGGTGTGACAGGAGTGTCCCCTCCCCGGGTGGCTCCCCTGGGCATGGGGACAAGGACCGGGGGGTTGAGGGGAGTGGATCTGATCTTTGCAGGGAAAGGGGGTGTTTTCCCTGCTTTTTGCAGGTGCTCCCAGCACGCCCCTTCCTCGGGGCAGCGACGGGAGAGGCGGGTGGCAGGGAACCGTCTGGCCGTGCCTTGGAGCAGAGATATTGTCCCTTGTCCCCGTAAGCCTGCGGCTCCTGGAAACTCCTCCTCGTGTCCTGGCTGCGTCTCAGCCCTCCCAGGGACCTGTTGGCCGGATCCCGGGGCCAGTAAATCCCTTCCCGCTCTGCTCCTTGCCGTGAGGCTCCAGCCCAGGCTCCCTGGCATCAGCGGGACATCGCAGCCCGGCGTCCCCAAGCAGCTCCATCCTTCACCCTTCCCAGGGTACAAGTGCCACCGTGCCAGCTGTCACCGCGTCCCTGGAGGGGACAGAGAGGGTCCCCCAAATCCCCCTCCCTGACGAGGGTCCTGGGGTGGGGGGGAGGCGGCAAGCCCCTGGCTGGCTGCCGTGGCTTTTGAGGCTGCGGATGGGCGAGGACTTTCTCCGGAGCCGTAAAGCCTGAAATAACTCCTGTTGTTTTCCTTGGGATCCCAAACAAAAGCGGCGTGCGAGCGCGGAACGGTCAGTGCCGGCCTTGGCCAGCTGCCCGCCGCTGCCGGATTTCTGGAGACAGGCAGGATCTCAGCGCCCGCGTGTCCCGTAAGCAGGAAGATGGAAAGAGGCGACTCCTTAGGAAGCCGTTTGGAGTCGGCAGCCGCGATGCTGCGACAATTAGGCAGGGGCTGAGGGTGGGGAGGGCATCCTGTGGGTCCGGCCTCGGGAGCTGGGGAGCGAGGCTGCTTCGGGAAGGGGGTTTTGGGGGGCCAGCCGTGAGGTTTTGCGTGGGCTCGCAAGGAGAAAACCTCAGGAGGGAGAAATCGCTCCGAGCGCTCCAGCCTTGGGCGGGAGTTTTGCAAAGTCTCCTTCGGTGTCCTTGGGAGCGCAGGACCGTGACGCGTCCTGGCTCCCTGCCTCAAGGCCAGACCTCGCTTACGGGGTGACAGCGAAGGCTCTTTGGGGACCAGAGCAGCTGGTGTGTGCACCCGAGGGGGTGACACCACCCTCCGGGGCCCACGGGAGGGATCTCCACGCTCTGGCCACAGCCCGGCTCCTATTTGCAAACATTTGCTCTGCAATCGCCGGCGCGTTTCCTGTTCCACGGGGCAGTCACGAGGCTCAGGAAAGTTTGCAGAGTGAGTAAGTCACCGTGTCCCAGCCTCGGTGGCAGCGTGGCTAGGTTGGGAGTATCCCCAGAGACCCGCTGCGCTCCCGGAGCCGCTTGTTTTCCATCTGCTCCCCAAATCTCTCCGAAGCCAGTCGCAAACTGCTGGGGGGCAGGTTGGTGGCTCATCCCGAGCTGTCCGGAGGAGGATGGAGAAGCCCTGAGGGGAGGGAAAGGGGCTGGAGGAAATGAGGGAGCAGCCTGAGCTGGGCAGGGCGCGAGCAGGCAGGGTTTGGGACAGGCAGCACGGGGCACAGCACCCACCTCAGCACCCATCGGGTGTCCCCCCTCCATCACCCTCCCGCCTGGGCCGGGAAGTGCCAGGGCTCTTCCATTTCCCCTCAGCTCCTGGTAGGTGGTTTTTGTCCTTGAATTCATTTGCAAAGGAGGCTTCTGCAGCTAATTATTCCTGCCCTTGGCTTCCTTAATTGAGGCTGACATCTGGACTGTCCCTCTCGCTGAGGTTGTTCAAACCTTCCCAACCAGCCCACAGCCGGCAGATCCGAGGACGATCTGGCCCAGAAGATGCCACGTTTCGAGTTCCCGTCCCCTCCACCACCAGCCCGGAGTGCTGCAGACCTCCTACAGCCAGAAATAAACTGGGGGGACACACCACAAAACCCTCCCCTCCAGGTGAAGACACCCCAAGGAAAGCTGGTCCTCGCCCCGTCTGGGGGTTAATGCTCAAAGTGCATTAACCGCCTTGGCCAGGGCAGCGCGTGGAGAACAGGTCTGACGGGTGCTCTCAGCTTCCCCCAGCCGTGATTTATGCAGCACACGCAGCCGAGATGAAAGAAAGGTTGTTTATTCAGGGCCGTGGCAGCCCGGGAGCCTTCATTCCTCTGGGCAGTGCCCGCATGGGAGCTCGCCCGCCTTTGCACCGGGATTCGGGTGCAGCTGGGGTGGGCAATGGCTCATCCCTTCGTTGCTCAGCTTTTTTCCCCCGGAGCATCCCCTTCCCGAGAGGAAAAACCTGGGAGGAAAATAAGCACAAAGATTAAAAAGCACCTGCTGATGGAGATAAGCGAGGGAGGAGTGGTGCTGGGGAAGCTGAGGACGCCGGCGTGGCCCGGTGGGGATCGGTGTCGCTCGCGGCGGAGCTGAGCCCGGTCCCAGGTTGTGCCGTGGGGGTCGGCAGCTGGACGTGTCCGTGTGCTGCTGCTGGAGACAGTCCCCGGCTGTTCCTGGGGCTGGGAGGCCGGGTCACCCCAGGAGGGACTCCCCGAGCCAGGAAGGGGGATGCTATTTTAGGCACAGTAAACAGCGAAGCCATTAAAGAGCCAGGTTAGAAAACAGCACTGGATCAACTCACCACGTGCAGATTTAAGAGAGTAAATAGTGTAAAAATAGACTAACTAGAGTAAAAAACTCAGCGGGCAGCTGAGGTTTTTCATCCCCAAAGGGTGCGTTTTTCTCCTTCAGGCTAAGAGAGCGCTGAGCTGGCGAACCGGGTGCGCCGTGGATCAGTCAGGTTTCCTCTTTTGCTCTCGTCCTCCTGACACCCATCCCACTATTTGCATTTTTTACAGCTGTCGAGGCCCGAGTTCACATTTCCAGCCATGCCACGGGCTCCTGCTGGAGCTCAGAGCCTTTGACCACGAGCGAGGGAAATTTGTGCTTGTTTCCTTCTGACAGGCCTTATTTCAAGCATGACTCTGTTGAATTTTACCCACTGCTGCTTCCCCATACCCAGCACGTGCCCGGTGACTTTCTGCCTCGCTGATCGGTCGTTTCCAAGATCTTCCCTAAAACCCTTTGGAAAAACAGCTTCGTATTCACCAGCTCTTCGGTACCCAGGGAAGCGCGAGGTTACGCTTCACCTGTAGAAACGTGGCTCCTTTGCTGCCGTTCTCCTCTGGGCACCAGGGACCTCAGGTCCCGGTGGTTTGTTACAGCTGATTTGTCAGGATTTATTGCATTAATTTTTCTGGCCGTGCTGTGATTTGTGACCCCGACACGTTGCCTGCAGGGAAGGGTTTGGGCCCGTGCTGCCCTCATCCTCTGCAACAGCTCTTGCTGCCCATCCTCTGCCGTGGGTCCTGTCCTTGGTGTCCTCTGCAAGCTGATCCTCCCGCTCTCCAAGTCTTTTTTTTGGGGGGGCTGTTCCTGTAACCTGCCAGAGTTTGGGATCTTTTCTGTCCTCTTTGTTTAGACCCAGCTTCAAATCTAGAGGAAACCCCCCCCTTGGGCTTTGGACGCGTCTCCCTCCCCTGAGGCTTCCCCAGGTCTTTCTGAAGTCCTTCTCCTCCAGTGGCAAGCTCCGTGTCTCAGATGTGATGTCTTTGATCCCCGTTTGCAAAGATTTTACTTTTAACTTCTTTCTTTCATCTCCCAGCTCCCTCATTTGAATGCACTTCCCTTGCTGAAGCTAAACATAACCGCGGGGGGTTTCTGGGGGTTCGGTCCCCCGCACGCGTCTGTTTTCAGCGAGGATGGGGCAGAGGAGAGGCTTTGCCCTGGTTGTAGGCGATCGGTGCTGGTGAGAGTGCGGGGGTGCTCGCTCCTCTCCTGCTGCCGAGCACATGAAGCTGAACTGTGCCTTGGGGGAGACAGGAACCCTCCTGGGGTGTGCGGGGTGAAGGGGGGCACACCAGAGCCCCCACAGCCACCAACCCCCTTCTTTTTGGTTTTCCAGACCCCACTTTTGGACACTGAATCCACCCTGGACTATGGACACAGCCTTACCCAGGTGGGTGGGCCGGGAAAACCCACAGGGATGTGGGTTTGGGGAGGTGGGAGATGGAGAAACGTCCCTTCAAGGAGGGGTGGGGGGCCAGAGCACCCCCATGCCCTGGGGTCCTTGGCTCAGCTCTGGGTTGGTCGCTCCCTTGGGGTCGGCTGTTCCTGGGGGTGGGTGACGGAGATCCCGGGGTGTTGGGGTGGGCGTGCAGGTGTATCCCACCTCGGCAGGGTGTTGGGGGCACGGGTGACCGCGTCAGCACAGTCCGGGTCCACGACCACTTCCCCTGCAAACCATAAAATCCCCTCCCACCCCCAGGCCTCCTCGGAGAAGATCTGGCGAGCTGGGAAACTCCTTTTCATCCACCTCACCAGCACCCGCCCTGGTCTCATCCGGGACCACAAACATCACCTGCGGCACCACAGGTGGGACAGCCGGGACCCCCACAATGCCGGGGAACACCGGCTGAGACGCCGGCAGCCCCCCAAGGAGGGCAGGAATTCTCCTGCCCATCCCAGGCAAGGGTCTGCCCGGGGTGCTGTGCGCCGCAGCCCCATTTTGGGGAGGATTCTCACACCTTCTCCCCTCCCAGGCAGTGCTGCTCCGGGAAGGAGCTGGTGGACTGGCTGCTGAGCGCCGGGCTGGCCGTGCAGACGCGCAGCCAGGCCGTTGGCATCTGCCAGGTGCTGGTGGATGGAGGGGTCCTGACACACGGTGAGGGCGGGCGCCGGCAGCCCCCTGCGCGGTGCTGGGGTCTCGCAAGGGGAGATTGGGTGCACTGGGGGCTGCTGGGGTCTCCCGTGGGTGCACGTGGCACCCCAGGGGTCTCCCATGGGTGCCCAGCCAAGCTGACGTGTGCTCTCCCCCCGCAGTGAAGCAGGAGTGGCATTTCCAGGACAAGGACACCCAGTTTTACCGCTTTGCTGAGCTGGAGCTGAGCCCCGAGCCCGGTGCTGGGCTCCGGGATGCAGAGGAGCTGCTGGAGGCAGTGGCCTTCCTGGCCCAGCTGGGTCCCGACGCGCTGCTCACCATGGCCCTGCGCAAGCCGTGAGTGGCCGGGGGCTCCCCAGGGGGCGGCGAGGGGACGTGGGGCTCATTTTGACCCTGCTCCAGGGGGCTGGGGGGTACCAGGGGGGCTGCTGTGAATGGGGTGACCCGAGCATCCCTTCCACGGCTCTCAGAGCTGGGGGGAGAAAGAGGCTGCCTGACTGGGGAAGTTGTGCCTGGAAAAGGGTGTCTGCACCCCAAGATGGGGTGGGGAGAGGGAGCACAGGCAGCTGCTCACCCCCTGCTCCCCTCCCAGGCCTGCCCAGCGCACAGAGGACGAGCTGGAACTCATATTTGAGGAGCTCCTCCACATCAAAGCCGTGGCTCATCTCTCCAACTCGGTGAGCGCGGCGGCCATGCGCCTGCTTCCCCCACGGCGTGTGTGTGCGTGTCCCCCAACCTTCTCCTGGTCCCCAAATCCTCCTCCATCGCGTCGCTGCCTGTCTGGGTATTTTCTCCTGGCCCTCTCCGAGTATCCCTGGGCCCTGTTCCCACCCTCTCCCCCGTGCCCACGTGTGTGTCCCCCATCGCTCTGCTCGGGGCTGGGGTGACCCTGATGGCAGGTCCCTCTCGGTGCAGGTGAAGCGGGAGCTGGCATCCGTGCTGATGTTCGAGTCGCACCAGCGAGCAGGCACCGTGCGTGAGTATCATGTGCCCCGGGAGCCACGCAGGGCCAGCTGGTCCTCCAGAAAAAAGTCCCCACCCTGGCGGGGGACAGCGGGAGCCTTTGCCATCGGTGTGGATGCTCCTGGTGTCTCCTCATGGACTGGGGACGGAGGGGGGCGGAGCACTCGCTGTCTTGTCCCGGGGTGGCAGCTTGGGATGGGGGGACTGAAGAGGGATGCTGGGGGCTCCCCCTCTTTGTCTGCTGGATGCTGCCGTTTCCCCTGCAGTGTTCAGCCAAGGAGATAAAGGCACGTCCTGGTACATCGTCTGGAAGGGCTCGGTGAACGTGGTCACCCACGGCAAGGTGGGCACGTCCCTGCGGCAGTGGGGCTCTCCAGACACCCCACATCACCCTCTCCTGTTGGGGATGAAGGCTGCCACCCTGTCCCTCACCCTCTGCGACCCCTTTCCAGGGCTTGGTGGCCACCCTGCACGAGGGGGATGACTTTGGGCAGCTGGCGCTGGTGAACGACGCACCCCGGGCGGCCACCATCATCCTGCGCGAGGACAACTGCCACTTCCTCCGCGTGGACAAGCAGGACTTCAACCACATCCTCAAGGTGGGCCGGGGGCTGGCCGCAGTGTGCCCAGCAGTGTGCCCAGGGGGCCAAGGAGGGCAACGGCATCCTGGCTCGTATCAGTGCTAGTGTGGCCAGCAGGGACAGGGAAGGGATCTAAGCCCTGGGCTCGGCACTGGGGAGGCCGCCCCTCGCTGAGGGGGTTCAGTTCTGGGCCCCTCACCCCAAAAAGGCCATTGAATGACTCGAGCGTGGCCAGAGAAGGGCAACGGAGCTGGGGCAGGGTCTGGAGCACAGGTCTGCTGGGGAGCGGCTGGGGGAACTGGGGGGGTTCAGTCTGGAGCAGAGGAGGCTGAGGGGAGACCTCCTGGCCCTCGGCAACTCCCTGCCAGGAGGGGGCAGAGAGGGGGGATGAGTCTCTGGAGCCAAGGCCCCAGCGCCAGGCCCCGAGGGAATGGCCTCAAGCTGCCCAGGGCAGGGTCAGGCTGGCTCTGAGGAAGGATTTCTGTGCAGAAGGGGCTGTTGGGCGTTGGAATGGGCTGCCCAGGGCAGGGGGGAGTCCCCGGGATCCCTGGGGGGGTTGAAGAGTCGGGCTGAGCCAGCGCTGAGGGATCTGGGGCAGTTGGGGGGGGTCTGGGGGAGGCTCATGGTCGGGCTGGAGGAGCCTCAAGGGCTTTTCCAACCTCGATGATTCTGGGATTTTGTGATTCTGGGGTTCGGGGGGGGCTGACTCCGAGCTGGGACACACCCTGCACCCTCCATGGTGTTTGCAGGGGGAGGACACTTCTCTACAGGTTTTGGGGTGCCACCAGCCCGCCAGGCATTACCAGAGTGATCCGAGCCGGGCTGATGGCTGGTTTCTCTCTCTAGGATGTGGAGGCCAACACCATGCGCCTGAAGGAGCACGGGAAGGTGGTGCTCGTTCTGCAGAAGAACCTGCAGGGTGGCAGCAGCCAGCCGGCCACGGCGCGGAGCAGCAGGTGACAGCAGCCTGTCCCCAGCCCTCCTGGCAGCCACGCCGCAGCGCTGCCACTGACGCTGCCTGTCCCTCTGCCTCCTCTGCTGCTCTCTGGCTTCCCTCGGAGGAGTCTGCTGGGAGGACCGTGTCCCCAGAGCAGGGGCAACAGGGATGCCAGGCAATGCTGACCAGCTGTTGAGTGGCCCAGTGGCCTGCCGTGGTGGCCCTGCCCACAGCTGGGGTGCCGCATCCTTCCCTGATGTGCCCGATGCTCTGCCCACCAGGTACTTCGTGATGGCTGGGACGCCGGAGAAGATCCTCGAGCATCTGCTGGAGTTCATGAGGCTCGATGCCACGCTCTACGACCCCGTGGGTAGGTTTGGGGGGGTGTCCCCCCCGGCTCTAGGGAACCAGAGCCACCTTGAGATGGGCAGGGGGCTGGGGACAGGGGGCTGGTGGGGGGACCAGCACCGAACAGGCTGCCTTATTCCCGCTGTTCAACCCCAAAAGCTGCTCTTCTCACCCTAAAATCCCCCAAGCGGGGCCGGGAGAGGGAGGCAGGTCCAGGGCTGGGAGCGTCTCCTCTCCCACATCCCTCCATCTCCCTCTGCCTTCGGAGAGGAGCAAAACCGGGCGAGACAGGAACCAGGAGATGTCCCCAGCGGGTAAAAAATCAGAGCTGCCAGGCTGGCGTCATCAGCGGCTGCCATGGAGTTTGCTCCCCGCCTGCACTTTTAATACAACCCTTTAATTTTCTTTCATCCCCCAAAGCCCGAAGCCTTGCCAGCCCTTTCCGGGGTGTTTAGGAGCAAAACACGACGTGTGATGAGCTGAGGTCACTGCGGTGGAGGAGGCCACAGGCCAACCCCACTCAGGGCGTGGGTGACCCTTTCCCGCTGCCTGGCTGTGACCACCGTGTCCCCAACCCGCTGGACACCGTGAAGGGTGAATGATGGTGGCCGGGTCTCTTCCAGATACGCTGCTGGGGGATTTCCTGCTGACTTACACCGTGTTCATGCCGACCTCGCAGCTCTGCAGAGCTCTGCTGCACCAATATCCTTCCGCGGCCAGAGTTGGGGGCGGGGGGATATGGGCTACCTCCTCCACCAGGGACCAGTAGGCTCAGCTGGGTCCCCATCACCCCAGTGGGACCCCAGGGGTTGGCAGGGGGAGCCCTGAACCCCCCAGGCTCTTGGGCACAGAGCACATCTCCATCTCCCATCCTGTCCTGGGTGTGTAACGGGGATCCCTACGTGCTCCCCACCACTCATGCTGGTGCCCTTGACTGGTCCCAGTTTCCGCGCGGAGCCGCTGGAGGGTTCGGAGCAGGAAAAGGCCACCTACTCCCTGCACAAGCGCCGGAAAATCCTGCGGCTGGTGAGCCAGTGGGTGCTGCTCTACGGGCGGCTGCTGCAGGGCGACCGCAGCACCACGGCCCTGCTGCAGGTACCGGGGGCAGGACGGGGTGCAGAGGCGGGGGGGGATGTCCCCAGAGGGATCTGGCTGAGTGCTGGGCACCTTCTTTCCCCAGAACCTCGCAGACCTGGCGAGCCGGGACCCGCGCTTGGGCGGCCTGGGCCAGGAGCAAGCACAGGACCGCCGGCGGCCCCGAGCGTGAGTCCCCCCGGGGAAGGAGGGGTGTCCCCAGGCGAAACAGAGCCTGGCTCTGTCCCCAAGTGCCACTTCTGATGCCCGCTTCCCCGCATCCTGCACCCCTCCTGTGCGCTTTTCACGGGGCTGAGCTTTCAGCCAGCAAAGCAACGATTGCTGAGAGTGGGGGGATGCCAACAGCTCTCGGGCCACCTTGTCCCCAGCCACGGGGAGGGTGTCGGACACGCTGGGTCTCCCTGGTTCCCCGGGTGCTCAGGGGGCTCGGTGGTGGCCTGTATCCTGGGAGTGTGGTTCTGTCTCTGGCACAGAGGGGGTTGCGGGGTTCTAACACCCCGTTTATCCTCTCTCTGCAGGCTGGAAAATGGAGATGGCAGCGTTTCTCCCCAGCCCAAGGTAGGGGTGGCCCTGAGGGGTGGCAGGGCTGGGGGAGGTGGAGACTTGGGGCACCTCGGCCCTCTGGGGACCCCCGGCAGGAGGGGTGGCTGGTGGGGTGGCATCCTCCCCGCTCTCTCCCACCTTGGCCGCAGGCTCAGAGCTCAGGGAACTGGCTCACAAGCCAAGAGGAGGCGATTCTGAGCAGCAGCTGTGCCTTAAGAGCCCAGGACAAAGGTACGGCTACACATGGTGGGGACTGTCCCCTTCCCGGCAGCTGGGACACTAAAAATCTCTGTTATCCCCCCACCCCCCCGGTAGTGCCCTACGAGATTTACAGACCGGACCACTCGTGCCTGATCACGGTGCTGCCTGTCAACGCCTCGGTGCGGGACGTCCTGCGGTCCCTCGCCCCCCGGCTCGGCCGGGACGGGGAGCACGTCCTGGTGAAGGTGAATTCGGCCGGAGGTGAGTGGGCTCTCCTGGGGATGCCACCATGCCACGGTGGCAACTGCCCTGTTCCCAGCCAGGATCGGGCCCCTTCTCTGTCCCCAACCGTCCCCTCTCTCCCAGATAAAGTGGGGCTGCAGCTGGATGCCGTGGGGGTGTTCACGGCGCTGGGGCTCAACGAGAGGCTCTTCGCCGTGCGCATGGAGGAGCTGGGCAGCCTGGTGAGCGCAGGGCGGGGGGGTCCTGGGGATGGGCAGCACCAGGCTGATGCCCCCCACAAGCGGGATTTGGGGCTGTGGTGCCTCCATAGCAGCTTGGGGTTGGGGGTGTCCGTCCCTCCCTGCTCCTCTCCTCTGGGGAAGGGGCTGGTGTTGCCTCCCCGCTGCGGTGGCTAACGGCAGGAGGGGTTGGGCGTCCTCTCCTGTGCACAGACCCCCCACCCCGAGCAGCTGGGCCCCCACATTGGCTCCTCAGAGACCCTGGACCTCATCAGCTCCAAGGACCTGGCCAGCCACCTCACAGACTACGACTGGAACCTCTTCAAGAGCATCCACCAGGTAGGGCCAGTACCCGGACTGTGGCAGGAGCCACCTCCAGGGTGGCTTTCGGGACACCCCTCAGCCACAGCGTTGGGCTTTGCAGGTGGAAATGATCCACTACATCGTCGGGCCGCAGAAGTTTCACGACGTGACCACGGCCAACCTGGAGCGGGTCATGCGGCGCTTCAACGAGCTGCAGTACTGGGTGGCCACGGAGCTGTGCCTCTGCCCCGAGGTGGGCCGGCGAGCCCAGCTCCTCCGCAAGTTCATCAAGCTGGCCGCGCAGTGAGTGCCTCCCTGCCCGCATCCCTGCGAGGATGAGGATGGAGCCGGCCGTGGCCTCCTCGCCTGACTCTGTCCCCGCCTGCAGCCTCAAGGAGCAGAAGAACCTGAATTCCTTCTTCGCGGTGATGTTTGGTGTGAGCAACACGGCCGTCAGCCGCCTGGCCAAGACCTGGGAGGTAACAGCCTTCGGGGTGCTGCCAGCCCGGGGAGGTCCCCTGAGGTCTGCGGGGATGGAGCTGGGTGCTCTGCCTTGAGCAAGGGTGACCTGGCTGCTGGGTCCAGGCAGACCCTGCACCCACGAGCCCTCAGCAAGGGGGCTGCCAAGGGCAGGGAGTGCGTTTCCCACTGGGTGGGGGGACTGGGATCAGCCCCTGGGTTCGGTGAGACCCAGCCAGGGGCCAAAACCCCCCTGTCCCAGAGTGGCAACGGGCTCCGAGCCTGTTGCTCACAAGCACCTGGAGCAGGAGGTGTCACAGAGCCCCTAGAGGTGCAAACAGGGTGGGGGGAGAGCTGGGGGGTCTCTGAGGGTGGGAGATCTGGGGGGTTCCTGGAGTGGGAGAGCTGGGGCAGAGAGCTGAGGGGTCTCTGGGAGTGGGAGAGCCAGGGGGTGAGCTGGGGGGGCTCTCGGGGTGGGAGAACCAGGGGGAAGAGCTGAGGGGTCTCTGGGAGCGGGAGAGCCGGGGGCCCAGCACCAGTGGCCCTCCCCATGCGCAGAGGCTGCCCCACAAGATCCGGAAGCTGCACGCGGCGCTGGAGCGGATGCTGGTGAGCGCAGCCCCTTCCCGCCCTGTATCCCCCCTCCCGGCGGGGTTTGTCTCTGCTTCCTGAAAGCTTCAAGGTCCCCTGCCCCCGTGGTGGGCAGCAGCCAGGGCTGGGTCCCCGCCTGCCCCGCGCTGAGGTCCCGCTCCGTCCCCAGGACCCGTCGTGGAACCACAGGGTCTATCGCCTGGCCGTGGCCAAGCTGAGCCCCCCCATCATCCCCTTCGTGCCCCTCCTCCTCAAAGGTGGGTACCTCGGCTTGGGAGCTGCAGGGCCTTGGGAATGGGTTGGGCGGGGGTGGCGGGGACCCCTTTGGCCACATCCAGCCCTCCCCGGGGACCAGGGAGCCAAATCTGATCCCTAAATCTGTCCCCCCACCCCTCCCCAGACATGACGTTCATCCACGAGGGCAACCGCACGCTGGCCGAGAACCTCATCAACTTTGAGAAGATGGTGAGTGGGGCGGGTTGGCTCCCCGTGGACCCCCACCTTGGGGGGGACCCACTGTCCCCCCCCGTCCCCTGGGATGCACATCCCGAGCATCTCCGTGGCATTAGCGCAGCCGGGACCCCCGGCCGTCCCCGCGCGGGGGGCACGGGGTAGCCGCAGCCGCCACTGAAGCCGGAGGGGACTGTGTTTTACCAGCCTGGGAGCAAAGTGGGGCCAGGTGACAGCAAGTGACCTTTGTGCATTGCCCACAGCACATGATGGCAAAGACCGTGCGTGTCCTGCAGCGCTGCCGGGGCCACGCGCATGGTGAGTGCTCCCGGGTGGGGGCAAGGACAGGGCCGGGCACCGGCGCTCCTCTGGGGACAGGGGCTGAGCTCCTGCTCTCTGTCCTCGCCCAGCTCCACTCTCCCCGCTGCGAAATCGCTCCCCGCACCGGCCGGAGGACCCCAAAGCTGTCAGGATCTCCACGTGTATGTCTGGGGTTCACCCACCTGCCCCCCCATCCCTGTGCTGGGAGGCCCCCACCCCTCGGAGCTACGTGGGGCCAGCCCAGGAGAGCTTGCACCCACTGTCCTTGGGCATGGGGGTCCCACAGGGGCATCCTGAAGGCATCAGCCTGGCTTCAGGGGGGTGGAAGTGTGTCCAGGGAGGTGATGGAGGGGATCCATGAGCTCAGGGAGGGGTAATGGAGGGATCTGTGACCTGTGGGAGAGGTGGTGGGGGGATCCATGAGCCCAGAGAGAGGTGGTGGGGGGATCCATGAGCCCAGGGAGAGGTGGTGGGGGGATCCATGAGCTGAGGGAGAGGTGGTGGGGGGATCCATGAGCCCAGGGAGAGGTGGTGGGGGGATCCATGAGCTGAGGGAGAGGTGGTGGGGGGATCCATGAGCTGAGGGAGAGGTGGTGGGGGGATCCATGAGCCCAGGGAGAGGTGGTGGGGGGATCCATGAGCCCAGGGAGAGGTGGTGGGGGGATCCATGAGCTGTGGGGGGTGATGGAGGGGATCTGTGAGCCCAGGGAAAGGTGATGGAGGAGACTGTGAGCTGAGGGAGGTGATGGAGGGATCCATCAGCCAAAGCAGCAGCAGCAGAAGCGGATCAGTGAGTCTGACAAGAGACAGGGAAGGGGGATCCTTGGACGAGCCCGCAGCGATGGAGAGGGTTGGCAAGCAGAGCCGGAGGCGATGGAGGGGGATCAGTGAGCCCAGCCCTGACCCCGGCTCTCCCCCGCAGGCTCGGAGCAGTCCCTGAGCGTGCGGAGCCCCGTCTCCACCTGGGCCTACCTGCAGCACCTGAAAGCCATCGACAGTCAGAAGGAGCTGCTGCGGCTCTCCCGGGACCTCGAGTCCTGACCGGGACGGAGGGGCCGGAGCGGGCCCGGAGCGGGGATGCGGCAGCCTGTCTGCTGGCAGCGGGGGCAGCCCCGTGGCTCCGCTCCCGGTAACACCGGGCATGGGGCTGTGCTGGAGCCGGCCCAGAGCAGCCTCTGCTCAGCCACGCCGCTGGCACCGGGCCGGCACCACCGGGCAGCCGGGAGCCCCCGGGGGCTGTGGGCAGGCGAGGGCCACGGACAGCGGAGTGAGCAATAGAGGTATTTTTGTATGCGAGGCTGCACTCCCCTTTCTTCTCCCTGCAGCAGCCTGGATTCACTCCCTGCACCAGCCCGTGGGGGAAGGAGCCCTGGGTGCCCCCCAGTGCTGCCCACCCTGGAGGTGCTGGGCTGGAAGACACCCCTTCCTCCTGGAGGGACTCAAGCCAGAGCGGGGAGCACCACGCCTGTCTCCATCGGGGTGCAGGCACCCAGGCTGAGCTCAGGGTCCGGCTCATGCTGCGGTGCTGCCCCGTGGATCCCGGGGGCAGCCCCAGATCCCGTGTGTCGCATGGGAGGTGCTGGCTGCATCCCCTGTCCCAGCCTCTGGGAGCTGCACGACCCCAGCAGCCACAGGAAAAGTATTTGAATCCCCCCCCAGGACTGTTGGGGCTTAAACCAAGCCGTGCTGCCCAACCTTGGGCTAATCGCAGCCTTCTCCGTGCCTCGGTTTCCCCACATGGGTCGGGGCAGGACTAGCCACGTACAGCCGTGGCACAGGGGCAGGACATCAGCCCTCACGGGAGGAAGCTGTGGTGGCCTCGTGATGGGGACTGTGACCTGCTCTGGCCGTTCCCAACCCGTGACCGGTTGCTGCTGGGCCGTGTCTGGGGCTTTGAGGGAGCTGTTTGATGGAGGCAAAGCTGAGGGACCGCAGGAGTGGGGACCCCCATCCCCTCCCCCTGAGCATCTCTGTGTGCACACAGAGCACTTTTAGCAAGAACCTTCCCAACGCTCTGAGCAGGCCTGGATGAAGCTATGGGGTTCGGGGGAGACGACACGCTCGCAGGGGACCCGCGGAGGTCTGTGCCCCAGCCAGGACTCCGTGGAGCCACAAAGCAGAGCCACAAGCCAAAACCCCCCACATCCTTGCCCCAAGTACGGCTGGGCTCCAGGGGACCAGAGCACTGCTGCAGTAATTGCTCTTTTCAGTCTCGCTGCGGAGATGAACGGGTTGCTTCAAATAAAAGTCCCCATCACCCCTAAATAATGTTTCGAGCCATTCAGCCAGCTGTGAGATGGGATGGGGGTTCTCTGCAGCTCCCAGCACCACGTCCACCCCAGGACCCGCCCGTGCAAAGCTCGGCTTTGCGGTTCTCTGCAGGGTGGCGGGTGGCCGTGCCCCGTGGGGACCGGGTTTTGATACCTGGCATCTCCCAGGTTTCTAACTCCAGCCCCTTGCACGGTCCCAGCAGCACGTGTGTCCAGGCACAGCACGTGTGTCCAGGCACGCCCGGGCAAAGCAGAGCAGCGATTCCTTGGCATCTGGACCCAAATCAGGCAGCTGGGACCTCCTGTAGTCCTGACCTTTCCCACGATGGCTGCCCTGAAGGAGTGGAGGAGCCTTGACATGAGAGTTCAAGTGTGGGGAAAGAAGGGTTAAACTAAAGGGGAGGTTTGGACGGGACATGAGGGAAAAATGTTTCACCAAAAGAGTGGTCAGAGAGGGGAAGAGGCTGCCCAGGGAGGGGGGAGTCCCCATCCCTGGGGGGGTTTAAGGGCGGTTGGGATGAGCTGTGGGGGGATGTGGGGTAGGGGAGAACTTTGTAGAGTCGGGCTGAGGGTTGGACTCGATGATCCCGAGGGGCTTTTCCAACCCGAATGATTCTGTGACTCCGTGAACCAGGGTTGCACATTTTCCAGATGTTTCTGGGCCTGCGCATTCCCCCCAGGCCACAGGCTGGATGTGTCTTGGGGCTTTCCCTTCCTTGGCTGCAGGCGGGATGCTGGCCCGGTCGGCTGGTTTGGCTGGAGAAATCTCCACTCGAGGGGAAAACTTGTCCCTTGTCTGGTTTTCCTGGTGCAGGCTGTGAAGAGCATCCCGTTGGGGAGCTCACCACCGCAGGCCCCAGGCCTGCACCCTCCACGAGCTGCTTTCCCTCAGAGCCCGAGCGTGAAGGTCCAGCCCCACCAGAAATTCCCAAGGAGCCACAGAAGCCCCGTGATGTCCCGAGGATGAGGGAAAACCTGAAGAAATATTCTGGAAAAGGACAATGAGTCCGGAGGGGTGGTGGAGAGGAGGATGGCGATGAAGCTTGGGGTGGGGCAGTCCAGGAAACGCTGGACTGTGCAAAAACACGGCTGGAGAGCTGCCTCCTCGAGCAAGGCGCTGGGTGGGTGAGGGTGCGATGCACGGGGAGAGACCTAACGGCACCGTTGGGCACCGGAGCGAGCGTGGCTGCCCGGACTCCCGGCTTCCTCTCCCGCATCCCAGGGTTGGCTCTGCGGGCTCAGCACCGGGGCAGTGCCCACCCTCTCCTCTCCTCTCCTCTCCTCTCCTCTCCTCTCCTCTCCTCTCCTCTCCTCTCCTCTCCTCTCCTCTCCTCTCCGACAGATCCAGCCCCAGGGCACTTGACTCACCACCCTCCCACAACACCCCTCATGGGCGAGGGGAGGAAATGACTGAGGGGTGAGAAAGAAGCCAAACCCGGTCCTTATTACACCGAACGCGGCTCTCCTGGGCCAGCTAATGCACCCCGGGGAATTAAGGTTGTTGCAACGCTGCTGTGTCGGCAGGATGAATTGCAGGCAGGTGCTGCCTGTGCCGCTGATGGAGGTTAGAAATTGTGCTGTCTGGAGGTCAATTGTCACCTGCCGAGGTGGAGGTGCCCAGGGAGTGACCCCCTCCTTGGCTGGGAAGAGATGGGGAGATGAGGGGAAGAGCTGAACGTCTCCAACATCCTCCAGCAGCAAAACGGGTTGAGGAGATTCCTTCCCGCTCGCCCCAGTTCTGCTCTCCAGACCAGAACGGGAGAACAGCAGGATTTAAACCCACCTCCAGGATGGTGAGTTAGGTCTGGATTATTCTCCTGATGAGGTCTTGAGTGGAGGCTCGTGAGCAGCAGGGGAGGGATGTGGATGGAGATCGGCTCAGGGACAATTCCGATGCCTCTTGGAAAACAAGAAGGTTCAGAAGCAGCGTGAAGGTGCCCTTGGAGGCAGGACGGGCACTGAACTCTTCCAGTCTGGTCCCTCCCATGCCTTTGGGTGTACTGGTCAGTGTGTATGACAGGACGGGGAAGCAGTGGGAGCTAGGTCCTCCCCCCCAGGCAGTGGTAGCACAAAAAACTGTCTCTCCTGCTGGATACACCATCTGGGATGCACTGGACTGAGCCTGGGCTGGCCCTGCTGCGGGCAGGGAAGAGGCTGGTGGCCACAGCAGGCGTGGGCTGAGCTCCCCCTCGGCGTTACCCGGGGCCGTGGAGGCTCCCTGGAGAAGAGCAGCCGCACGCAGGGTGGGGATGGACCAGCTCTGGGCTTGCCCCAGGAGTGAGACCGCACCGGGATAACCCACAAAACCAACTCCCTGAGCAGCCTTGATGCTGAAGCTTGGCCTGTGGTTACGGCTCAGGGTTTTCTTGTGCTGCTGGAGGACCTGGAGGCTTCAACAGAGGCTGGTGTGTGCTGGAAGAGGGGCACAGCGGCACAGAGGAAGGACGGGTCGTTACCTCCAATTCACCAGGGAGCAGAAGGTTGCCCCCAGTTAGCACCAGTTGCATGGGAGCATGTGGCACTGGTCACCACCTCGCATTGCTGATGGACCTTCTGGGCTCTGGGTGGGCAAAGATCCGCCACTGAGAAGCTTTCCCCGTGCTCCTCAGTCACCCCTGCGGGTCACACGTGCGAGGAGTGCAGCAATACTGGATTTACCAGCTCTCCTGCCACTCCGGGCAGCCTATAATTAAGCCATACACATAATGAGTCTTGGCAAGGTTTGGGTGCAGCCTGCCCGTGAAGTCCTCGGTGGCATCACGCTCCTCCCTCCCTTCCGCACTCCCAGAGGACCCACATATAGCAGGGAGTGCCAGGGAGCACCGTCATTCCCAACCTGCTCTCCGGGACGCTCCGAAACGCTCAGCCTGCCCTCGACGGGACGATGAAGACCTGGATCCTCCTCGTTGGGGCAGGAATAGCCCTGACCTGTGTCTGTGGCAGTGAGTAATGGAGCCTGGCTTTGGCAGAGGGGCTAAACCAGCCGGTGCATCCCATGGGAAGAGGCCAGCGATGGGTTGGGTGACAGCCGACGGTGTTGAGGGTGCTGCCATAAACCAGGAGATCCACTGTACTGGGGCAGCTGGTTCCTTGCGTGTTTGGATCCAGAAAATCTTCACAGGGGAGAGGGTCAGGGTGTTTTCACGCTGGAGGGCTTTCTCGAGCTCGGGGGGACTCAGCTGAGGAGGAGGATGGTTCATCCTTCTCTTCAATGGGTTGAGACTTCCCCTGGTCTTTAGCTTTGTCCACCGGTTGCTTCCTGGTGCATCTTGCCGTGTTTTCATGATGCCAGCCCACCTGGCTCCTCCACCCTCCTGCGCTGGAGGAGGACAAAGGGAAATATTTTTCTAATATCTTGTCTACAGTCCCTCCGTGACCACTGGAACTGAGCAGAGGAGCCAGCCAGGTGCAGTGGAAAACGCAACATGAGCTCAGGTGTTTCTCCCTTCGTGACTGTGGTTGTTATGAGAGGGGTCAGGCTTGGAGAGATGATAAAGAATAGCTCCGGCTTTAAGGGAGACACTGCAAGAAGGAGTGGCTTGTGGGCATCAGGGTTTGGCTCCCAAATCTCCCTGGATCCAGCCTGTGACTCGGTGCCTTCGTTGCCATCATCTTGCACAAAACGTGAGCCGTGATCTATTTGCAAGAAGGACGTTTCGTCTCTCCTGGCACTGCCAGGGGGCTGTATCTGGTGTTTTAGCAGCAAACGACTCCCCCCAGGATTAGCAGGGAGGCGTTTTGCAAGGCCGGTGCAGAAGAGGAGCAGCTTCTGCTGCGAACCAGCCGTTGGGTTGCCTGGAAAAGAGGATTTCCCATGATGGTCTCATCTTCTTTAATGCAAGCGCTAAATTCTTCTTGCTTGAAGGAATAACTGGGCTGATCGTGTCTGGGAAGCTGGGCAGCTCCTCTGGCTCGTGGCGTGGTTTGTCCTTGGCTCACGCTTCGGAGCTATCGGAGCGTCACCCTGAAGGACCTGTCTGAGCTGCAAAACCTCCACCGCGTAGTAACTTTGCTTATCCTCAGCTAGGCAGGACAGTGGTGGGAGATTTTGCCTGATTATCTCACAAACAGCTTGCGCCCAGGGTTATATGTGGTTTCAGGAGCCAGGAGCATTGTAACTAAATATTTGGAGAGCTCAGACCATCAATAGTTCTTTTGTTACAGGTTAATTTGTCCTTCAGATGGGCCCTTCTGGAGGCGGGGTTGATCTTCGGTCCGTGTTTGCACAGCGCAGCGAGGTCTTGAGTCAGGCCAGGGACTCGCGGACGCTGCCCTGACATGAGCCCTAACTCCTGTCCGTGTACTAAACCGAGCCGAGAGGGCTTTGTCGTGTCTCAGGCATTTCCCCACACCTTGGTGAATGGAGCTGCTCAGGAAACAGCCCGCCTTTTTATCGGTCCAAACTTTTTTTGGCAGAAATGAAAATGAGTTTGTTCGTGTCCAAAAAGCCGTGCTCAGGGAGGGGTGGATCTAGCTGAAGGGCTGAAAATGAGAAAGAAATATTTGTCTGGCTTTGTGCAGCCAGAAAGCATCTACTGGTTGAAGCAGCCAAATACCGACGGAGTAGCTGAGTGTGGGCGCGCTGAGCTGAGCACCGCCGGCCGTGTCCTGCTGCTCCCGCCACCGCCCCTTGGCTGCAGCGTCACCAGCTCTCCCAGCAGCCCTTCTCTCCACAAAAGCTCCAGCAGCCCCTCTAAACTTGACCATGGGGTGTCCGACTGCTCTGCAGCTCCTTAGGTTCGTGCCCACGTGAGGATGAGGAGCCGACACCCTCCTGCAGCCGTTCCCCCTGCCCTGCTCGCGCTCCCCGGGCGGGGAGGACCCTCGGCACCCTGCAGCCGAGCCCCGCGGGGGACGGGGCCCCCTCCGAGCTCACTCCTCCAATGACCCTTCAAGGCTCCCGGCCCTGGTTGAGTCACTGAACACCCCAGTACCAGTGCTTTGCTGTGACACGCTCTGGCGGCACGTGCCCAGGGACTGGGAACGTCTCAGCGGTGACTGATGGGAGGGCAGTTCCTGCCTTGCACAATCCCTCCGGGAAGGCTGCTGGGAAATGAGCCCCAATGTGTGATTCAGGCTGATCTACCCCGACTGTCACTTGGGGAGCAACAGGGATTCTGTCCTGAGGAGCGAGACCTCAGCTGACAACCCCACCAGAGCTCCAGACCTGGCTGCTCTGCCGTGTGGACTGGTGAGACTGGGGCGTCTGGACACCATGAGCATCACTCGCCGCCCAAACTGTGGGTGCCCTTTCCCGTTTCTCCCTGCATCAGTGTGAGCAAAGGTGGGACTAAAGTAGCACCGAGGGCCGATGGCCTCCAGGAGCACCTCAGGCAACTCTTTCCTACTAACACCCCTCTCGCTGCAAAGCAGATTTGTGGAGAAGGACCCGGCGAGGAGAAGCCAAAGAGAAGTCAGCAGTGTGGCCTTGCAGCATGGTCAACCAGCTTGCGCCGGGATGGCTGGTGGGGTGAAGAGGTTCTTCCTCTCTCATCAGCCCATGCGGGACCTTGATTGTGTGACTCTGAAAAGCACAAATAATTTGGGTGAGATGCCAGACAACACAACAAGAAATGCGGGTGCAGAGAGAAGCCAGCACGCGTGACTCTTGGAGGTCACTCTCATCACTGCTCCATCGGGATTTGCCCCGAGGGCTGGAGTGCTGCTGGAGTTCAGGGTTGGCCACCCAGAGGTGTTTAAGATGTTGCATGATTGCAGGTTTGCGAGGGAAAGCAACACCCTTTCCTCCAGCGATCCCTTTACTGGCTGGCAGCGTGGCTGGCACGCGACTTCTCAGGCACGTCCTTGGAGATGGTCACAGTCCTGGCTGGAGAAAAGGGGGTGCTGGAAAAGCCCTGCCCGGGCTGCCAGCTGTCCCGCTCCTCCCGCCGGGAGCTGACCAGCACCTTCCCAAAGCTGTCGCTTAGTACAAACCCAACATCTTGGTCTACCCCGCCTCTTGGCTTGATGGCCGGTGTCCATCATCCAAGACCTGGCACTTGTCCTGTTCAAGGCACAGCTTAAGTTGCTGCGTTATTTTTAGCTTTGCCACCGTGTGTAACACGGCATTTATCATATAAATAGCTCGGGAAGGAGTTCCCAGTTTTCCCAGCGTTGCAGAAAGGGCGATGGGGTTGCAAATAAGGGTGTCTGGAATGTGGCACTTCACCTCCAGCCAGGAGACGGCAGGACCTGGGGCGCTCCTGCTCAGGAAGGCGTTAAAAGGGTGAATCAGAAGGAGCAATTAATGGTGGGGAGATGAGAATGCGTTTCCTGGTGGGAAGTGGCCTTGACGTGGTGAAATTCAAATGGCTGAAGTGACCCACGGAGATGTGCATCCTGAGGATTCAACCGGTTAAAATGTCACCCCGAAATGCTGACAAAGGATCCCGAATAGCTGCAGGGTCAGAGCTTGGTCCTTCAGGCTCTCCCGGGAGAAGGAAGGATGCTCCCAGGTCACGGGCGGGCTGGGGAGGGGTGCTCGGTCCATCCTGAGGCCCACGCTGCTGTTTTTCTCTCCCACAGACCTGTACACGGCCCCCGACTCCTGCGAGGGACGCTGCGAGGAGCCCTACAGCGAGGAGGACGAGTGCCACTGCGATGCCGAGTGCGAGACGTACGGCAACTGCTGCGAGGATTACTACAGGCACTGCCAACCCGGTGAGCACTGAGCACCCCCGGGGGGGCTTGGCGGGGGGCTGCTGTCTCCCTGAGGCTGCCACAACCCAGCCGTGGGGTGCAAAGGGGCTGGCTACAAGCATGTGTATGTGTGTGGGGGGGTGTCCTGGGCTCCCGTCTCCATCACCCTGAGCTCCTTTTCCCTTTGGCTCCGTGCAGGTGGAGAATGGGTTGAGGAGGCGGCTCGCACCCGCGGTGAGTAGCTCCGCTTCTGAGCAAGGGTGACAAACCACCGCCTTAGTTTCACCCCGTGTGCTTGAGGCGGCTCGCTCCGCCGCCGCCCGCGGCTCTCGGGGGCCGATGGCATCGGGGTGTCGCTCTGGTTTCTGGCCCTTTCCGCGCCTGTCGCCAGCTGCTCCAAGCCGCTGCGTGTCGTTGCTGAGCAGACGGCGCAGCGGGAGCCCCGGCATCACCCGCCTGTTTACCAGCAGCTTTATCTCCCGTCACCAGAGCCGGGGGAAGCAGGAGGCATGGAGCAGCCGGAGGCGGGGGCGAGCTGGCCTTTGCATCCCCTGGTCACCCTGCACCTAAAATGTGGGGGATCGAGAGGGGGCTGGTCCTAGCAGACGTGGTGCAAAGAGCAGCGTCGTGCCTGGGAGACGGGGGCTGACGCTTCCCAGCTCACCCAGTGCTTAACGAAAGGCTCCCGTGCCTGCAGCCCTGGGGCCAGCTCTTGTCCCCAGGGTGTGGGGTTGGAGTGGGTTGGGGCCCCCCTGCACCCCTTAACCCTCTGTGCTGAGCACCCAGCTCTCACGGTGTCCCAGGATCGTGACACCCGTGTGTCACCCCAGCATCGGGTGCTGCATCACCCTCGCTTCTCCGTGGGCAGCTGATCTGCGGCCCCGGGAGCTGCTGCCTGCTCCTGCCACCTCCTGCCTCTCCCCGCAGACGGTTTCTCCAGCAGCCGCGATGCCATCACGGACGAGGATCTCCTCCGCGTCTCGGAACAGCTTTACAGGGCGGATCACAACAAAGCCCGCCCGAGCGACATCGCCATTAACCCCCAGTACCAGGCCTCCCCCGATGAGACAGGCGACCAGGAGGACCGCTCCCCGCAGCCGTGAGTGTGGGCCGGCATCCTCGGCAGTGGCCAGGGGCCACCACAGCAGAGGCCAGCCAGGGCCCTTTGCTTCCCCGCTGAGTGGAGGATCCGCGCTCTCCTAGGCTCTACAAATACGTCAACGAGGCGCTTTTCTCCAAACCCACCTACGCAAGCTTCATTAAACTGCTGGACAACTACCAGAGGGCAACTGGCAGGGAGGAGGAGGTGACGGCGGAGGAGCTGAGGGAGCAGGACAACTTTCTCAAGGAGGTGATGAAAACTGAGCTCCTGAAGAAACTCTTTGCCTTCCTCCACCAAAAAAGTGAGTGTGGAGCGGGGCAGGGCTGACCAGGTTGTCCCTGGGCATTGGGTATCCCAAAGGAAAGCCCCAGCTGGGTGGGAGATGACCTGGGAGGAGGCACTGGAGGAGCTGCCAGGACGTGGGAGAATGGAGCAGGGCAAAGCTGAATCGTTCCAAAGGGAGGGGATCGGGCCAGGGGTGGGGGGAGCCCCGGCTCTGCCTCTCCCTGTGCTCCCACACTGGGACACGGCCCCCTCCTCTCCACGCCGCCTTGCCTGCAGACCGCTACAGCTCCGAGCAGGAGTTTGTCACCGATTTGAAGGAGATGTGGTTCGGCCTCTACTCCAGAGGTGACGGTGAGCAGGACTCCAGCGGCTTCGAGCACGTCTTCTCAGGTAGAGCCCTCACCGGTGGGATGGGGGGGGACCGGGCAGCACCAGGCTGGGGGGGCTCACCCCAGCGTCTCCCTTGTGTTTAGGGGAGGTGAAAAAAGGGAAAGTGTCTGGATTTCACAACTGGATTCGCTTCTACCTCCTTGAGAAGCAGGGCATGGTCAACTACTTCAGCCACAACTTTGACGGGCCAGTAAGTGATCCCAAATCAGCCGCATCCCAAAGATGCTCCTCACCCTGCCACGTCCCTCCTGCCTCCTGGTGCAGACCTTGGCATGGAGGCAGGGTGGGGAGGTCCCCAAAAGACCATGCAGTGGGCAAAAAGGGGCTCAATATCTGGTGGCCCCTCAGACCAGGTGAAAGCTGCTCTGGCTCTGGCCTTGGGGAGGGCATGAGGGTGCCCGGCTTCGTGTGCAGACAGGCTTTGCTTGAATTCCCTCCCTGCTGCACCCGGAGCCGAGCGGAGCCGGGGCTCTGACCCCCGACCCCCCTTTCTCTAGTGGGACACGTACCCCGACGTGTTGGGGCTGCAGTTCAGCTGGGATGGCTTCTACAAGGAGGTGGGCTCTGCCTTCATCGGCTGCAGCCCCGAGTTTGAGCTTGGCCTGTACACGTTGTGCTTCATCGCACGGCCTGGGAGGGCGTAAGTACCGCGTCCGTCTGCATCTGTCTGTCCGTCTGTCCTCCAGCTGTGGAGCCAGCTGTGCCCTCCTGACCACGATCAGCTCTGGGGTATCACGGATGGGGAGGGCCAGGGATGGAGCAGGGCTGGTGTGGGGACACTGAGCACCCCAGAGATGCGATTTTGGGGTTCAGGGATGGAGCAGGGCTGTGACACAGGCTGTGTCCCCACAGATGTTACCTGAGCCTGGGTGGCTACAGCCTCAGCATCCAGACCTACCCCTGGACCAAGTCCACCTACGGCATCGGCAAGAAGTACATCGCCACGGCCTACGTGATCTCGCCCTGAGACTGGGAGGAGTGAGGGGGGGGGGAGGGTGATTGCAGCCCCATTCTGGGGCCCTGGGCTGCCCAATGGCACTGGGCAGCACTGGGCAGCACTGGTCCCGCTGTGGGAGGCTGCAGGACCAGGGCAGGGTACCGGCAGGACCTGGGCAGGACGGTGGTGGCCGTGCCCTGCGTGGAGGCAGCGAGGGGCTGGAGGCAGCAGCCTGAGCTCCCCCCCCCCGCCCCCCCAGTCCTGGGGGGTGTCGTGTTCCCCAGTTACAGCAGAAGAACAGGGGGAAGGGAGGGACGTGCGGCAGAAAGCAGCACACCTGAGTGAAATAAATACTGACCCTGGATGGAGAAGTGTTTTGTTCCTCCGTGCCAGAGCTGCCGCTCGCCCTGCACCCTGCCCCTCCCCATCGCTTCTGTGCCCGGGACAGGGCACGAACCAGCCCAGGGTGGGTGCTGGGACCCCCGGGTGCTGCCAGGGCCGCATCCAGCCCAGGGGCTGCACCCTCTTCCCCTCTGGCTGCAGCCTCCAGCCCAGAGTCCCACAGCTGCTGCGGGGAGGGGACATGGAGCAAAGCCTGTCCCTGTGGTGACAATCCGTCCCCCACCCCTCCAGGAGCCCTTCTTGGGTGGGGGGGGAGCTGGATCTTTTGGGGATCCTGGGGAAGTGGGGATGGCTGAGACCCCCCAGCACTAGGGCACGTTACCCCAGGACCCTCATCTCCATTTATCTCCAGGGAGCCACCCCTCATCGCTGGGGGCCTGCTGGTGCGGGACACGGGGGGGTTGAGGACACTGGGCCAAGCGAGCTTCTGCCAGGCAGGGTCAGTGCCACCGTCTGTGCCACTTGCTCCTTCAGTGTGACAAAAACTTGTCCGCTGCCTTCCTTTACCCCCCTGCACCCAGCTCCTCTGGGCTCAGCCTCCCTCCCCGCCTTCTCTGAGCGCCAGGAGCTGCCCCTGGGTCCTGCCCTGAGGAACTGGGGATGGAGGAGCCGGCTGAGCTGCTGGGCCCCTGGGTCCCCATCCCAGGGGCAGCCTCTCCCTGGGGCCCATCACAAGGAAATTAGGGTCTGCAGTGGGTGCATCCTCCCTCCTCACCCAGCTGTGCTCTCTCCAGGGGCCACAGGTCCCCAGAGAGCCCCCCCCAACCCTGCACCCAGAGCTGGGGCTGCTCAGGGCTCCAGGTGCTTTTCCCAGCGCTGCGCTCTGGGGGATAAATCCAAAGCCCCCTTGGGCAGCCGGAGGGGGTAGCTAGGTGCTGGGACCCCCAGGATGCCACCCACAGTAACCGCCCCCCCGGAGACGATGCCCCACACTCGGGGTACAACTCCCCCCGCCAGCCCCATCCCTGCCAGCCATACCCGAGAGCTCCCCCGAGGCACTGTGATCCCATCACCCCCCTCCTCTGCTTATCCCCCTAAATTGGGGTGGGCAGCAGGCAGGGCAGCCACTCACACCCCCCCCCCCCTCCCCATCCCCTCCTGCCTGCACCCCCAGCGCCGGCAGGGCAGGCAGCAGCCGGGGTCCCAGGGTGGAGATGCTGCGCCGCAGCTCCCAGGCAGGAGCGGGGAGATTTGAGCTGCCTGACAGATGGCCGGCTGCAACAGTTCCTGGGGAAGGGGTGGGAGTCCCCACACCATCTGCCAGGGGTCACAGGTGACCCCCAAACCCCGCCACGAGGGAGGGGGGGGGGGCATGCCAGAGCTTGATTTATAGAAATGCACTGGGAAACCAGGGAAGAGGCGGTTCGGGGCAGGGGGGGGTACCTGGGGTGGGTGCGGGTCGGCTCCCCGCTATCATCTCCCTTCCCAGCAGCGTGGGCATGGCTCCTCTCCCACACCCGGGAGTTGGGGTGCTGCAGGACCTGGGTGGGGGGGTTAAACAGCGGGTTCAAGCACTGCGGGGCAGCTCGGGGCCCTGGCCCAGGCGGTTTGTGCTGGCGGGTGGATGGGGGCTGTTAGCGAGGGGCAGATGTTGTGCGGGTCAAGGCAGAGCCCGGCTGTGGGACAAGGATGCTCCAGGCATCATCCTGGCCAGAGCCCGTTCGGGAGGGTTGTGGCAGCGCTACCGGGAGGCAGCGGGTGGTGGCTGCTCGCTGCGGGGCTGCGCTGGCACAGGACCCGGTTCCTCCTCCCAGTTCTACATCCCCCAGCCCACTCCCAGTCCTGCCCGCTCGCCACCAGCATCCTCGATGCCAGAACTCCCCGGCTGGAAGGACCACGGCACCCGGGGCTGGGAAGCTGCTTTTCCAGCATCCGTTTCAGGGGTGAATGGAGACAAAATCTCACAGAGAAAGGTCGCCCACCCCGGCCTGGGCTGCTGCCATGGTGGTGGGTGTAGCGCTGGGGGACTGGCCAGTCCTTGGAGATGCTCTGGGGCTGCTCTGTGCTTTGTCCCCACTCAGAAGGAACCCCTCTGGTTGTCACAAGCCGTGGGGGAGCAAGAAGGGGCCAGGGTGGGCACTTTTCTGGGGATGTGTCTGTCTGATGGAGCCCCCTGCCTCCATCAGCTCAGGCTGTAGGGTGTTTGGCAGGTGCCTGCCAAGGCCACGAGCCTCCAGGTCGTGCCCAGGCAGGGCAGAGGCAAATGGCCATCAGTGGGGCTCCCCAGACCCCAAACTCCCTGCCCACTGCTGGCAGAGCCACCACAGCATCCTCCGCAGCATCGCCCTCCATGCGAAGGGCCCCCTGGTCCTCCCTGGAGCCAGCACGTCCCTCGGAATCTTTCTGCCCCCGGGTCCAGCTCCCAGGACAGGCTCCCCTCGGCCAAGGGGAGCAGCACGGCGGGACCCTCCGGCTTCACCCAAAGTGTTGGGAAATGAAACAAAACGAGCGGAGAAGAAAGGGAAGGGCAGGAGAGGGGTGGAGAGGAGGGGCAGGTGTCAGCAAGCTGCCTCCAGCCATCTGTTGCCAGCTCAGGGACTCCAGGGCCCCCCCAGCTCTGTGCCTGACGGGGACAACACTGGATCTCGGGGGGGGTCACACACACACAGTGCAATCGCATCCCCCACCTGAGCGCAGCCGCGTCAGGGAGTTTCGGAGGGGGATGCTGGCCCTCCCTCCATGGGGCTCGTGGGCTGCCTGGGTGCCTTCGCTGCAGCTGAGCTCGCGGGCAGGCTCAGGCGACCGTTGCCCCCCACTCCCCATGTCAGGGAATATTGGGGTATCCCCTTGACTCCCCCCCCAAAACCACCTGGCCAGACGTGCGGCTTCATTGCCCGTGGGAGGGGTGGGTGCTGCCTTGCAAACCAGGGCCAGGGCTTGGCCTCCTTCACCTGATCTGGGCCAACTGGGACCAAAAACCTTGACTTACCCCCTGGACACGGCTCTGCTGGTGAGAATTTGAGCCGCTAACCCAAGGTCCCCCGTTTTCCCCGGTTTTCCCATGCTGTGCTGGGGGCAGAGGGAACCGGGAGGAGGAGAAATGAGAGGCTGGCCATTGCCAGCGCCCGGCCAGCAGCGCTCCAGCCACCCCTGGAGCCTGGTTTGGACTCTGACCACCAAGGTTTACACAAGACCACGCTGAGCCACACCTGGATGGGCCGGCGTGCAGACACTGGGGCAAGGAGGGCTTCCCTTCAGGGTGCCTGAGGGGCTGGGACACATCCCCAGGGCTTGTAGAGGCCAGGCAGGACACCCCGAGCCTCTCCCAGGGGCAGGCAGGAGAGGTGTCCCCCCCATTATGAAGAAAAAATGCTGAAAATTCAGGGTCCTGGGTGGAGGGATGCTCTATCACCCCCAGGTCCTTGCCCCAGCTCATGTGCTGGGTCTCACCCTTGGAAGTAGCTGAGAGATCCCACCAGGATCCCCCCTGGCACGGACCCAGCCATCCCCCAGCAGCCACAGCCCCACGTACCCCCACCAACTCCCGGCCATTAGAGCTTTCGCAAAGTGAGGATGAAGAGGGTTCCAGCTCCATCTGAGCCCCCGTAAGGCAAAGCCTGCTGCATTATATCCTAATCCGAGAGGCCTTGGGGACCGTGACTCTAAGTGGAGGCTCTCTAATCCCCTCCCGTAAACGATACGGCACTAACTACCCCGATGGGACTCTGGCCACATCTGGTAGGGGAGCCCGCCGGGAGTGCCCGGCTGTACCTTTTTGCTAAGAGGATGAGGATGCAGAGGGGAATATGCTAAACCATTTACGCCGCGGGCACTTTTTTATCCGCCGCGATCAGCTGTCTGAGCTGGCAGGAGGGGATCTCCATCTGGATGTAAGGCCCCGGCCCTCGGTTCGCTCCCGCAGCCCGGGCAGCACCGCTCCTCTCTGCCGGCCGCCGGAGAGGCACCGCCAGCAAAAATCCCACTGGGGAGGCAGCCCCTTCCCTTTCCCGTGGCTCAGCACTTTAAGGGGGGGCAGAAATGCTCCCCACGGACAAGCCCCCCGCTCTGCCGCATCCCCGGCACGGCTCAGCACGCAGCGGCGGTGCTCGACTCTACGGTGAGGGTGATGCTGGCCTGCGTATGGGGCGCTCCGAGGCGGCTCAGGAACCCTCTGTCCCAGCCCTGAGCACAAGTTAACTGGGAAAACACCCCAAAACCAGCCAGCCCCCACGTGCAGGGTGGGAGGGGACCCCGGGGCAGCATCCCCCTTCTCCGGGATGCAGCAGAGATGGGGTGAGCCCTGCTGTGGTCGGGGTAAGAGGCCAACCAGGGTTTAGATACAGTAAATCCTCCTTTTACAGTGATTCATCCTGAGGATGAAAGGGATGGCGGAGAGCAGAGCCCCCCCTGAGCCCCCCAAGCAGCCAGGGAGGGGGCGCAAAGCATCACTGGCAGCTGGGCTGGGGGTCCAGCCCCGGAGCAGAGGTTAATGAGCCAGCGGGGCCGGGAGCCACCGCGGCCGTTAGCCCATATGGACACGCGAGCGGCAGCGGGGGGGGGGAAATCGGCACGTGCCGGTGTCCTGCCCTGCATTTGGGGTGGCAGAGCCCCCCCTCATAATGCCCTGAGATTCAGCATTAGGTACTTGCTGTCCCAACCCAGAGCTGGTCCCCCCCAATCCCTCCCGCATCCCTCCCGCATCCCTCCCACCCCAGGGATGCTCTTCCTATGATCAAATAAATACCACTGGGGAAACCCAGGACCCCGCGGGGGGGGGGGGGGTCCAACACGGCCAGAACCACAGACCCGCCGCGGCTACCACCTCCCCCCTGCGCGTGGCACGGCGAGCAGGCAGGCCCGCAGCTGGGTCCGGCCGTTGGAGAGGCAAGCCAAGGTCGCGTCCGTTGGCCCCGAGCTTCGGCTAACGGCCGGTAGCCCGCTGGGCCCCCTCTGCACCTTTCTCCTGCTCCCCGCGGGGACGCCGAGCAGCCAACTGTTCCCCGCAGAGGCTGGCGGGCCGCAGGCCGGGCTAATCCAATCCATCAGCGGGGTAATGAGCTATGAAAGTGCGGATTCAATTAAGGGGGATTGCGACGGAAGGCAGAGCCCGGCGGCAGACGGAGAAAGGAGCCCGCTCCCCTCTGAAAGGGTCCATCTGTGCCGCCGTGTCCCGTCTTTGTGCTCCCTGAAAGAGCCGGCGTGGCACAAAAGCAGCCGCGTCCCTGCCGGGCGCTGGCGCTGCACAAGGGTCCGGCGAGCTCGGCAGCCCTGGGGGGGGAAACTGAGGCACGGCACGGTGAAGGGAGCGGCTTACGGCACCCTGGCAGGGTTCGGGGGGCAAAAGCGTGTGCCCAGCTCTCTCGATGGTGGTTGCGGCCTCGTTGGCAGGTGATTTGAGTCTTGTCTGTGAGTCGGGGGGGTTGTGCAGGGCTGCTGGCACAGGAGATGTCCTTTGAGTAGCCCAGCGTGGCTGCTGGCTCAGGGCCCCCGTCCGCGGCACGGGGTCGGGGGCGGCTGTGGGGAGCAGGCTGAGCCCCCAGCTTTGGGTTAGTCCTCAGGGCTGGGCTGGTCCTGGGGCCACCTGCCCTGCAGTGCCTGTCCCCTGGCCTTGGCCGGGGGGAGTGCTTCAAGCTTTCCTGGCCAGGTGACACCTCAGTGTCCCCCAGGCTCCGGGTACCTCCAGGGCCACTGCTGGCTCGGGCATCTCGTGGGCAAGTGGCCGAATCCCACAAGCTTAAACCTTTGCAGAAACTGGTATCGAGTCACCACGCAGGAGGACAATGAGAAGCGAAGCCTCGCTGGGGTCCGTGCCTCAGTTTCCCCTCTGGGGAAGGTGCCAGCGCTCTGGGTGGGTGCGCATGGGGTCTTTGGCACCTGCGTGCCCTTGGCTCGTGTCTCTGGGACTCCCCCTGCATCATTTGAGCTGGAAATACCCCCCGAGGCCTCTTCATCTGAGAGGCTCCTGCCTGATTACAACTTGGGAGGGATTGGGCTGCGGACGAGTTTAAAGACGGGATTATTCCTGTACAAATTCTGATTAAACCACCCCCAAACCCTCCTGCTACAAGATTAAGCCGAGCTCTAATCTCACCCGAGCAGCAAGACTTCGTCAATAACTCCAAATCTCTCCACTGTTAGTTTATCTGGTGGGGATTAAGCTGGGAGGTTCCTGAACTTGTATTATAATATGAAAAAAAATAAAAAAATAAAAAATGAAACAACCCAGCGCTCTGTGTGTGCTGACCAGTGCTCGACAGCTGCCACCTCCCACGTCTCAGCCAGGGATGGGACTCAATGAAATGCCCGGTGCCACCCAGATGCCAGGGCTCTGGGGATTGCCCAAGGCTGCCTGTCCCTGCCCGCGCTGCCCGCGCTGCCCGCGCTGCCGTCAGCCCCCCGTGGGCTGGGGTTGCTGCCCCGGTCCCACCCGAGCGCAGGCTCCTTTCGGGGTGTCTCTGGCTGTCAGCCCTCGCCAGCAGCCCAGATCCTTGCATGTAGGACGGTGACAGGCTCTGCTCTTCCAGGACACGATTTAACACCCCGCAGCAGCCCGGGTGGTGACCGCAGCCCTCGGGCGGGGGGCTGGCACAGCTCTGGGGAGAGCAGCCGTGTCCCCACAAGCTCTTCTGACAGCCCAGCGTGTTCCCAACCTGGTGCAGGAGCACCAGGGTGCATCCAAGGGACACCTCAGGAACGTCCCTCGTGGGCCAAACGTGATTTCTGAGGTTTCCTGAGAAGGGCAGATGGTGGGAGAGGGGGAGAAGGGTGAAAGTGCTGCGTGTGGCACCCTCCGAACAGAGCCCGTGGGCCTCCCGCACCCCAGCCACCCAGCTCATGGTGGCATCTGTGCCTCCTGCTCCCAGCACCGTCACCACACTCAGGCTCGTGACCCCAGAGGGGGGCTCAGGAATTAGGGGACCCTCCAGAGGGGCCCTTTCTGCTGCTGGAAGCTGGCACAGCGTTAGTGTTGCCCACGTATCCGCGGGCTCAGGGATATCCTGAGACTCCTCAGAGCCCAGGGGAGGGGGATGACCGTCCCTCTTGGTCACCCTGAGCTCCCCTCGGGGTCAGCCAGCCCACGGGGACCCACACCAGCACCTGGGTGGAGCGTGAGCTCCTCCACCGTGAGCAGGACCCTGTGTCAGCACCGAAATCCCTTTGGGTGCCGGGAGAACACAGAGCACCTCCGGAGCCAGCGCGCTCCCTGGATCCCACGGCAGGGGTGGGGATGGGGAGGGCTGGGAGAGCCGGGATGGCCCCCGAGGAGAGGGGTGCTGCAGTGCAGTGGCTGGGCCGAGCAGATGCCGGGGGAACGTTTCCCCTAATCCCCTGGACCGGTCCCCACTGTGTAAACACTCTGTACAGCTTTGCAAACAGATTGAACCGCGGCTGATCCGGAGCGCGGCAAAGAGCTTAGGGGCTGGGATTTGGGTGAATTCCCCACCCCGCACCAACGGGAAGCTCCGGAGGAGCCCCTGGGATGCGGAACCTGGTCCCAGTTCCACTGGGCTGGATGTGGGAAGGGGGACTTGCCCTCCCTCTGGGTGCCCTGGCCCCGGCAGGGTGCAGGGAGGGGAGCAGGGTGGTGGCGCAGGCACGGACGCTCCGTTTGATGGAGGAGGTGCAGGTTTTGGAAGCTGCCAGGACACCACAGCCCGGGATGTGGTGGCCAATCTGGACAGAATCTTCTAGCAGGTGTCCATCCCCACGACATGTCCACGGGGATCGATGTCCAGCGCCGTGGCACTGCTGATCCCACGCTCCAAGGACCCGGGTGGCTCAGACCAGGGCTGGGTGAGACACTGGGCAGGACTGGAGGGTGCTGGATGCTGCAGGGATGGGGACACCCCACGCACAGGAGTCACTCGCCCACACGGCCACGGCCAGGAGCAACAGCTTGGGCTCAGGGAGAGAAAAAACTGGTCCTGAAGGCTGCAAACAGGCAAATGATGGGTTGGCTTCCAACAGACGGTGTGAGCCTGAGGGTCCCGGCTTTTGCACAAGCCCAGTTTAACCCTCGGGGCCGGGTAGGTGCAGACAAGCTGTGTCCTGGCACGTCCCACTTTCCCCAGGGTCAAGCACAGTGCCACCACGTTGATTCTCTCAGGACCATGCCCACCTCCTCTCCCACCGGCCCCCCACTAATCAGCAAGAAAGTTAGTTGCCAAAATCTGATGTCCCCGAGGGGGAAAAGACGATTAACTCAAGAATCAACAGTCTGATATTTCGGCTTAGTGGGAAAATCCTCATGGTTTCCCAAGCTGGGCACATTAGGAGCTCAGTGGCTCACAGTGTTATCAGATTACAAACAATATCAGAATTACAGCTTTTAAATCTGAGGTTTAAAAAGACTTAGCAATTATACAGCTCTGGGCACTCCCAGCCCGCTGTGGAAACCAGGGCGACGTGGAGCCAGGGCCCTCAGAGCGAAGAGTTGCTCCCAACTGTGGTTTCCCCAGGGCGAGGCGGGGAGTCCCCTTCCACGGACACCACCACCGCTGACCGAGCCGCGTGTCCGACTGGTGCTGGACGCCCCAAGTGCTGCCATGGGAATTCCTCCTGTGGGATGGGGGATGAAGAGCCCAAGATCCCTCCCTTGGGCTCTTCCCCACCTGCCCAGAGAAGTTCACGGCGTAGAGGTTGCTCCTAGCTGCCTTTTTCAGCTCTGATGGTCACCTTGCACATTTTCCAACTTGATTTCTGCTTCCAGTATCCTTATAAAAAATCATTCCGGTTTTCCCTGGTTGGGGCTGCCTGCTGGGGTGCCAGGGAGGGGCTGGCAGGGCTGCTCTGCCATCCAAGCCGACCTCCACGGGAGCCCAGATGAAGGTGCTGGTGGAGTTAACGCAAAGCTGTGGAAGTCCAAGAGGCGTCTGGAGCAGCCGCTACACTGCAGCCAAAACCAGTTCTCGCCCAGTAACTGGAGCCGGAGGAACTGGAACATGAGGAGAGGGTGGCCCATGGGATGCCCCCGGTACCTGCTCCAGCCTCCCTGGTCCTTATTCCAGGAGGAAGCGCATCCTCCGCTCCCAGCTGTGTCACCATTTTTAACAAGGGCTCCTTTGTCCTCGAAGCTAATTAGTCATTAAGGCCACCTAAGTGCAGCTGATGGACTCTCAGGGCTCAGCTCCGGGGCCCCCGCTCACCCCCAGCATTTCTGGGGGGTCCTCACCGGGGCTGGTGAGCAGCAGCGTTGCCGTCCCAGGTGCCCTTCGAGCACCCAGACCCTGCCTGCCCCGTCCCCCCCAGCTGTGGGAGAACATGGAGGGGGGGGCTGTGGGGACCCACCAAGGAGAGGGACCCCCCCTGAGGCCCCCAGGGAGGGAGAAGGACCAGCCCCACGGGCTCCCAGGCTGTGCCAGTGCTGGGGAGCGCGTGGTGCAGTGAGCACACCAGTTCTCAGCTCCACACCATCACAGCAGTGCCAAGGCCCACCCCGGGGGGGGGATCTAAACGAACCCAAGTGCCAGCCAGTGTTGAGCCACGACCCTGGAGCTCCCCGTGTGCCACTCACCCTTCGTGCACACACACACACGGGGACATTCCCTCATCCCTCGCACGCCCGTGTACACACGCTCAGCCCCAGGGCGCCGGGCAGCGTTTGCCCTGGCCTGGCACAGCTCCCTGCCCTCTTGGCACGGGCTGGGGCTGCTGGAAGGGGCGAGTCCCCTGCTGTCGGGCTCCCACGTGCCCGGGGGACCTGGCACCGCGACGGGCCGGGCCACCAGCCAACGAGTGAGGGGCTGGGGGGGGGCCGGGGGCACAGCTGGACCCTGGGCACCAGCGGGCAGTTGGCCGCTGTCTTCATCCCGCTGTCCCCAGAGCATCCTCGGGTGGGAAGAGGGGGTCACGCTGCCCTCGGAGGGGGTGCACACACGTGTGGGTGTCTGAGGGGGGTGTGTGTGTGTGCAAGGGCAGCACGTGGGTTTGTACACACATGTGTGTGCGGCCGTAGGTCGCGTGCAGGGGGGCTGTGAGTCTGCGTGTGCTGGTTTCTACATGCACCCGGCCCCGCGTGTGCACGCGTGTGCGAGCGGTGGTGTGTTTCAGAACACACGTGTGCGCCTGCACGTCGTGCATACGCACGGGGAAGGGTCTCCCCATCTCCACGGGCTGCAGTGACCCCCGGGCCCACCCCCAGGTAGATGCACCCCAAAGGGGACGCTCCCCGCTCGTTTGGGGGTCACACGAGTTCTTGTCTCCTCGCCAGGCCCCCGCCCGCCTCCCCGGCCCCGCTCAGAGCCGCAGCATCTCCCCCAGCCCTTTGCAGCGTGGCTGCAGCTGCGGGTCCCCCCAGAGAGCCCCCCGCCCTCGCCCCGTGCGCCGGGCACAGCTTGCGGGGGGACGAGGCGCTCGGCAGATCCCACCGGGCTCCCGGCAGCAGCCGGCGCGCGGGGCCGGGGGACGGAGAAGCACTGAGCTGTGCGAGGACACGTGGAGCAGGGGGGTCCCCACGCGAGGGGCCGACGGCGGCCAGAAGCTGTTTCGGGGGTTTTTAGCGCTGCTGGGAAATGAGGACTCGTGGGGGCCGGGTCACACGCAGCCCCGCTTGAGGGCGATGGCTGAGGCGGGGTGAAGTGGGGGTGCCCACGCCCCCCAGTCCACACGCGTGTGATATTTGTGTGCACACGCCCGCATGGGCACGTCCATGTGGGTGCACACGCATCTGGGGCAGCACATGTGTGTGACGGTGTGCACGTTCCCGCGTGTGCCTACGCGTGTGTGAGCGTGTCCTCGTGACGTGCACCCCGTGAGGGCAGGGGCGGGCAGAGCCGGCAGCAGCTCCACGTTAAAGGCACCCACCCTCGCCCCGCAGCCGGGCCCACCACCACCCACCCCACCGCTCTGGAGGTGACCTTCCCAGGGAGTCCCACGGCCACTGCTAGGCCTGTGGCCAGCACTAGCCACCAGCATCTGCCCACGGAGCCCAGCCCCAAGGTTTGGGATCCCAGCTGGACTCCAGTTCAGATCCTCTGGTCCCCCCCCAGGGTAGCCCCTCACCACCACTCTGAGGACCACAGAAAAGGAGACAACAGCCCTTGGAGGCGATGCTGCTTGAAACAAGATCACAACTTTATTTCAGCTAAAACCCCAATTCTGCTTTCTTTACAAAAGGATAAACATTTGCTCTCAGTACAAAAGGGAAGAAGCCCCAGGAACCAGGGGCTGGGCAGGGACCTCCGGAGCTCAAGTCATCTCCAAATTCCCAACTCTATACAAAACACCTCTGCAAAACAGGGAGGTTTGGCCAGCCGGGCTCGCAAAGCCAGTGGGACATCAAAAATAGTTGCCTGGATTTTCTTGAAAACAAAAATAGTTGCATAGCCTTTAACAGTTATTGCTCATATAGAAATACGAGGGATGAGTTGGGAGCTGCCGGGCACGATCAGCCTCCAAAATCTGAGAAATGACCATGTTAAATATGGAGTTCAACATTAAATATGTAACCCCTTGGTTAAATACTTGCTTTCATCACCAGAAAATAGACTGTGAGGGCAGGAAGGAAATAAATTAAATAAATAATGGCTAATAAATAATCCTGGAGCAACAGCACTGCAAAAACCACATGTCTCCACAAAGCTAACTCCAACTAAACACTTGGAAGTCAACTGGAAAATGAGGAGGTTATTTAGCACATTCCATATTTCATGTAAAATGGAAGGAAATAAATTAGACACACACCAACCCCCCACACACACATACACACACATAAGAGTAAATAATAAATAAAACAGGAAATTAAGACACACTTCTTTTGGCAGGATGTGCTCGGGACACGGATCGTGATAAATGACACTACGAACCGTTAGACGTGGCCCTAGTCAGGAGCGAGGGTTCAGCTGAGAGCTCCTCTTCCAGCCAGGATATTTGTGCTCTGGAGGACCAACGGTCCCTTAACGAGGTTTCAAGGTCCGTGTGCTTCTAATCTCATGCTGGTTGCAGGTTGCGGGCGAGGTCTGAGGCTCAGAAGAGGACGGGCAGGAGGGCTCAGCACGGAGAGCGGTGGAGGGACCGTCACGGAGAAGCTCCGAGCCCGGCCGGACCGTGCCGACCCTATGGATGATGAGGAGAAGATTCTCCGTTGGGTGGGAAGCTTCAGGGAGGAGAAACCGTGTTGGTTTTCTGCAAGCGGTCCAGATCATTCCCACCTCTGCCAGTCTGCCTGGGCACGGCTGGACTGGGAAAGCCATGATCCCGTCAGAGCCAGCGGGAGGGGAACTGGTCATCCCGAGGGGCAGGAAGGGTTTGTCTCCACCTGATGAGAGACAGGGGTGTGCCCACACCCCACGGCCCCAAGGAGGGAGGAAAAGGAGCCGTCACGCCTTGGCAAGGGACGATCCCAAGTGCTGGAGGGTGTTCAGGAAGAAAGTCCTGCAGGGTGAAGCCACCTCCCGGAGCATCTCTGGGACACGGGGAGCGGGAGGCAACGGCTCAGCTTTCGGCGGTGGCTGCTTAGAGTTCAGCCGTCGGGAAAGGTTCGTGTGGCTCCTGGGGGACAGCTCGGGAATCAGCAAGGTGGCACCAGTGCAGACCCGTTGGGAGAGGACCGGAGGGCCCTCCCACAGCGATGTCCTGCAGAGATGCTCAGAAGTCCCTCACCCCGTAGCGACGATATCTCTCCGGTTGTGTCCGTTCTAGAAACAGCTCCGCGACGCAGCTGAACTTCTCTCCGCGTCAAGAATTTGGGTCTAACTCTGCTTTGCTACTCGTTGAAGATGGCGTTGAGCTGAGGCCCGGCCACGTGGTGTGGGTAGGACTCATAGCTCATGTCTATGGGGATCTCGTAGCGGGGCACCGTGTTTTGGAAGTGAGAGGCATGTCCGTGTGCTCCAGCCAGGCTGACTGAAGGATAGTGGGCCATGAAGGGGTAGGATTTATCCAGGTCTGGAGACCCATCTTGCTTCAAGGAGAAGTTCCCGCTGATGCTCAGGGGTGGCGTCAGGGGACCCTCGTAGGGGGGAGTGGTGCAGTCAGAGGGGTGGTTTCCAAAGGAAGCATCCACCAAGCTCTTGAAGGTCGGAGGCTTTAAATGCAGCAGATGTGTTTCCATGGTCCCGTAGGGCGGGCTGGGGAGCCCCGGGGACTGGTAGCTGAAGGAGTGGCTGGATATGGCCGATTCACACACCGGGGACTTTTCTTCGTGCTTCTCCAGGAACAAGGTCTGAGGTCCCAGCTGCAGACACCCGGCCACGAGGTTGCTGGTGGGCTGGGACAAGCCCTTGCAGAGCATCTCCACGAAGCTCTTCCCTTCAGGAGTCTGCCCCGTCTCGAGCACCTCAGACAGAGCCCAGATGTAGTTCCTCGCAAGCCTCAGTGTCTCAATCTTGGACAATTTCTGAGTCTTGGAGTAGCAGGGCATCACCCTCCGTAGGTTGTCGAGAGCATCATTCAGGCCGTGCATCCGCGTGCGCTCCCGGGCGTTGGCCTTCACCCGCCGGGCCCTGAAGCGCTCCAGCCTCGCCTTGGTCATTTTCTTCTTCTTTGGTCCTCTTCTCTTCGGCTTTTCCCCATCCTCCTCTTCCTCCTCTTCTTCCTCGATGCTGTCGTGCTCCTCATTCAAGCCAGACATCATTCCAAAAGGACCTTGCCTCCCGTCCTCCTCCTTCAGTTCATCTTTGGAGCTCAACGTTTCATCCATCCAGGCTTGGGTGCTCACAAGCTCTGCCATCTCTTTGGGTTTGGCGTAAGTCTTGGTCATCTCTGATCTCTGCAACAAAGGGACAAGATGTTAATGAATTCCAGCAGAAACACTCAACACGCTGAGGGCGTTGGGAACTGAGGTCAAAATGAGCTTCCGGAGACATCAACTGCTTTCTGTCCACCAATGGCGCCTACAGAATCTATCGATCCATCATCTATCTATTTATCTATCCACAATAATTTCTGGTGAATTTTTGCGGGGAGCCGCTGAAGCCTCTCCCTGGGGCCCAGTAGCTCTTTTCCAAGGCTCAGGGCTTCCAACAATTCAATCTCGGGGTTATTTCCAGTCATGAGTCCTTCCCCTCGGGGCTTCAACCCTGATCGTCACGTTGCAAGTTGAAAAAGGGAGCCTGAAAGTAAAGGCCCTCTGCCGAGCTGCCTCTGGAGATTTTCCTGCGCGAGCTCTTCTAACCTGAGCACATTTGCTTGAACCTTCGTTTCCCTCTGCCATAACGAACGCAGCCACACGGCACAAACCAGCCGGGGTTTCATGTTAATCAGCCCCCCAAATCCTGTCAGCGTGCCTGACTCATTTAATAAAGCTTAGCTGAAAGCAGCTTTGCTGCAAGTGTGCTGCCCCAGCCCTGGCTCCGCTGCCCCGGCCGCCCCATGTGGAAAATCCCACTTTTAATATGAGTGATGGGGCTTGCGGGCTGGATTAGGGTGTTAATTGCTGCTCACAGCCATCGTATCCCCGGAGGACCATGTGGCCCCAATTAACTCTTCGGCAGAGTAAGAGGGGTCTGTTAGATGCTGGGAAATCCGGTGGGCGAAGGTGGTGAAGGACCATCCTGGGGATGAATGGATGGGTCTGGCTGAGCCACGGTGGAACCGGCATCCTGGTGGGACCACGGGGCTGCACCCGCTTTGGGTGGGGAGGGCAGCCCAGAAATGGGCCCCCAAACCCCTCCAGGCTGCACTCTGAGCGTTTCCTCCACTCCACCCGAGGGCATCTCCCACAAACGCAGCATCCCCGCCCGCAGCCCCCGTCCCTCGCTGGCCCTGGGCACCAGAACCCACCCCAGAAGGAAAACACCGGGTCTGGGGCTCTGTTCAAGAGGCGTCTTCCCACACTTCACGGTGCAATATTCCCATGGAAAAGTTTCAGAACGTTGTCTCTTTGGAAATCCAGTTTGAATTTTTAGGGATTTTCCTCTCTTTCTCCAGATATTTATTTTTTTTTTTCTAAATTGAGGAAAGTAGACAAAGAGGGAATTGCCTGATGAACACTCGGGTAGTTTCCCAGTTTCCCAAGTAAGGATGCAGTGGGAACTCACTGTGGAATGAGAAGCTTGTCCAGCCCCATTATTTCAAATATCTTTCCTTTTCAAACATCTCCATCCCCCAACCTCTGAAAGAACCACCAGGATCCCAACCTGCTGTAGCCAAAAACTTAATTTTCAAGTAGGGACGGCTCAGCTGGGGGCAGAGGGAGATGTTCTCCCTTTGTGTCACCAGGCACCGAGCTCCCATCCCAAACAAGTGGGTTCAATTCCTTCTCTTTTCCTGTAGGACCAGCAACTTGGTCTCAACCCTCCACTGGTTTCCTTCCAAGGGACTCAGTTCCCCCAGAGGGGGACGGTTGGTTCAGGACAAAGACTGATGGACTCCAGCCCTGCACAACCCCTGGCACCAAGACCCTGACCCCAGACAGAACCACCCGAAGCAGAAGAACCCCAGAGGGGTGAGGAGGAGGATGCAGGGAAGATTCTGGCACAAGAACCAGAGCCAAAACAGGCAGCTGGGGCTGGGAATTCCTCACGGAGATGGGCAGGAGGGACAAGACACCCCCAAGCAGACCAGGAAAATTAGGATTTATTTGAGAGCTCTGCACCGCACCCTGCCTGGGAACGCGGCAGGATCTGGCCCGGCTGGACGTGGACCTGGTGGGCTCTGGCTGCAGCGCGGGTTAAAAACCCTCCATCAGCTCCAGCACGGCCAAGGGGGTGGCTACGGGGTCACCGGGGTCAGCTGAGTCCTGGACCCGGGGCTGCCCAGAGCTCCCAGTCCCACCCATGGTCCCAGTCCCACCTTCAGCCAACTGGGGCATTTTTCTCGGAGGGGGGAACCTGCTCCAGGGCAGCCCCGCAGCATCCCTGGGAAAGGGGGAGGAAGGTGGGGGATGCTGGTTTCCTCCCTGCTGGGGTTCAGGAGGACTCGCGGGGGAAGGGGTTGTGCTTGCAGAGCAACGGCCCCCACCCCACACCGGGCACCCCTCCCCGGGCTGCCCCCTCCGGGAGCGGAGAAACAAAAGCCGGGGGCTGGAGCCGGTCCTTCATCCCCTCCTTCACCTTCATCACCTCCATCCTCAGCGAAAGCCCAGCCCCGACGTGCCCGGGGGTGACCGGCTCCGCTGCCAACCCGTGGCCGGGCAGAGCCCCCGGCACTGGGGTCCCCCCCCGCCCCGGGACTGCGGCTCCATCCCCGACGGCTTCGGGGGGCCGGGGGGTGGCGGCTGAGGCTCGGTGCCAGCGGTTCCCCTGCACCCCCGGCGGCTCCCCTCGAAGGGCGCAGACCCCCCCCACCCCTCTCCGGGACGGGGTCCCCCTGCTCCGCCGTCGGGGCAGAGCCCCCCGCGCCCTCCCGGGGGTTCTCCCGGGGAACCGGGGGCACCGAGCGGCCGCGGAGCCCCGTCGGAGGGGCCGATACGTCCCTTCGGGTCCCCTGAACCCCCGGGGAGTCCCGGTCCGCCCTTACCTGGGCACCGGAGCGAGTCCCCGCTGTCACTTGCCCGGGCTCATGGTGCCTCCAGCCCCGGGGGCGCGGGCAGCTCCCGCGGCGGCGGCACCGGCAGCTCCGCTGTCGGGCGGTTTTGAGAGCTCCGCGCTGCCGGCGGCTCCTGCCCGGCCGCGGATCCCGCGTGGCTCCTCCCACGGGGGGGAGGTGGCCGAGCCCAGCTCCTCCCGCCGCCCCACCGGGGCCCCGACGGCAACCCCGGGCATCCCCGGAGGGGTGTCCTCCGGTGGGCACCCCCGGTCCCTGGGCATCCCTGGGTGGGTGTCCCTAGACGAGTATCCCCGGGTGGGTGCTTTGGCGGGGGTCCCCTAGGACCACCCTAGGATGGGCACCCCTGGATGGGCATGATTGGATGAGCACCCCTAGATGGGCACCCCTGGATGAGCACCCTTGGGTGAGCATCCCTGGGCGAGCACCCTAGGATGGGTACCCCTCTGGATGGGCAAGATTGCTTGGGCACCCCGAAATGGGCACCCCTGGATGAGCATCTCTGAATGGGCACCCCTGGATGGGTACTCTTGGGTGAGCACCCCTAGATGGGCACCCCTGGATGGGCACTTCTCGAAGGGGCACCCCTAGATGGGCATCCCTAAATGGACACCCCTGGACAGGCACTCCTGGGTGAGCACCTCTAGACGGGCACCTCTGGGTGGACACCCTCGATTGATACCCCTAAATGGGCACCCCTAGATGGGTACCCCCATATGGGCACTCTTGGATGGGCACCCCTGGATGGGCACCCCTAGATGGACACCACTAAGTGGACACCCCTAGATGGACACCCCTAGATGAGCACCCCCAGATGGGCACCCTTGGTTGGGCACCCCTGAGTGGACGCCCCTAAATGGGCACCCCTAGATGGACACCCTAGATGGGTACCCCCAGATGGGCACCCTTGGTTGGGCACCCCTGAATGTGCACCCCTAAATAGGCACCCCTGAATGGACACCCCTAAATAGACACCACTAAATGGACACCCCTAGATGGGCACCCCCACATGGGCACCCTTGGTTGGGCACCCCTGAGTGGACGCCCCTAAATGGGCACCCCTAGATGGACACCCTAGATGGGTACCCCCAGATGGGCACCCTTGGATGGGCACCCCTGAATGTGCACCCCTAAATAGGCACCCCTGAATTGACGCCCCTAGATGGGCACCCCTAAATGGGCACCCCTGGATGGGCACCCCCAGATGGGCACCCTTGGATGGGCACCCCTGAATGTGCACCCCTAAATAGGCACCCCTGAACTGACGCCCCTAGATGGGCACCCCTAAATGGGCACCCCTGGATGGGCACCCCCAGATGGGCACCCTTGGATAGGCACCCCTGAATGTGCACCCCTAAATAGGCACCCCTGAACTGACGCCCCTAGATGGGCACCCCTAAATAGGCACCCCTGAGTTGACACCCCTAGATGGGCACCCCTAAATGGGCACCCCTGGATGGGCACCCCACTTGCCCAGCACCAGGACAAACCCTGCCACGCCGCTCCCTCCACTGGGGGGGAGTGGGGGGTGTCCCTCATGGGGGTCCCCATCCAACAGGGCACGGCCAAGCATGAGGTGACAGTGACCTGGGGGTCTCAGACTCGGGTGCCACCACCCACCGCCCCCCTTGGCCGGGTGCTGGGGGCAAGGGGGGGGCCAGGCCCTGGGTGATTCTGGCTCCGGCCCAGGTGCTGGGGGTGGGTGCGGGGGCCGCGGCTCCCTCCCCGCTGTAATGAGAGAGCAAAGGGGGAGTAATTAGTGGCTGGTACAGCCAGAAGGGGCCCGGCTGAGCTCTCACTGCCCAGACAAGGGAAGGGGCCCCTGGGCTCGGCAGCCCCCGGCCACTGAGGGGGGGACAATACAAAAAGACCCCCCCCCCCAATTAATTAAGGGATGGGCGTAACGTGTCGCCTTGTTCTGCCCCTCGGACCCGGAGCTCCAAGAGCGGGGCCTGCAGCCGTGGGGCTGGGGCTGGGCCCCTCTGCAGCAGCAGGGCTGGATGTGGGGGGCAGCGATGACACCCCAAAAGTCATCCCCTGCTCCCCACACACACACCCCCCCCCCCAACTCCATCCCTGCCGGGACTCTGGTCCCAGAGCTCAGCGTGGGACCCTCCCCGCACGCGCCAGCCCGCAGGACCCTTCACGTTAATTTAGAGCGCTTGCAATCATGTCTTTGGGATTACAGGGAATACTAATTAATTCATTAGTGGATTCGTGGCTTCCTTCCCACCGCCAGGCTGGGACGGGCAGGGCAAGCAGGAACAGATTGCGGCCAATAAATCTGCCTGTTGCCACACTGCCCGGCTCGGCGACGGCTTCGTCCCCTCCCTGACAGATGGCTCCAACAGGTCTGGGCACCCGCACAAAGGGGCCGGTGGGCGCCCGGAGAAGGAAGGGGAGGGAGCGGGGGGGGGGGACACGGTGAAACCTCCCCCGGGGGCTGGCGGTGGCCCCCGGATGCCGGGAGCGGGGAGTGACCCCCGGGAGCGAGCGGGGCGACGGCGGGCGCATTGTCTGCCGGCCACGTGCCGCTGGCTAATCCCATTGTGCGGGGCCTTCGCATCTGTTGGGGTTACGGCGGCTCTGGCCCCCCCGGGACCGCGCTCGCGCAAGATGTTCGACCTTCCCGCTCCCGCCTCCGTCGCCAGCCCGGGGATGGGGCCCTCGGTGGGCAGAGATGGAGGAGGGGTGGGAGGGCTGCGGTGGTGGTGGAGGTGCGGCCCCCCCCCTGCCCCATGGCGGGTGGGTGCTGGGGGTCTCTGGGGTGGGTGGGAGGGAAGCGCAGCCGGGTGTTACCCTTCACCGGCCGGGCTCAGCCCCACATCCAGCCACAGGTGCACTGGTGACCCCCAAACACCACGCTGTGCCCACCCCAGGGGCCTCCCACCCTCCCCGAGAGCCCCCCATCCCATGTGCCGTATTCCCCTGGGTCCCCCCCTCCGACACGTCTCTCACCCCCCACATATTTTTCCATCCCTCCCAGGCATCCTCCAGCCCCCATTTAACCCTCCTGTCTCTTGGGGGTCATCCCCTCCCGTCCCCCATCGCCTGCAGGACCCCCAGATCTCACCCTGCCCCCTCCCCATCACTTCCCCACCACCCCACATTGCTCCCCAGTTCCCCATTCCCCCGGCGCTGGGGGCTCTGGACACAGTCCCATTGCCCCACACCCCTCTCAGCTCAGGGTTGTGTCCCAGGTCCCTGTCACCCCACATATCCTGCTCGTCCTGAGCCTCAGTTTCCCCTCTCTGCTGAGGGGCTCTGAGCGGCGCAGACCACAAAGGACAGGCTGCACCATCCCCGTGACACCTGGAGAAGATGTGGCAGGTCCTGAGCTTGTCCACGTTACCCCCATCAGTTGGTCACACGCAAGATGTCCCTCACCCCGTGGTGCTCTGCGCGGAAACGTCCCCTGGAGGCACCGTCCTTCTCAACTGCCCCACGTCCCGGGGCTGCTGCCGCAGGGGACAAGCCACAGTCCCAGCAGGGCCGAGGTGACGGGGGGACTCGGGGGGACCTGGAGCAGGTCCTCCCAATGCCTGCAGGATGTGCTAAAAGGAGCTACTTTTGGGGTGCTCCACCTTGGCGATGCTACCCTTTGGGATGCTCCATATTGATGATGTTCCATCCTGGGATACTCCACCCTGGGATGCTCCACCCTGGGTTGCTCCACCTTGATTCTCTATCCCGGGATATTCTATCCTGGGGAGTTCCACCTCGATGCTCCACCCTGGGATGATCCACCTTGATTCTCCACCCTGGGATGCTCCATCCTGGGAAGCTCCACTTCGATGCTCCACCTTGGATCCTCCACCCTGGGATGTTTCCCCTCGACGATGCTCCACCTTGGAGACTCCACCCTGGGATGTTCCGCCTTGATTCTCCACCCTGGGATGCTCCACCCTGGGATGTTTCACCCTGGGATGCACCACCTCGATGTGACTCCACCCTGGGATGTTCCACCTGGATGATGTTCCACCCTGGGATGTTCCACTGGGATGATGTTCACCTGGAAAGGGGATGAACCCGCCACCCAGATGCTCGGGGCTGGACACCAGCCTGCACATACAAGGGGCAAAATTTGGGGATGAAGAGAACCAGTGGAAGCTCATGTCCTCCCCCATCCCCATGTCCCACCAGCACCCCAGGCCACCGCCCCCACCCCCGTGTTTCTCTGCGTCCCCTAATCCCCCCGCCAGCCCCTGGCCTCCGAGGGGCCGCGGCCTGGAAGGGAGGGTAATTGCCAGAGTAAATATTGTGAAAGCCGACGGCCGCCCCAGTGCCGGCCGGCCGCCACCCCCGCGCCCGGGCTGGCATTCCTGGGCCTGTGCGGAAACGCAATTACCGCGTATTAACGGGGTCTAATTTAATCCCGGCAGCTGCGCCCGGGACAGCTGATTTGCATGACATTGGGGAATGCAATTAAAGAGAAATCAGGGGCTGGGGGGCCCGGTGGGGCAGTGGGGGGCCGGGGGGGGCTGCGGCCAGCGCTCGCTGACCCGTGTTTGTCAGTTTGAGCGATGGTGGCACCGGGGAAAGGCGCCGGGGGGGCTGGGACAAAGGGACGCTGTCCCTGGGGCCCCCCGGTACTGTGGGTTTGGGGGTCTCCCAAGCCCCACAGGCACCGTCCCGGGGTCCCAACCATGGGGCCCAGTTGCCTGTGGAGGGTGTTTCACCACCCTGATGGCTGTTGGTGCTGGAGAAGGGACGTGTCAGGCCTTGGGGACACTCTGTGGGGACCAGCTGTGTCCCCAGCCCTCACTGCAGCACCCCTCCTGCCCCCCAAACCCCCCAGGCATGGGACACAGAGAATGGGGGCACCCAGGGGTGCTCTGGAGATGTACAGGGCTGAGCCTCTCAGCCGGCTCCCTGCCTCAGCTTCCCCTGCCCAGCCCAGGGCTGCTTTCCCTTCCCTCCCCAATTTATGGGGGTGCTTGAGGCCCTCGGTGCCCCCCGATCCATCTGGCCACTCCAACATCAGCTCAGGTGAAGCCAGAATGTCCCCAAGGCTCTGTGGGGACCCTCTGGAACGGAGAGGGGTGCAATGCCCAGCACCTTCTCCAGAAAAGGGTTTATCAGGGCAGGGAAAGAATATTTTCCCCAGCCCTGCCGAGGCAGAAACACCCCAAGGCTCAGCCCTGAGAGGAGCTTTTCCCACTGGGAGTGGGGTCACGGTGGCAGCTCATAGTGGGAGTGTCCTGGGTGGGATGGGGACCCACAGACCTGGCTGCTGAGGTGCGGGATCCCACCCGCCACGTCTCGGTCCTGCTGCCCCACTCATGCACGTCCTGGGGGTTCCCCAGGCTGAGGGCAGCCAGTGTAGCACAGCGGCTCGGGCACAGAGTTGCCCTGGAGGACATCATCAAAGCGGGGGTGCAGGCAAAGCACCCTGACCTGCTGCCAGGGTGCAGGTGTCCGGGATGAACCCCCGGTGTGTCATCCCCAGACCCTGCTTTACATCGCAGAGAGGGGTCCCAGGTTGGTGTCATTCGGGATGCTCCGGCAACATCTGCTCGTGGGCTGGGGGCTGCTCATTGTGGGCTGGGGGGGCCTGTCCAGCCCCTCTCCATCGCTCCTCGACAGCTCGGAAGGGGGGGTGGGGGGTGGGGGGGGGTGTCCAGCCCCCTGGGCAGCACTTTGAAAGGGGACAGGAGCTAGAGAAGGGCATGGAGCTGGAGAAGGGGGATGGAGCTGGAGAAGGAGATGGAGCTGGAGAAGGGGATGGAGCTGGAGAAGGGATGGAGCTGGAGAAGGGGATGGAGCTGGAGAAGGGATGGAGCTGGAGAAGGGGGATGGAGCTGGAGAAGGGGATGGAGCTGGAGAAGGAGATGGAGCTGGAGAAGAGGATGGAGCTGGAGAAGGGGGATGGAGCTGGAGAAGGGCATGGAGCTGGAGAAGGAGATGGAGCTGGAGAAGGGGGATGGAGCTGGAGAAGGGGATGGAGCTGGAGAAGGGGATGGAGCTGGAGAAGGGGGATGGAGCTGGAGAAGGGATGGAGCTGGAGAAGGGGATGGAGCTGGAGAAGGAGATGGAGCTGGAGAAGGGATGGAGCTGGAGAAGGGGATGGAGCTGGAGAAGGAGATGGAGCTGGAGAAGGGATGGAGCTGGAGAAGGGGGATGGAGCTGGAGAAGGGGATGGAGCTGGAGAAGGAGATGGAGCTGGAGAAGAGGATGGAGCTGGAGAAGGGGGATGGAGCTGGAGAAGGGCATGGAGCTGGAGAAGGGATGGAGCTGGAGAAGGGATGGAGCTGGAGAAGGAGATGGAGCTGGAGAAGGGATGGAGCTGGAGAAGGGATGGAGCTGGAGAAGGGGATGGAGCTGGAGAAGGAGATGGAGCTGGAGAAGGGATGGAGCTGGAGAAGGGGGATGGAGCTGGAGAAGGGGATGGAGCTGGAGAAGGGGATGGAGCTGGAGAAGGGATGGAGCTGGAGAAGGGGATGGAGCTGGAGAAGGGATGGAGCTGGAGAAGGGGGATGGAGCTGGAGAAGGGGATGGAGCTGGAGAAGGAGATGGAGCTGGAGAAGAGGATGGAGCTGGAGAAGGGGGATGGAGCTGGAGAAGGGCATGGAGCTGGAGAAGGAGATGGAGCTGGAGAAGGGGGATGGAGCTGGAGAAGGGGATGGAGCTGGAGAAGGGGATGGAGCTGGAGAAGGGGGATGGAGCTGGAGAAGGGATGGAGCTGGAGAAGGGGATGGAGCTGGAGAAGGAGATGGAGCTGGAGAAGGGATGGAGCTGGAGAAGGGGATGGAGCTGGAGAAGGAGATGGAGCTGGAGAAGGGATGGAGCTGGAGAAGGGGGATGGAGCTGGAGAAGGGGATGGAGCTGGAGAAGGAGATGGAGCTGGAGAAGAGGATGGAGCTGGAGAAGGGGGATGGAGCTGGAGAAGGGCATGGAGCTGGAGAAGGGATGGAGCTGGAGAAGGGATGGAGCTGGAGAAGGAGATGGAGCTGGAGAAGGGATGGAGCTGGAGAAGGGATGGAGCTGGAGAAGGGGATGGAGCTGGAGAAGGAGATGGAGCTGGAGAAGGGATGGAGCTGGAGAAGGGGGATGGAGCTGGAGAAGGGGATGGAGCTGGAGAAGGAGATGGAGCTGGAGAAGAGGATGGAGCTGGAGAAGGGGGATGGAGCTGGAGAAGGGCATGGAGCTGGAGAAGGGATGGAGCTGGAGAAGGGATGGAGCTGGAGAAGGAGATGGAGCTGGAGAAGGGATGGAGCTGGAGAAGGGATGGAGCTGGAGAAGGGGATGGAGCTGGAGAAGGAGATGGAGCTGGAGAAGGGATGGAGCTGGAGAAGGGGGATGGAGCTGGAGAAGGGGATGGAGCTGGAGAAGGGGGATGGAGCTGGAGAAGGGGGATGGAGCTGGAGAAGGAGATGGAGCTGGAGAAGGGATGGAGCTGGAGAAGGGATGGAGCTGGAGAAGGAGATGGAGCTGGAGAAGGGGGATGGAGCTGGAGAAGGAGATGGAGCTGGAGAAGGGGATGGAGCTGGAGAAGGGGGATGGAGCTGGAGAAGGGGGGTGGAGCTGGAGAACAGGAGCTCTGGCTCCTATTCCCTCCAAAGCTCCCCAGGATGCTCAGCCCAGCACCCACTCCCTCCCCTGTGTGCTGGAATTTTGATAAAGAGATATTTTGTGATACGAGGGCTGCAGGGCCCCCCCCCCCCCCACCCCCACCCCTGCACAGCCCCGAGTCACGGAGCGGGAGCTGCACAGCTCCTGGAGGAAGAGCCACGGTCAGTCCCTGGTCGCTGCAGCGGTGATGGCCCACACAGCCCCGGGGCCACCGTGTCACCTCGCTGCCCTTGGGGGCCGTGACGCCTCAGGGAAGGCCGTAGCCCTGTCACACGCGTGTGCAACAGTGCAGAGCCAGAAGCGGAACCGGCCGAGCGTTGGCCGCGCATCCCCGGGCGGGAGCTGACATCTGCTGGTAAGAAACCTCAGCAGCCGGCAGCCCCGTGGGGTGCCCCGCGTCCTGCTCGGGGTGCTCGCTGCGCCCGCAGCCAGGCCCCAGCACAAATCTGGGGGACGTGAGAGCCTCGTCCACGCAGAAGTCCTCCAGCGGGTCATTGGCTCGTGCAAACCGCTGCGTCCTCCACCACGTAGGGTTGGAGACTGCACGGTCCTGGGGGTGCTGGGCAGATCTGGGAGCCGGGTCAAGGGGTACAGAGCAGCCCTGGGGTCACAGGACAGATTTGGGGGACGAGGATATTTGGTGCAAAGCAGTCTTGAGGGTGCTGGGCAGATCTGGGAGCCAGGTCAAGGGGTACAGAGCAGCCCTGGGGTCGCAGGACAGGTCTGGGGGACCAAGACATGGGGTACAGCACAGCCGTGAGGTCACAGGACAGATTTGGGGTTCCAGGACGTGGGGTACAGCACAGCCCTGGGGTCACAGGACAGGTCTGGGGGACCAGGACGTGGGGTACAGCACAGCCCTGGGGTCACAGGACAGATTTGGGATTCCAGGACGTGGGGTACAGCACAGCCCAGGGCCCAGGACTTTGGGGTGGGCATTGCACAGCCCCCCATCCCTGTGTGGCACCCCTGGCACAGCCCCAGGGCCCCCCCCGCTGCTGCCTGCAGCCACTTCTACCCCTTAAACTCTCGGGGGAGGGCACAAAAGGACCCGTGTGGGCATCGGCGAGGGGGTCCTGGCCTCCTGGGGGCTGCTGGGCTCTGCCCAGAGCTTGCCCCGAAGCCCCCAGAGACCGGAGTCTCCTGTCCCCTGCCCCCAGCCAGGCTCTGCAGGAGGAGGAGGAGGAGGAGGAAGATGCCTTGGCACAGGCGGTGACACTGCTGCCTGGACGGCAACCACAGGCCCCAGATGTTGAGCTGCGGGCACGGCTTTGCCGGGAGCCGCCGTCTCTGCCCGTTTGGCAACTTCCTCGCCCAGCTGCTGCCCCCCGCTCCTCCGGCTCCGCAGCCGGGGCCACCCGGGTCCCCCCGCCCCGGAGCATCCCTGGACCATTCCCCCAGGACCGACAGCAGCGAGGAGCTGCCATGGCACCTGGTCCAGCTTGGCCTCGACCCAGGCGTGGAGATTTGCCGGAATCCCCAGGAGCGCTCCACGGCTCCGTGCCGGCGCGGGGGGAACATCCCTGGGGAAGAGGAGCCCCAGCAGCTCCACGGGCACCAGGATGCAGCCGAGGAGCCGGAGGGGGCAAGCAGGGTCAGAGCAGAGCATCCCCCAGGATGCCCAGCCTCCCCAGGGAGAAAGGATTGCTCTTTGCAAAGAACATGGATTTTCTGAGAATTTACAGGCAAATCTATTAATTAGTTTACGAGCTGAAATTAATTAGAGGTGGGTCCTCTAAGGGCTGCTGCTCCGTGTCAGGTCGTTAGGTCCGGCTGACAGTAATAGCAGTAAATTGAGTTAACTGAAATAATCGCGGTGACGTCTCCCAGGCAGCTGGGCCGGCTCCAGGCTCAGCGCAGCTCCCGGCTCCCAAATCAAACCGCACGTGGAGGCTGCGCCCGCGGGTGCTCCCGAGGGGACCCGAGCGGGAGGTGACGTCCTGGGACACTGCCTCCACGAAAGGAGGGTGAACCAAAAACCCCCTGCGAGCTGCCCCCCAGCACCGCGTCCGTCCCCCCCCTCCTGCCTACGGATGTTTCGGATGTGGAAAAAAAAAAAGATGCCCTGAAGCCTTGGAGATGTCGGGTGGAGGTTGGCCCCCAGCCCCAGTATCCCCCCAGTGCCCCCCATTACAGTTATTGGGCACCCTGCTGTCTTTTGGGGGTCACCAACTCCCAGGGGGTGACATCCAGCTGCCCCCAGCTTGGAGGTTTTCTGCTCAGCCAAAACCAGGCCCCTTTTTTAAGGTCAGTTCTCAAGGTTTAGGGACAAGGCCACACCTCGCTTTGTGCGGCAGGCGAACGCGAGCGAGCCTTTCACGCCGGATTACGCCACCCGGCACAAACCCAGGAGGGCTCCGTCAGCCGGAGTCTAATTTAAGCTCCGCTCCATCCCCAGCAAATCCGTCGCTAATAACGCACGAACCCACCTCGGGGAACAATTACGGGGCGAGGAGCTGTCAGGAATAACTTGTGCCATCTCCCCGGGGACATCCCACTCTGCAGAGAGCGGCCCAGCTCGCGGTGTTCCCACCGGGAGCCTTTTCCTGGGGGGGGGAAAAAAAAAAAAAAAAAAAAAAAATTAAAAAGAGGGGGAAAAAAAAAAAAAATCTGTTTTTTGAAGATGAGATTTCTCTCACCTGCGGTGAGAAGCGGGAGGTGGCCGCTGCAGTTGTCGCTGCATACGTTTATCCACCCCCTCTTGCTTCCCTTGGCCAGCTCGGAGGTGGACTTTGCCATCTGAGAGCTCCTCTGTGCTTGCACAACGCACCTTTCCCCTGCGAAACCGTGCCAAAAAAAAATTAAAAAAATAAAAAAAGCTTTATTTACTCCCAGAAATGCCAGGAGGGAGGCGGTGGTGAGATGTGCGCAGCAGCTCGCACCCCTGCACCCAGCTGGAGCCGGAGCTGCCAGCTCAGGGGAGGAGGAGGAGGCAGCTCTTCGCACGGGGAAGGGGCATTTGCTCGCTCTGGGAAGTGCTGGGTTTATTCCTACAAGGAGTTTATTGGGGGGAAAAATTAATTTAGGGCATCCCCCCCCCCCCCACCGGTGAAGAGATAAGGCGGTGGGTGACCAGGTTTTGTCTGTCCTCCAAGCAGAAGAGAGACCGTGGGATTCTCCTCGCTGCTCTCCCCAGCTGGAAACCAGTAAGCACTGGTTCTGCAGCGTGCCCTGGATTTGGGGGCGCGACTGAAAGCTGCACCCCCACGGAGCTTGAGCCCTTCTCGGGACGGCTCCGGGCTTATCCCAGACGGCTCCGTGTCTCTCTGGAGCATCCCACGAGTCTGAAAAAACACGGAGCTTCTTCCTCCCCCGTTCCTGGGAAGATCACCCGCTGCCCACGGAGCTGCCAGCATCATCCTCATCGCCATGGCAATCAGGCAGTGCCCCCCCCCCCCTCCAGCAGAGTTTTTGGCAGAACAGGGGGTGTCAGGGCTGCAAATCCGACACCCCGGCCCCCACAGGGCCTCCATGCATGGGGAGGGGGGCAGGCACAGCCGCATTTCGGACCTGCCATGGCCAGGGTGGGGGACAAGGACACCCCGCGCGGCAGGACACCCCCCGCCAGGGCTGGGGGGTCACCCCCTGAGTGATGAGCAGAGGGAAAGGGGTGAAAGCCGGTAGCCCCAAGGAGGACAGAAGGTGCTGGATGTGGCAGGGGTGGGCAGCCTGTCCCCACGCAACCCCCCCCAAAGCCACCCAGTGTCACCTCATGTCCCAGGCCCACCCACTCGCAGAGCACCAGGACACCCCAGAGCATCATCGTCCCTGCGCTGGAGGTGGGGACACCGAGCTGGGGACCACCCTGGGCACCCCGAGAGAGGCCCGTGGGGACCAGGCGGAGTGGGAAGCGCCCCGGGAGCTAACGAACCTCGCTAATGAGGGACAGAGCGCCCGGAACCCCAACCCGGGGGGGGAATGAGAGTTTGGGGACAGATTGGGGTCTTGGGGTCTGTCTTTGCTGGGCGAAGCCGAGTCGAGTGGGTTTGTCTGGAGCTGCGGCCTCCGCCTGGCAGCAGGATTGTGCCCTTGGACCAAACCAGCGTGGGGCCAAGTCTCAGCCCCTCGTGGCCACGGGGACGGGCAAAGAGCAGGCAGGACGGGCCAGGCAGCACTCAGGGGGGGTTTTATTGGGAGCTCCGGGCTGGAGCGACGGGTGCGAGGCGTGAGAAGAGCCACGGGATGAGCTGGGGGTCAAGCGGAGCCGGCGGCGGGGAGCTGCGCGGGGATGCTCGGAGGGAGGAGGGGGACCCATCCTGCTCCTCGGGGAGGGTGCTGACACCCGGGCCCAGCCCTAGGAGGGACCCCAAATGGTAGCATGGAGGGGGAGCCAGTCCCGGGTCCTCCTCTGCCCCCCAAACCTGCTCTGAATCGGCCCTCCCAGCCGCCGTGATGCAGAGGGGTGGGGAGGTCCCTGGGGTGGGCTCAGGGGAGGGGTGGGGGGAGATGTGGTGGGGTGCAGGGGACGTTTGGTGAGGTGTAAAGGAGGTTTGTGGGGTGTAAGGGAGGTTTGTGGGGTGCAGGGGAGGTTTGGTGAGGTGTAAAGGAGGTTTGTGGAGTGCAGGGGAGGTTTGATGGGATGGAGGGGGGTTTGATGGGGTGTAAGGGAGGTTTTTGGGGTGAAAGGGAGGTTTGTGGGGTGCAGGGGAGGTTTAGTGGCGTGTAAGGGAGGTTTGTGGGGTGTAAGGGAGGTTTGGTGGGGTGTAAAGGAGGTTTGTGGGGTGCAGGGGACGTTTGTGGGGTGTAAGGGAGGTTTGGTGGGGTGTAAAGGAGGTTTGTGGGGTGCAGGGGACGTTTGTGGGGTGTAAGGGAGGTTTCTGGGGTGTAGGGGAGGTTTGGGTGCTCAGTTCTCAGGGCAGGAGCAGAGAAGGAGCCGGGCACAGTCCTTGGCAGCCAGGGAGGTCGGGGGGGGGCTCCCAGTGCCCCCAGGAGAGCATCCCCCCACCCAACCCCCAGCTCTGAGCTGCATCCCTGCCTGGGCCAGCCCCCCCCCGTGTCCCCAGGCCCCCCGGGAAGGAGGGGACTCACTGTGCCGGCTGCTCGCTGCTCACCTGGAGGAGAGAAAACACCCAAGAGGTGAGACCTGCCCCAGTGGCACCATCCCACCCACCAGGGAGCACCCAGTTGGGCCCCCAGCACCCACCCCACTCCGTCCCCCACCGGCATCCAGCGTGAGGGGGTGGGAAGGAGCTGGGGACACCTCTTCGGTGACATCACTGCTGTCCCCACAGAGCCCTCCCGTCCCTCGTTGTTCCTCTTGCCCCACTCACCCGATGATGTTGGAACTCAAAGCCTTCAGCAGTTTGTCCAGCACGTCAACGAGGAGGTTCAGCACCCCGTTTTCAGCCTTCTTGGCTACTTCAACATCTGAGGGGAGAAACGGGGTTACCCCGGCACCCCGATGTGCCCATCCCCTCCACGGTACCTCCCACCCACCCAAACCGGTGGCCCTGACACCCAGCAGGTCTTGGCCCTTGTGCTGACACCCCCCCCCTCGGCCCCGAGGGAGCTGCTGCCTCTTGCTGGGGGGGTTTTTGGGGAGCCGGGGCCGCTCAGACCCCGTGTGCCATGGGGGTGCGACCCACGCGCTCCCCCGCCTGCTGTGGGAGGAAGAGAGGGGTGCAGGAGCATCCTCACCCACCGGGAACAGCCCCACCTTGGGCACAAGAGGAAAAAACCCAAAGATTTGTTCTTCCCCTGAGGGCTCGTGATCTTTGGGGGGGGGGCCCCAAACCTCGGCCTTGCAGCCCTGCCACCAGACCCCCGCGATTCACACGTGGGACCCCAACTCACCGGGGCTTGTGGGGGTCATCTCATCCGGAGGTTCTGCAGGAGGAAGAGGGACGGCATCACCCTCCTCAGTGGGGTGTCAGGACCCCCCACCGTGCCCAGGACACCCCCATTCTGCACCCAACCCCTTGAAAAGATGGTCTGACCCCCCCTGGGGACCACCCCAGTGCCACCCCGCGTCCCTGCGGGGATTTACCTGACTCCTGGCCAGTAGCCAAGCTGCAGGCGAGCCCGGCCAGCAGCAGGACGACCCAGAGCTTCATCACGGTGGAGGATTTGGGACGACAACCACGGCCGGGAGCCCCCCAGGGATGAGCCGGGGCTGGGCCCTGGCCCTTATGAAGGCGACCAGGGATGGGAGGGCTCAGGGCCACATGGGATTTTCCAGGTGTGGGAAGGTGCCTGTGCCCGGGCACCCGGCCAGGGGTAGGATTAGCCCAGATTAGCCCGGATTAGCCCCACAGCCCCTCCGGGCAGCCCAGCCAGCCCCAAACCAGCCCCAGCCCCGTTCCCAGGGCTCAGCCCCTCTGTGTGCTGAGCAGCTCCCCAGTCCTCAAAGCCCCAACACCTCGTGTAGCTCCGTGGCTGCCACTACATCATCCCAGTACACTCCATAGCACCCCAGTACGCTCTGCAGTCCCCCAGTACACTCCATAGCACCCCAGTACACTCTATAGTCCCCCAGCACACTCCATAGCACTCCAGTACACTCCATAGCACCCCAGTACACTCCACAGTCCCCCAGTGCACTCCATAGCACCCCAGAATACTGCAGTCCCCCAGTACACTCCACAGCACCCCAGTACACTCCATAGCACCCCAGTACACTCCACAGTCCCCCAGTGCACTCCATAGCACCCCAGAACACTGCACAGTCCCCCAGTACACTCCACAGCATCCCAGTGCACTCCATAGCACCCCAGAACACTGCACAGTCCCCCAGTACACTCCACAGCATCCCAGTGCACTCCATAGCACCCCAGAACACTGCACAGTCCCCCAGTACACTCCACAGCACCCCAGTGCACTCCATAGCACCCCAGTACACTGCACAGTCCCCCAGTACACTCCACAGCACCCCAGTGCACTCCATAGCACCCCAGTACACTGCACAGTCCCCCAGTACACTCCACAGCACCCCAGTGCACTCCATAGCACCCCAGAACACTGCACAGTCCCCCAGTGCACTCCACAGCACCCCAGTGCACTCCATAGCACCCCAGTACACTGCACAGTCCCCCAGTACACTCCACAGTCCCCCAGTACACTCCATAGCACCCCAGAACACTGCACAGTCCCCCAGTACACTCCACAGCACCCCAGTGCACTCCATAGCACCCCAGTACACTGCACAGTCCCCCAGTACACTCCACAGCACCCCAGTGCACTCCACAGCACCCCAGTACACTGCACAGTCCCCCAGTACACTCCACAGTCCCCCAGTACACTCCATAGCACCCCAGAACACTGCACAGTCCCCCAGTACACTCCACAGTCCCCCAGTACACCCCTGTTCACCCCACAAGCCTCCCACACCCTCCCATGCACCCCACGCTCTCCAAGCCCCCCCCGCCAGCTCACTCCCCAGCTCCTCGGCTGCCGGCCCTGCAGCCACAGACCTTTCCTGCTCGTCACGGAGCCTGGTTTTGGCCCCAGCGCTTTTCTTTCTCACCACCTGAGAGCTCACGGGCGGCGCAGGGAGCGCCCGAGGCTTGGCGGGGTGGAGGGACACGCGAAGCCAGCCCGGCCTCGGCCCCGGCAGGGAGCGGGGATGCCGGGGGGGTGTTGGGGATCCTCACGAAACACGAGGAGACGACGGCTCCGCTCGGGAATTGGGGCAGAGCTGGGCTCGCCGCGGGGCCGCGGGACGGGGACGCTGCGGGAGCATCCTCGTGGGCCAGTCCGGCTCCTTATTTCAGGGCTGAGCGGGGCAGAGCATCTCCCTCCGCTTTTTGGGGCTGCGGGTTGAGCTCAGAACATCGTCGCTGACTCGAGGCACTCGCTGAGCCCACGGGCGTCGGTGCTCTGGGGCCAAGGGCACGGGTTGGAGCACGGGAGGGACCACGAGCCGCCCGAGACGAGGCCGAGCTGGCGAGAGCCGAGCTGCTGTCAACTGCAAAAAAACTGGATGAATAATCTCCCCGGCGCTGTTTAGCAAACAAACGCCGTCCGGAGCGTACGTGAGGCGGGGAGGGAGGGAGCCGTGTCACGTCTCTCCAGACTCTGAAGGCACAACCCGGCTCGACAGCCCCGCGTCGGCATCACACCGCGGCCGGGGCAGCCGAGCGTGACCTGGCGGCACAGACAGCGCGGCCGGGAAGGGATTCATCTGGGAGGGGGGGTGTGTCAGATCTCTGGGCTGAAAATGCAAAAAAAAAAAGGTTTTAGTGAAAGGTTAGGGGAAGATTTATGGGGGTTCTGACAGCTCTGGGCGGGCGGGGGGTACCCAGGGATGTGTCCTGGGAGATGCTCTGGCAGGGTGGGCCGTGGCGGGGTGGGTGGGTGTTACTGGGGTGCTGTAGCAAACCCATACCCAGATGTAGGACACGGGCCACGCCTTCAGCTCCTGCCTTCTCCCCTGCACCCCCCCGAAACAGCTCCTGCTCCCCGCGGGAAGATGCTCCCACGGCTCGGCCACATCATTCCCCCAGCCCCTGGGCAAGCAGACGCTCCCAGCTCTCATTGCATCAGGCTGTGGGTTGTTCATCCTCGAATTTGAACGCTCTCAGGATCTCAAGTCTTTTCTTTCCAGTCTAAAACCTGCCAAATCGCCTTGTCCCTGCTCAGGTGGGCTCTCACAAACCGTGCGGCCTCTTTGCCACGGCCCGGAGCTCAGAGAAGAGGACACTTAATCCCTTTGCCCCCATAAATCACCGTCCCCGGTCCCAGGCAGCGCCTTGGCTGCCTCTTGGCTTCAGAGGTAGGGGATAAATCCTCGGTATTTTCCATCTATTTCTCTGCCCAGTGCCCGAGGGAGGATTTGTGCCACATACCCGGCTTCTCTGTTTATTCCCAGTGGGAAGAGGAGGGAGAGCACCCAGCTCTGCCCTGGGGTGGGATTTCAGGCACCCGGATACAGGGTGCGGAGCCAAAATCCCCAGGAGGAGAGGGGGTGGCAGCTGAGATCCTGACTCGGGGAGATAATTCACGGCGTGGGGAGGCCGGGGAGCTCGGGTGCTCTCAAGAGTAACTTCATTTCCATGCGGCACCATTTACAAGCTACCGAATCCCACCGGATTAATTCCTCGCTGCCCTAAAAACACCCGGCTCCGGTCTCAGAAGCACCGAGGGCTTCAACGTTTGCATGAAATGTGATTAAACCGTTGCTCTCTTTTTCCCCAGGCTCGGCAGCGAAGCTGGATGAAGATGTCACTCTGTGTCCCCAGCACCGTTCTCCGTCGCCAGCTCCTTGCTCCCAGTGGTTCCTCCCTTCGGAGCACTGGTTTGCAGGCAGGTCCCAGTCTGGTTCCTGCAGGCACCGTGGGGACGGGGCTGGCCTCGGGCATCCCCAGCGATGGGTAACCTGGCGCTGAGCTCCGGCCGTTCACCCCCAAGGCTTTCTCGGGGGCAGAGGAGGATTTATTTCTCGGATGAGCCGGGGGGACCCTGAGGGCACATGGGGGTCACTGCTGGGGTCGCTGCCCCAGCTTGCAGGAGCATCCAGGTTTGGGGGTTCCCGCTGCAGAGACTCGGGGCGGGGAATAAAGCACAGCCCCGGGCAGCCTGAACCAGCGTGGAGCTGGTTGGGACCGTCCCCCACCATGGGACCCACAGCCAGGACGGGCTGCGGGAGCCAGCCTGGGTGCCGGAGGGGCTGGGGGCTAATCCAGGATAATCCCAGTTTTGGCTGCTCTCCACAGGGAAACCCTTGGGGTTTGTTTATCCACCAGAACTTTTCTTTTCCAGTAACTCCAGCGCCGATGCCCCGGGACTGGCACCCGAGAGCGGAGGGTGGTGGATCGCTGTGGTGGGCAACTGGGGTGAGAACCATGAGAGCCCAGGGAGGGGGGCAACCATGGTGTCTCCTTTCTGAAGTCATGGAGTGACTTGTCACCTGCCCCTGTCCCCTGGGTAGGTCTGGAGGGGCAGGAGAAGAGCTGGACCCTGAATTTGTGGCTCAGGACCGCTTTGGGGTGAACCCTGGCAGGAGGTTGCTGGGGTGCCCAGCCAGCACCCCCCACCCTCCAATTCGGGGCCGTGCCCACATCACCTGGGGCAAAAGCCACCAACAACGTTGTGGTGGCAGCGGTGGCAGCGCGGGAGGGGTTAAGGAGCAGCCGGTGCAGACCCCGTGCCGTTGTTGGGTTCCTTCAGACACCCAGACCCCGCGGAGGAGGAGAACATCGCGCCAGAAAGAAAAGGTGGCAGGAAGATGAAGAGCAGGCCCGGAGCCATGAAGTGCCCAGATAAGGAAACAGAAGGAGGCTCAGCAGGGCTGAGAGAAGATGGAGAGGCCAAAAAAGTCCCGAGCAGCACCCGCTTGCACCCCAGGGGACATGTGTGGCCAGGAGGGGGGCCACCACGGGTCCCCAGCCCTGCCGGGAGCCCTTGAGCAGAGGATGGGACCTGGATGGAACCCCCCAGGCTTGGTGGCAGCACCCCTGTCCCCAGGGCAGACGCGGAGCTGAGTGGAGCCCCCCAGATCTCTTGGGAGGGCTCATGCTGGGGGTCTTCACCCCAGAGGGGGTGGCCAGGGCTGGATCCCACCCTCTCCCACCCCCCCAGTAGCTCCAGGCAGGGTCAGAGCCACCATCATCCCTTTGGGAACTTTATTTCCAGCGTGTTGCTGGCTCTGCCCAGCAAACCCCCGTCCTAGTGTTACAGGCGCTGCAGCACGGGGCGACCGCCGGGGGCCAAAGTGCGAGTGGTGTCCCCAAAAGCCAGGCACGAGGTGGGGGGACACACGTCCCCGGTGTTGCCCCAGGGCTAGGGGAAACATCCCCGGGGCTGCCTCAAGGCTGGGGGAGACATCCCCGATGGCGGCTCCCCCCCTCCGTGCCCTCAGCCCCTTGGGGCAAAAGTCCTGAGTCAAAAGGGGTTTTTTTGTGCCACACGTGCACCCACACGTGCACCCACACCCACACGTGCACCCACACCCACGTGTACACACAGTGCTCAGCCCTTGGCTGAGGATGGTCCCCGTGTCCGAAACGCGGCGGCACGGCACGGCACGGCACAGTCCATCCAACACGCACCCGAGGCTCCTGCCAGCCCCGGGGCAAGTCCAGGTCCCTCCACGGTGGCCTCAAGCCCTGGGGTCGGTGCCGTGGAGCTGGCCCGTGGGCAACTGGCCGGGTACCGGCTCCTCCACGAAGCCGCTGCTGTCCGACTGCCCGCTGCCCGTGTGCAGCATGAGGCCTGGAGCAGGGGGACAGCACGGGGGGGGGACACACGCTGGCACCAGGCACCTGCTGGGCTGGTAGCCCCGTCACAACCCCCCCCCCCCCCCCAAGAAGGGTGGGGAAACCCCCCCCTCTCCAACTTACATCTTCGGAGCCTGACAGAGGAATGGAGGGAGCGAACGGCTTCCTCACGGGCAGCGCCATCCTCCTCCTCCTCCTCCTCCTCTTCCTCCTCGCTGGGGCTCAGCACCTGCAGGCAGGGTGGGTGAGGAGTTGCGTGGGGTGAGCGTGTCAGCGGCTGCGCACACCCAGGTGCGTGTGCGTGAGCGTGCAAGGACGCTTGTGCCTCCGTGCGAGCCCGCGCAGGGGTGGGGGAGCCCCTGACCCCGGCTCCCCCCTGCGCGAGGTTCCATTTGAAGCTTTAAATCATTCAAACCTTAAAAGCCTGAGCGGGCCTCGGGGACATTTCCCGCTCCAGCTCCTTCCTGCCCGGCTCACCCGGCATCACCCAGCAGCCAAAGGGACCCCCCCGCGCTCCCAGCCCCCCCCCTCCACCTCTGTGCCCATCACCCCGGCATCGCCCCTCACCTCCTCCAGCTCGAAGGAGTCCACCGGCTCCTGCCAGTTGGGATGTTGGGGTGAGGGACCCTTCCTGGGGGGCTGCAGCCCATCCAGGGCCCCCCCCCGGCGCTGGTCCCTGCTCTGCCGAGCCCAGTGGCTTCCAGCTCTCGGTGTGTCTGAGGCGGGGGGGTCCCGGGGGTCACGCTGGTGGGACCATGCCTTCCTCCTCGGGGGGGCCCCCCAGGAGCCGGAACCGAAGCCGGAGTCCCCCTGGGATCGCAGCCCCTCTGGGTGCTCAGGGGTGACCCACACCCAGCCGGCGTGGGGGGCCGGGGGACCCGGCGTTGGGGACAAGGTGACATTGTTGTCATCTGGCTGGCTCTCCTCCGCTCGGAGCCGTCCTGCTCCGACGGGACACGGAGCATCGCCAGCCCCCGCCGTGGGGCTGTCACCGCTCCCCCGGCCGTGGGGACAGGACGGCTCCAGTTGTCCCCACGCAGCACCCGCCGATGTCCCTGCCGGGGGTGGCCTTGGGGACAGATCCCACTCCCCTCCACAGCACACCGGGGCATCCTCACCACCGTGACAGGGACACGTGGGGACACGCGGTGACAGCGGCTCTGGGGGACCCTCCTCCGCTCCCCGCCGGTGCTTCACTGTCCCCGTGTCCCTTCCCCAGCCCTCGAGGACGTCCGTGGGGTCAAACCGAAATCTGTCCTCCCGCGCCCGCTCCAGCACCTCCTGCACCACCTTCCCCAGGGCGCTGGGCTGGCTGGGGGGCTCAGGGGACACCTGGCCAGTGGCCCGGGGGCTGTCCTCGCCCCGTGGGGACGTGTAGAGGCACATGGTGGCCACGGCCTTCTTCAGGCGCTCCACGGGCGAGAGGACGGTGGGCTGCGGGGGGGCGACGCGGATTTCGGGGATGCGGGGACAAGCCCAGGCGAGGTGGGAGGGGGAGATGCGCTGCACGGGGGTCCGCGAGACGTAGGAGTAGAGGCAGAAGAAAGCGTCGGCCGTGGCCGCCAGAGCCTGGACCTGCTGGAAGCGACCTGAGGAGCCAGGAGGAGACGGAGGGGATCGGGGGGGGGTCTGCGGGGTGAGGGATACTGGGAGCTGGAGCAGGGGGGGGGGCTCGGAGTGTTCCCCCCACTCACAAGTGAGGAAACTGAGGCGCGGGAGCATCTTTCCCACCACCCCAAAGGAGCAAAACCCAGCACGGTGGGTCCCACCCTACGCCTCGATGTGTCCCTGGGCTGGGGGGGGGACGGGGATGGTTTGGGGGACCCGCGTGTCACCCACTGGCCAGCATCAGGCAGGGATCCTCCATCTCCATGCGCCGCACTTGGGCCTTGAGGAAGAGCTGGAAGTCGATGCCCCTGGCGCGGGAAGGAGCCGCGAAGAAGCGCGCGGGGACACGGGACACGGCCCCCGGCTCGCTCTGCACGAAGCCCAGGTTGTAGAGAATCTCCTCAGCGTCCTCCTGCCACCACTCCAGGACCTCGGAGATGCTGCGGGGTGGGGGGCGCAGCCCCGGCTCAGCCCCACCAGGGACCGATGTCATGAGGGGGTGACCCCAAACCCCCTGCCCCTGCCCGGGCAGCTCCTACCTGGAACTGGTCTTGGTGGTGAGGCTGGAGGGGGCACTGGAGGCCATGCTGTGCCCCAGGCTGAGGCGCTGGTCCCTGCAGCAGTGGGGGGGACACACGATGACACAGGGATGAGCAAAGAGGTTGTGGTGAACCCCCAACCCCCCCGCCAGCCTCCCCCGGGACCCCAAACCTCACCTGCCCGTGGCTTTGTCGCTCCCCACTAGCAGAAGAGCTGGGAAAAGGGAGCAGAGAAGTGACAGGGAGTGAAACGGGGTGTTCTGGGGACAGGTCCCACGCTCGTCACGCTGGGAGATGTCCCCAGAGGTCACAGTCCGGTGTCTGGGGAAGTGGGGGGGGGACACACAGAGCTTGGGGACAACCCAGCCCCACCAAAACCCTCCTGGAGGAAATGCTACCGGTGGTGGCTGTCCCTCTGAGGGTGCTCCTGCCTGTCCCCCAGCCCCCCCTGCCTCCGCCCGTGGGGTGACAGTGACATGGCAGGAGGTGACACCCCAGCACAGCCGGGGGTGGCCGGTACCTTCAGCTCCCAGGGTCAGGTCGTCCTCAAAGCTGGTCCCGTTGCTCCCACAGGCTGCGAGAGAGCAAAACCTTGCGAGGCGCGGGGACACCCGGAGCTACAGACGGGTCTCGAGGTCCCCAGAGACCTCCCTGCCCATCGCCCCCCACCTCGCGCACAGCCCATGGTGGGGGGACATTTGGGGACACACACAGGGACCCCCAACCTCAGCACCCCGGGGACGTACCGTAGGGACCCGGCAAGCCCAGCTCCTCCGACGGGGCCTCCACCGACGACCTGCAAAACCCCGGTGACGTCCCCCCTGTCCCCATCCTGGGGGGCCGGAGGTGGGGGCCGGGTGACCTGAGCGCGGCAGGACGGGCGGTGGGGACGGGGACGGGGACGTTGGGGCGCAAGGTGGGAGCGAGGAGACAGGGGATGCTCAGGAGGCGAGGGGGGGGGGGTGTCCCCTCGCACACCCCCAATCCCAGCGACCCCAGACCCCCCCTGGCGCGATGCAGAGGGACGATGCCACCACCCTGCTGTCACAGCCCAAGCGGGGGTTTCCTGGAGGCACCCGTGTGACACTGGGACTGTCACCTGGCTCCGGCGTGTGGCAGAGCCGTGTATCACGTGTGTTTGCTGCGTGGGGGGCGAGCAGGGAGTGGGGGGGGGATACACACACACACACACACACACACACACACACACACGCCACCATCCCGCCGTCCCCCGCGACTTCCAGGCAGGGCCAAGCGTGAGCATCGTCCCACCGCCCTCGGTGACACCGAAATCCCCGTGGGAATGGCGTGGGAATGCTCCCCCCCCCCCCCCCCCCCGCCACTCACCCACACTCCCGCAGCCACGTCTCTATCTTGCTGGGGGGGCTTCCTAGAAGGGGGAGTGAGATGGGGGGGGGGGGGGGGGGGGAAGAGAGAAACATCCATGAGATAACCCAGAACTTGGGGACACCCCCGTGCCACACGCACCCCTGGGGGGTGTCGTGTGTCGTCGTGTGTCGTCGTCCCCCCCCCCTAACCTTCGAGGAAGACGTCGTCAAGGTGGGGTGGCTGCAGCTCGGGGCTGTCGTGCATGGCGGTGGCCACCTCCTCCTCCACCACGGTGGTCCGCCAGCAGCGGCTCTGCCGGGCCCACGCGCGTCGCTTCTGCCACCACGAAGGGCTGAGCACGGACGCGCCCTCCATGGCGCCGGAGACGGGGCGGGGGGGGGCCGGGGGGGTCTCCCTGTGGGGGCAAGAAGAGCTGGGAAAATGCTGGGGGGGGGTCTCCTTCACCTTCTACCCATGGGGTGCTCCATGATGGGGGGGCTTCTGGGTGGCCCATGGGTGCTCTGCCCGTGTCTGGGGGGTGGTGATGGGCACCCGCTGCTCTGGGGGGGGTGAGGGGGGGCTGGAGGGGGGACAAATTTGGGGCTGCTGGAGGGAACGGAAGAGCTGCCGGGGCTGAGATAAGGCACCGGAGCTGAACTCGCCGGGGTGAGTTTCCAGAGCCGGGGGCTGGAGAATGGGGTCCTCTCCCCCCCCCCCCATCCATAGGGACGTGATTCCCCATCCCCCCCCCGCCCCGGTCCTACAGCCCCCGACCGTGTCCCCCCCGGAGTGTCCCCCCGAAGGATTCCGGGCTCCCGCATCCGGCTCCTCCTCGGCTCCTCTGCCCTCCCCACGCAGGTCCTGGCTGGGGACAAGGACCCCCCCGGCCTGGGCACACCCCCCCCAGCCACAGGGGACAGGATCTGGAGCCGTTCAGCCTGCTCCGGCCACACGTCCCGGGTGGGAGCATCCCAGTTACCCCCAGCACCTCGTCCCAGTCTGGCCATCACCCCCAGCACCTCGTCCCAGTCCGGCCGTCACCCCCAGCACCACATCCCAGTCCGGCCGTCACCCCCAGCACCTCGTCCCAGTCCAGTCGTCACCCCCAGCACCTCGTCCCAGTCCGGCCGTCACCCCCAGCACCACATCCCAGTCCGGCCGTCACCCCCAGCACCTCGTCCCGGTCCAGTCGTCACCCCCAGCACCTCGTCCCAGTCTGGCCATCACCCCCAGCACCTCGTCCCAGTCCGGCCGTCACCCCCAGCACCACATCCCAGTCCGGCCGTCACCCCCAGCACCTCGTCCCAGTCCGGCCGTCACCCCCAGCACCACATCCCAGTCCGGCCGTCACCCCCAGCACCTCGTCCCAGTCCGGCCGTCACCCCCAGCACCTCGTCCCAGTTCGGCCGTCACCCCCAGCACCTCGTCCCGGTCCAGCCGTCACCCCCAGCACCTTGTCCCAGTCCAGTCGTCACCCCCAGCACCTCATCCCAGTCCAGCCGTCACCCCCAGCACCCCGTCCCAGTCCAGTCGTCACCCCCAGCACCTTGTCCCAGTCCAGTCGTCACCCCCAGCACCTCGTCCCAGTCCAGCCGTCACCCCCAGCACCTCACCCCAGTCTGGCCATCACCCCCAGCACCAGCAGGAAGGGAAACACTTTTCAGGGCCACCACGGTGCCACCCCCCCCCCCACCCAGGGCCCCCGCGGTTCATCCCCCCCCCCCAGCTGCGCCGGAGGTCCCCAGGGCACCATTTCCCCATTTCCCCCCTCGCTGGGTGCGGGATGGGGTGAAGCGCCGGCAGCACCCGCCTGGGCCACCCCGCACCCCGTGATGCTCAGGGCTGGGACGTCACCTCCGGGCACCGGGCTGGGGGGGGGGGGCCGGGGGGGGGTGCCGGGGGACGCTCAGGGAGCAGCGGCCTCGTAGCCGAGCTCTTCCTCGAGGCCTCATCCAGCGCCCCCCGGGCACGTGGCCGGGCGCTGTCCCCAGGCCCTCGGGAGATGCTGTGACCACCCCGGGGGAGCGATAACGGCCCCCGGGTCCCCCCCTCCCGGGGGCTGAGCCCAGCGAGGGGCTGCGGCACGCGGGACCATGGAGGAGGGGGCACCCAAACCGGGGGTCGTGCCTCCTGCCCCGAGCACCCTGTCCCCTGCCACCCCTCGTCCCCCCCATCGCTTTGCTCCCACGAGTTTCCCCCTCGCTCCGGGCACAGGAACCATCTCTCCCGGGTGCCCGAAGTCCCCATCACCCCCAAACCCGCGTCCATCCCCCTCCCGCTCTTCCGCCCTCCATCCCCGCAGCCCCCACATCCATCCTCCCCCCCCCGAAAAAAAAAAAATAAATCTTTTCCCCTCGAGGGATAAAACCAACCTCCCCAAATCCCCCCGGCGTGGCCGCAGCACTCACCGGTACCGGGGGTAGGGGGGGGGGGACGGGGGGGCGGCGGGGCCACCCCACCGCGCGCTGCCTATGTCGGGCGAGGGGCCATCAGCCGTGACGCCCCACCGCCGCGCCCGGCCCCCCCCGGCGGCATCTGTCGTCAGCGGGGAGGGAGGAAACTCATCTGTTTTGAAGAGGAAATTAAAAAAATCAACAGCGAAAACCTCAAACGTTGACCCACATCCGCTACCGCAACGGGAAAAACTTAATGAGCTGCCGACGTGGGCGAGGGTGGCTAATAATAGCCCGGGTGGCAATCGAGCCACTCAGGTTGCCCTTGGAGAGAGGGCACCCACCTTCTGGAGGGGTCCCCTGCACCCAGGGTGCCTGCGACAACCTGATGGGGGGTCCCGAGGTGCTGAGGTGTCCCCGGGTCCCCAAACAGCAACGGGGGTGTGAGGGTGAGGATGAGGATGAAGGTGAGGGTGAGGGTGAGGGTGAGGATGAAGATGAGGGTGAGGGTAAGAGTGAGGATGAAAATCAAGGTGAGGATGAGGGTGAGGGTGACGATGAAGATGAGGAGGATGAGGGTGAGAGTGAGGATGAGGTTGAGGATGAGGAGGGTGAGGATGGAGATGAGGATGAGGGTGAGGGTGAGGATGAGGGTGAGGGTGAGGATGAAGATGAGGATGAGGATGAGGATGAGGATGAGGATGAGGGGGAGGGGGAGGATGAGGGTAAGAGAGGATGAGGATGAGGGTGAGGGTAAGAGTGAGGGTGAGGAGGATGAGGATGAGTGTGAGGGTAAGAGTGAGGATGAAAATCAAGGTGAGGATGAGGGTGAGGATGAGGATGAAGGTGAGGGTGAGAATGAGGGTGAGGATGAAGATGAGGATGAGGGTGAGGATGAGGATGAGGGGGAGGGTGAGGATGAGGGTAAGAGAGGATGAGGATGAGGGTGAGGGTGAGGAGGATGAGGATGAGTGTGAGGGTAAGAGTGAGGATGAAAATCAAGGTGAGGATGAGGGTGAGGGTGACGATGAAGGTGAGGATGAGGACGAGGAGGATGAGAGTGAGCGTGAGGATGAGGTTGAGGATGAGGAGGGTGAGGATGGAGATGAGGATGAGGGTGAGGGTGAGAGTGAGGATGAGATTGAGGGTGAAGATGAAGACGAGGTTGAGGATGAGGATGAGGATGAGGGTGACGATGCGGAGGATGAGGATGAGGATGAGGAGAATGAGGATGAGGATGAGGAGCATGAAGACGAAGATGAAGATGACCACCCAGCTCCCTCCCAACCGCGCACCCGGGGGCCAAGCTGCCGATGCCGCCACCCCGAGGGGCAGCTCAGGACGGGCACTTGGCACACGTGGCTTGTCACCCACTAGCCGGGCAAGCCCGGCGCACCCCGATCACGCAGCTCAGCCCGGGGTGACGCCGGCACACGCCACCCTGGGGTGACTCTCGGGCTGAGGCCTGAAGCCACCCCAGGCTCCGAGGGTGGCGACTATTAGCCAAACAGATGGCACCTCCAACCCCAGCGCCCCCCCCCGGTGACAGGGACGCTCCCGCGGGGACATTCCCGCGGGGGGGCCAGCACCTACCTCCGGCGGGGGCCCGGTGGCCGCTCGCTCCGAGCCGCGATCCCGTCAAAAAAGGCAAAAGAAGCTCCCGGGAGCGGGGCTGCCCCGGGACGGGTATTTTTAGCCCGGGGAGGGTTTGTGCACAAAGCCCTGAATTAACCGTTCCTGCGGCCTGCGCGGGGGGGGCAGAAAGGGGGGTGCCCCCCCCCTCCCCGATTCGGGACACTGCCTGCGGAGGTTGGGGGGGGGGGGGGCGTGTCCCTCAGCATCATCCCTGAAGGTTGGGGGGGGGCTGTGTGTGTGTCCCCCCCCCTCAGCATCATCCCTGAAGGTTGGGGGGGGGGGTGTGTCCCCCCCCTCAGCATCATCCCTGAAGGTTGGGGGGGGTGTGTGTGTGCCCCCCCCCCCAGCATCATCCCTGAAGGTTGGGGGGGTGTGTGTGTGCCCCCCCCCCCCAGCATCATCCCTGAAGGTTGGGGGGGGGGTGTGTGTGCCCCCCCCCCCCAGCATCATCCCTGAAGGTTGGGGGGGTGTGTGTGCCCCCCCCCCCCCAGCATCATCCCTGAAGGTTGGGGGGTGTGTGTGTGTCCCCCCCCCCATCCTGGGCGAGAGCAAGAATCGCCCTCGTTGTATCCACAGGGACACCGCGGGGGGGGGGGGGGTCATGGACCCCAAAGACCAGGAGCCACCTCATTTAATTAATAGCCACGGGGGGGCCACCAGGCTCTGATGATATTTCTGGTGCTGATGGCAGCTGAGATTGAGGAGGGGGGGGGGGCATTTCCCAGTTTAACCTGGAGCACGTTGCCCCCCCCCAAATTTTTCCCATCCTCCAGCCCACTCCCATCACACCCAGCCGGCCTGTGGTCTGTCCTTCCCCCCCCCCCCAAAAAAAAAAAAAAAACAACCCCAACACCTTCGCTGGGCACCTGCAGAGCCCCAAAGATATTTTAACCGCCCCCCCAGCCCATTTTTTGCCCCCACCGCCAGTTAGGCCGGATCGAAGCCGGGAAGGGTTTTTCCTGTAAAAATCCATCGTGGAGAAAAACAGCCGAGGGCGGGGGGGGGGGGGGGGAGCGATGGGGACCCCCCCCTCACTCACCAGCCGGGGGGGGGGCGCTGTGGGGAGGAGGGGGACCCCCACCCGGGGTTGGCAGCATCCCTGCGGGGAGAATAAACCCGGGGAGCAGAGACAGCCCATGATCGGGGGGGCTGTGTGGGTGTAGGGGGGGCTATTGGAGAAATTGGGGGTCCGGGGGGGGCCGCTGGGGGGGGTCTGGAGTGTTGGGGGGGGGGGGGGGGGGGCAGGCGGCAGCACGAGGCGGTTTTTCAGCGAGAGCTTTTTCCATCAATAATTAACTGCAGGACACGGGCCCCGGGGAGCCGCTGGCATTTTGGGGGGGGGCCACGGGGGGGGGGGTGCTCCCGCTGCCTTTTTCTTCCCCCCCCCACCTCTACTCTGAGCCAGGCCGGGGAGCCCCAGCACAGCAGCTCCCTCACCCCCTGCCCTCCCCACACCCCCCACACCCCCCCCATGGGGACCCCCTGCTCTGGGGGGGGGGGGGGGGGGGGGCACAAGCGGGACACCCCCGGGATCAGGCAGCGCCCGCTGCTGCCCCCCCCCCGCCTGACCTAGTTAGCGAATTCCTCCTGCCAGATCCCGGCGGCAGCCGCCCTCCTGCCTGCATGAATAAGTGATGGGACACGCTTTTATGGCTGCAGCGAGGGGGGGGGCACCCCACCCCAGGCCCCCCCACCCCCCCCCAACCGCCCCCCCTGCAACCCCAGAGCTCTCCTTTCCCTCCCTGGGGGGGTATTTTTGTGTGTGGGAGGGGTGAGGGGTATGGGGGTGCATCACGCTTCGGGGTGCGGAGCGCGACGTGGACCCAGGGCAGGGGGGGTGATGGCAGCCCCCCCCCCCCAACCCTGTGCCCCCCCCCCCCCGGTCACCTCGGGGGATGCTGCTCGCCCCCGCCCTGCCCTTAAATCTTTTTTAAATCTTTTTTTTGAGGGTGTCCCCACCAGCACACGTGTCCTCGGGGTGTCCAGGCCTCGGTGGGTGCCCCCCCCCCCCCTCCTTGTGCCCCCCCCCCCCGGCATCCCTCTGTTCATCTGTCCTGGTCACCACATGGGGACAACCGCTGTGTGTGTGTGTGTGTGTGTGACCCCCCCCCCCGGGCCATCGGGGTCACCCCGCTGCGACCCCTCCTCACTCACAGCCGGCTGGGGGGCCAACACCCCCCCCCCCCCCCAAAATACACACACACACAACCCCCCCGGCCTTATCCTGCAATTAACGGCCTCGTTAAGGACAGACGGACGGACAAGGGGGGGCTGTCGCTGAGGGGGGGGGACACGCACCCCGTCCCCAGGGCCGCGATCGATGCCGACGCTGCCCCGTGGCCAAACGGGCGCTGCCGGACTTTGCCCCCCCCCGCACCTGCTGGGGCCTCCCGGAACGGCCCCCCCGGGAGGGGGGGGGCAGCTGGCCCTGTCCTTGTCACCCCCCCTCGGGAGGTGGCTCTGCCCCGTCACCGCCTGTGTGCACATGGGGAGGGGTCACGTGTGCGGGGGTACATGTGGGGGGTGTACACGTGTGGGGGGGGTACATGTGAGGGTACATGTATGGGGGTGCATGTGAGGGGGTACATGTGTGGGAGGGGTACATGTGGGGGGTGTAAATGTGGGGTGCATGTGTGGGGGTACATGTGTGTGGGTGTACACATGTGGGGGGTACATGTGTGTGGGCATACACATGTGTGGGGGTGTACATGTGTGGGGTACATGTGTGTGGGCGTACACATGTGGGGGGGTACATGTGTGTGGGCGTACACATGTGGGGGGTACATGTGTGTGGGCATACACATGTGTGGGGGTGTACATGTGTGGGGTACATGTGTGTGGGCGTACACATGTGGGGGGGTACATGTGTGTGGGCGTACACATGTGGGGGGGTACATGTGTGGGGTTGTACATGTGGGGGGTACATGTGTGTGGGCATACACATGTGGGGGGTACATGTGTGGGGTTGTACCTGTGGGGGGTACATGTATGGGGGTGCATGTGAGGGGGTACATGGGGGGGTACATGTGGGGGGTGTAAATGTGGGATACATGTGTGTGGGTGCATGTGTGGGGGTACATGTGTGTGGGCATACACATGTGGGGGGTACATGTGGGGGGGTACATGTGTGTGGGCGTACACATGTGGGGGGTACATGTGTGGGGTTGTACATGTATGGGGGTGCATGTGAGGGGGTACATGTGTGGGGGTGTACACATGTGGTGTTGTACATGTGTGTGGGTGTACACATGTGGGGGTGTACATGTGTGGGTTTGTACATGTGTGTGGGTACACATGAGTGGGTATACATGTGAGGGTACATGTGGGGGGTACTCATGAGGGTGTACATGTGTGGGGGTACATGTGTGTGAGTACACATGGGGGTACACAGGGGGGTGTATGTGTGGGGGTACACGTGTGGGGGTACATGTGGGGAGGTGTATGTGTGTGGGGGTACACGTGTGGGGTTGTACGTGTGTGGGGGTACATGTGTGGGTGTGTAAGTGTGTGGGTACATGTGGGCGTACACATGGGGTGTACGTGGGGGGGGGTACACGTGTCAGCAGGTGTGCACACGCGTGACGGGGGTGCACACACACACGTGTCTGTGCCCGAGCATGCGCCCGTCTATCGGTGTCCGTCTGTCCCGGGGTCCATCTGCCCGTGGGTCTGTCCCCACGTGTCACCGTGTCCCGCTGTCCGTCAGCCCAGGTGTCCGTGTGTCCGTCCCCGTGTCCGTGTGTCACACACGTGTCTGTCCCGGCGTCCACGTGTCTCTGTGTCCCGATGTCCGGCCCAGGGCCTGTCTGTGTGTCTGTCCTTGTGCCGCAGGTCTTTGTCCTGGGATCTGTCCGTGTGTCCGTGTGTCCGTCCGTGTGTCCGTGTGTCCGTCCCTGTGTCCGTGTGTCTGTCCCTGTGTCCGTGTGTCCATCCTTGTGTCTGTGTGTCCGTCCCTGGGTTTGTGTGTCCATCCTTGTGTCCGTGTGTCCGTCCCTGTGTCTGTAGGTCTGCCCCTGTGTCCGTGTGTCCATCGCTGGGTCCGTGTGTCCGTCCCTGCGTCCGTGTGTCCGTCCCTGTGTCCGTGTGTCCGTCCTTGTGTCTGTGTGTCCGTCCATGTGTCTGTCCCTGTGTCCATCCCTGTGTCCATGTGTCCGTCCCTGTGTCCGTGTGTCCATCCTTGTGTCTGTGTGTCCGTCCATGTGTCTGTCCCTGTGTCCATCCCTGTGTCCGTGTGTCCGTGTGTCCGTCCCTGCGTCCGTGTGTCCGTCCTTGTGTCCGTGTGTCCATCCCTGTGTCTGTGTGTCCATCCCTGTGTCCGTGTGTCCATCCCTGTGTCCATGTGTCCGTCCCTGTGTCTCAGGGCCCGTTCTTGTGTCCATCCGTGTGTCCGCGTGTACATCCCTGTGTCCGTGTGTCCGTCCTTGTGTCCGTGTGTCCGTCCCTGTGTCCCTGTGTCCATCCCTGTGTCCCAGAATCTGCCTCTGTGTCCGTCCCTGTGTCCGTGTGTCCGTGTGTCCCTCCCTGTGTCCCGGGATCTGTCCCTCTGTCCCTCCCCGTGTCCCTCTGTCCCTCCCCGTGTCCGTCTGTCCCTCCCCGTGTCCCGGGATCAGTCCCTCTGTCCCTCCCCGTGTCCCTCTGTCCCTCCCCGTGTCCGTCTGTCCCTCCCCGTGTCCCGGGATCTGTCCCTCTGTCCCTCCCCATGTCCCTCTGTCCCTCCCCGTGTCCGTCTGTCCCTCCCCGTGTCCCGGGATCAGTCCCTCTGTCCCTCCCCGTGTCCCTCTGTCCCTCCCCGTGTCCGTCTGTCCCTCCCCGTGTCCCGGGATCTGTCCCTCTGTCCCTCCCCGTGTCCCTCTGTCCCTCCCCGTGTCCCGGGATCTGTCCCTCTGTCCCTCCCCGTGTCCCTCTGTCCCTCCCCGTGTCCCTCTGTCCGTCCCGGCTCTCCCGGCGCAGCGTCCCCCCTGTCCATCCCTCTGTCCCTGCGTCTGTCCCGGCAGCTCCCACCCTGCGGCCGCGGGCGGTGACCGGCGGGGGCGGGGCGGGACGGGGCGGGGCGGGGCGGGGCGGGGCGGCCCGGGCAGGGCCGGGAGCCACCGGGAGCCACCGGGAGCCACCGGGAGCCACCGGAGCCGCCGCCCGTTATGGAGCCCAACAGCCCCCGCAAGATCCAGTTCACGGTGCCGCTGCTGGAGCCGCACCTCGACCCGGAGGCGGCCGAGCAGGTGCGGGGGGGGGGAGTGTGGGGGGGGGACACGGACACACACCGGAGAGGGGGGGGGACACACACACACCGGGAACACCCCGGGGCTGGGCGGGGGGAGCCGGGTGGTCCTACCGGAGGGGGAGTGGGGGGGGTACGAGAGGCTGCGGCCGCGGTGTCGGGGCGGTGGTGGCCCCCCCCCGGGTGACACGGGGACGCTGCTAGGTTGGGTGTAACCCCCCCCCCCCCCCGCTCCCCGGTACCGGGGACAACACCCCACACCCCCTCAGTGTGTCACACCCCCCCCACCCCCCCGCGCAGAGCAGCCCCAAACCCCCCCGTGGGGACCGGGGGGGACCGGGGGGGACCGGGGGTGGCGGTGCCAGGGCCATGTGCTGGCTCAGCGCGACGCCGCCGGGACGGTCCCGGGGCGGGGGGGCGTGGGGGGGCGTGTGTGCGGGGGGGTAGTGTAGGGTTACGGCCCCCCCCGGGGCCCTCCAGCCCTTGCTCAACCCCTGGAGGGGATCCCAGAATAGCGCTGGGGACAGGATGGCCTGGCCGGGGGCAGCGGGGGGGACACAAGGCAGGGCTGACCCCCCCCACCCCACCCCGGGCAACCTGACCCCTCGCCCCACTCCGGCTGTGCCCCCCCCCCCGCCACCCTGGGGGGCAAGAGGGGTGTTGGGACAACACCCCCCCCACACACACACGCACACACACTGTGATGGGCTTGAGGATGCTACTGAGGGGCTGCGGGGGGGGGGCCAGCCATTCCCCCCCTCCCTCCCAGACTGGGGGGGGGGTTACCCAGTAGCCGGGTGGCTGGCGAGCGAGGAGCCGGTGCGTGCCAGCGGCGCGGGGGCGAGTGGGGGGCCACCTCCCCCGCGAGCATCTCGGCGGCGCTAAATACGGCCACGCACCATCTGGGGCTGCCGCACGGCTCATTTGCAGCGCGGCCCCCCCAGGAATGAGGGCGAGAGCCGGGGGGGGGGACACACAGACACAGACACACACGGGGAGCTGCTGGGGGGGGGACGTGGGGCACCCCAGCACCCACCTGGGCTGCAGCGAGGAGCGGGGGGGGTGTCCGTGTGTCCGTGGGCCACCTCCCGTCACGGTCGGGTTATGGGGTGAGGGGGGGGGGGTGTGTTGGGGGGGGGGGGTCAGGCACGACCCTGCCCTGGGGTGTCCCCTGCTCGTCCCTGCCTCAGTTTCCCCTCCCAGGGGAGTTCAGCCCCGACTGGGCAGCGCTTGGCAGGGCCCTGGGTGGTGGCAGCGGGTGACAATGCTGGAGGGCAGGGGGGGGGGGGAGTTGGTGATGTGTGTCCCCCCACCCCGGGTTTATAACTCCCCTTTTTTGGGGTGTCCCTGCAGGGGAAGAACCCCCCCCGGGTCCCCCACATTGGGGAGGGGGGGGGGCTGGCACTGACAGAACCCTCGGCCACATCAGCCAGGCGGGGAGGGGGTGTCCCCATGTCCTGCAGGTTTGTCCCCAACTGTCCAGCCCCACCCTCCAGAAGGACCTCCTTGTCCCCAGGGGTCTTCTCGAGTCCCCCATGTCCCCCCCCTCCTTGACCTACACCCCCCACCCCCCCCCCAGGAGCACCCACCTGCCCAGGCCCTCCTGGGTGCCACCCATGGGTGCCAGGCCCGTGTCCCCAACTCCACCCTGAGCTCGGTGGGGACCTGCTGAGGGACGAGCTGGACCCTGTCCTGGTCCCTGAGCCTGTCCCCATTCCGGCTGCCCCCCGCTGGGGGTTGGAGGGTGCAGCCCCCCCACCCCCCCCGCAGTGACGCTGCCGAGGCCGAGCTCCTGCCGCTCCCGGCCGCGGCGTGTCTTAATCGATGGTGGAGATTGATCTAAAAATAGCGGCGGCGGCCGGGCCGGGAGGGATGGAGGGAGCGAGGAGGGAGCGAGGAGGGATGGAGGGAGTGAGGAGGGATTGAGGAGGGATGGAGGAGGGATGGAGGGAGTGAGGAGGGATTGAGGAGGGATGGAGGAGGGATGGAGGAGGGATGGAGGGAGTGAGGAGGGATTGAGGAGGGATGGAGGAGGGATGGAGGGAGCGAGGAGGGATGGAGGAAGGATGGAGGAGGGATGGAGGGAGTGAGGAGGGATTGAGGAGGGATGGAGGAGGGATGGAGTGAGGAGGGATTGAGGAGGGATGGAGGAGGGATGGAGGGAGTGAGGAGGGATTGAGGAGGGATGGAGGAGGGATGGAGGGAGCGAGGAGGGATGGAGGAAGGATGGAGGAGGGATGGAGGGAGCGAGGAGGGATGGAGGAGGAATGGAGGAGGGATGGAGGGAGCGAGGAGGGATGGAGGAAGGATGGAGGAGGGATGGAGGGAGCGAGGAGGGATGGAGGAGGAATGGAGGAGGGATGGAGGGAGCGAGGAGGGATGGAGGAGGAATGGAGGAGGGATGGAGGGAGCGAGGAGGGATGGAGGAAGGATGGAGGAGGGATGGAGGGAGCGAGGAGGGATGGAGGAGGGATGGAGGAGGGATGGAGGGAGCGAGGAGGGATGGAGGAGGGATGGAGGAGGGATGGAGGGAGCGAGGAGGGATGGAGGAGGGATGGAGGGAGCGAGGAGGGATGGAGGAAGGATGGAGGAGGGATGGAGGGAGCGAGGAGGGATGGAGGAGGGATGGAGGAGGGATGGAGGGAGCGAGGAGGGATGGAGGAGGGATGGAGGGAGCGAGGAGGGATGGAGGAAGGATGGAGGAGGGATGAAGGGAGCGAGGAGGGATGGAGGAAGGATGGAGGAGGGATGGAGGGAGCGAGGAGGGATGGAGGAGGGATGAAGGGAGCGAGGAGGGATGGAGGAAGGATGGAGGAGGGATGGAGGGAGCGAGGGAGGCAGCGAGGGCCTGAACCGCCTGGGTCCCCCACCCAGTCCGGGGCGCGAAGGCGAGCGCAGCCCAAGGTGCTCAGCTCCCCCTGGGTGACCTTGAGCAGGTGACATCGGGGGGTGTGTGTCCCCCCTCCCACCCCAGCCCCTTTTTTTTTTTGGGGGGGGGGAGGACACACACACAGCCCCGCCTCACACCCTGGGGAGGTGTTAGAGCAGCCGGGGGGGTGGCTCTGCCTTCCCCCCCCCCCCCCCCCCCCCCACCGGGGGCTGCAGGGCCCGATCCAGCCCTGGGCGGGGGGGGAGCCTGGTCCAGGCCAGGGTGTCAGGGTGGGGGGGGGTGGTTGGACCCTGACCCCAAAGCAAAGTCCCGGGGGGGGCTCTTTGGTGGGTCCCTGGCAGGGACAGGGCGATTCCGGGCGATTCCGGGCGATTCCCGGCTCCTTCTAATCTCCGTTTAAAATCCACATCGCGGGTTTCTATGGCAACGGGGCCGACACGGAGAAGATGCAGAGCGAGGGGCCGGGGGGGGGGGGGAGTGAGGAGGGGGGGGTGGGCTGGGGCCGGGGAAGGTGGGGAGGGGGCTTCCTCCACCCGCCCAGCCGTTCATCCGCCTCATTAGCATCTCATCAGCATCTCATTAGGCATCCCGCCTCATTAGGGAATCCTCGCTGGGAAATTCTTTTTTTGGAGCAACTCAGTTACTGGGTCAGCAGGGAAAGGGGTCGGGGGAGCGCCCGGGGTGTCACCGCTGTCACCACTCCGTGTCACCGCTGTCGCTGGGCACGGCCACCAAATCCTCCGATGGGGCCACCAAAAAAAAAAAAAAAAAAAAAAACACAACAAAAGCGAAGGCACTGGGAGGGGGGATGAGGGGCGGGAGCAATCCGGGATGCTCCAGGTGACCTTGGCCAAGGACACTGTGCCCGCAGAGGAAGGGCAGGGCCCCGGCGGTGTCACACACCGATGTCCCCAAGCGCTTCCCGGGGCTGGGGTGTAATTAGCGCCCGGCTGTCGTTAGGCCTGGCCGGGGGACGTTGATTTAACCGCCATGTGTGTCCGGCCCTGGGAGCCGCTGGGCTCCGGGCCCTGGCCGGCGTCCTCTGTCCCCATGAGGCCACCACCGCCCTGGGGACAAGGACATTGAGGCGTCGTGGTGGTGCTGGTGGGGGTCTGGGTGGGTGTGGGGGGGTTTGGGGTGCAGCTGCGAGTCCCAACTCTCTCCTCTGTGTGTGTGTGTGTGTGTGTGTGTCCCCCTCGCCCCGCCCCAGATCCGGAGGCGCCGACCGACTCCGGCCAACCTGGTCCTGAGCAGCGACCAGTCGTCCCCAGGTGGGTCCTCGCGTGTGTCACCCTGTCACCCCCCCGGGGGTCAACCCACTCTGGGACCCCACTGTGGGGTGCTTGGGGACCCCCCTGACATGACGCTGAGGCCCACGACGCGCTGGTCGCAGCGGGGACTCATCCTGCAGCCGGGCACAGCAGCACCCCGTGTCCCATGTCCCCAACCCTGGCGCACTGTCCCCACATCCCTCCCCGCTTGAGATCGGGGGCCCCCCCCACACCCCCCCGTTCAGCCCATCCATCTCTGGGTGAAGCAGCTGCCGGTGACACTGTGCTGGGGACACCGGCGCGGGGCCACCACTGCTGGCACGGGGAGCAGGGGACACCGGCTGTGACATTTAAGAGCGCTCCGGTCACCAGCCCAACCAGGCATGTGGCCTTTGGGGACAGGGTTGGACCCGGCTGGCAGCTGTCACAGACTCCCTGCCCGCTCCCCCCCGCTCCCTGAGCTGTGCGGTTTTGTCTGTCCCCTGATTTGGGGACACCCCAGTAGCTGGGAGACTCTGTCCCCAAGTGCCACCTCCAGACCCAGCACCCGCTCGGGGCAGCGGCTGTGAATAAACCCTGGGGGGGGGGGGGGGATCACCCCGCGGGGGTGTCAGGATGTGACCCCAGGGGCTGGTGGCGTAGGGACAGAGTTTGGGCCACGGCAGGGGATGCTGGTTCCCATGGCAACGCGGGGGGGGGGCGATGGTGATGCTGGGGGACCCGTCCCAATGGCACCCAGTGACAGACAGACCCCGTGGGGCCGGATTCACGGTGGGGGGAGCAGGATGGAGCCCAGCGCCCCGCCCCCGTCACCACTGACCTCTGGTCCTTCTGTGTCCCCCCCGTCCCCCCCCATGTGCCCCCCCAGAGATCGATGAGGACCGGCTGCCCAACCCCCTGCTGAAGGTAGGTGCTGCTGCCACGGGGGAGCCCCCAGACCCTCGGGGTACCCCCAGGGTGCTGCCACCATGGGGGGGGGCCAGCCCCCAGCCCCCTCAGGGTACCCCTAGGGTGCCCCCCCACTCACGCACCCCCCCTTTCCCTTGCAGTCGGGTCTGGCCATGTCACCCCGGCAGAGGAAGAAGGTTTCCCGCACCACCCCCACCATGAAAGGTATTTGGGGGGGGACGGGGGGGGGGGGGGACACACGGACACACACAGGGGGTGACAGTGTCCCCCCCCCTTTCCCCAGCACCCCAGGGGGTGCCACCACCTTTGTGCAGCCCAGGGCAGGAGCGCAGCCCTTGGCCTAGGGGTGGGGGGGGGGGGGAAATGCCACCAGAGGGGACAAGGAGGTGACGCAGCTCGCAGGGGGGGTCCCCGGTGTCACCGGGAGCGTGGGGACGGTCACCGCTGCCCCCCACGTCCCCCCCCCCCCCACCCCCAGCGCTGCTCCCTGCCTGGCAGAGCTGCAGATGATGGTGGAGCATCACCTGTGCAAGCAGGCGCAGGGCGAGGAAGAGGAGGAGGCGGCTGCCACCGGCCAGGAGCGCGGCCCCGGCCACTGCCACCACGGTGACACCGAGCACAGCCACAGCCCCGGTGGCACTTGCCCACTGGCCACGCACGAGGGTGGCCCCGGCCCTGGCGAGCGTGAGTATTGCTGCTCCCCCCCCCCCCCCGGCCCCTTGACTCTGCCCCAGGAGCCTCCGGGGGCAGGTTGGGGGGGGGGGGGGGGGATTGGGGGTGCTGGGGTGGTTTTGGGGGGTGCAGCAGAGGGGGCTGAGCTCCCCCCCGCCACCCCACAGCACCCGCAGGGACCCACGGGGACGGGCGGCAGTGCCTGGCCGAGGGGGGCACCCATATAGCACCGAGGGAAGGGGCCAGCAAGGGCGCTGCCAGCGGCCAGTAGGTATGTACTGGGGAACTGGGAGGTACTGGGGCACTGGGAGAGTACTGGGGGGGTACTGGGGCACTGTAATGGGGTACTGGGGCACTGGGAAAGTACGGGGGGGGGTACTGGGGCACTGTAATGGGGTACTGGGGGGGTACTGGGGCACTGTAATGGGGTACTGAGGGGTACTGGGGCACTGGGAAAGTACTGGGGGGGTACTGGGGCACTGTAATGGGGTACTGGGGGGTACTGGGGCACTGGGAAAGTACTGGGGGGGTACTGGGGCACTGTAATGGGGTACTGAGGAGTACTGGGGCACTGGGAAAGTACTGGGGGGGTACTGGGGCACTGTAATGGGGTACTGGGGGGGTACTGGGGCACTGTATTGAGCCATTGTGTGAGTACTGGGAAACTGGGAGGGTATTGGGGCACTGGGGGGGTACTGGGTCACTGCACTGGGACACTGCGGGTTACTGGGGCACTGGGAGAGTACTGGGACACTGGAGGGGTACTGGGACAGTGCGAGGGTACAGGGGCACTGTACTGGGACACTGGGGGCTACTGGAGCACTGTACTGGGACACTGGGGGGTACTGGAGCACTGTACTGGGACACTGGGGGGTACTGGGGCACTGGGGGTTACTGGGACACTATACTGCGGCACCAGGGTGATACTGGGACACCACAGGCGCATCCTGGGTGCCACAGCAGGGAAGGGGACGATGCCACTGGGCCAAGGGTGACACCGGGGCCGAGGGTGACACCAGCGCTGCTGGGGATGGGGCAGGGATCGGGGGGGGGGGACCCTTCCCCGTCCCCCAGCACCGTGCCCTCCCCGTCCCCAGGTGCCAGCGGCGGCAGGAGCGAGGCCGCGGCCGGGCCGAAGGAGCCGAACGCCGCTTTATTTTTTTTATCTGATCGTTTTCTAAGATTTCGGTGGCTGCTTTTGGGGCTTCCAGAGGAATTTTTTTTTTTTTTTTTTACTGCCGTGGGCAGGTCCCCCCCCCGGTGGGGGGGTGGGCAGGAGGAGTGGGGGGGGCTCTAGGGACAACGGCAAGCCGGGCTGCCCACCCTGTCCCCTCACTGCCCCCCCCCAGGGTCCCCAGGGTGGGTGACACTGGGGACACTGAGCAGCACCCCCCCAGCACAGCTCGTGTCACCCCCCCCGCCCCTTTCACTGCCAGCCCTGGGGTGTCCCCAGGGTCACCCCCCTGTCACCACACACACACACACACCCCAGGGCTGGGGGACACGCGGCCCCCACCGCTCCCAGGGACACGGCGGGGGGGGTGCACGCACTTAGGGGGGGAGACCTGGGCGTTTGCACACCCCCCACCACCCTGCACGCACACGCGTGTGCACACACAGGCATGGGGGGGCCCCACGCGCACTTTGCACATGTGATCAGCATGTGTGTACCCACAGAACACGCGTGCACATGCCTGGGCAGGCACGGGGACACACACCCCCCCTGCTCCCCCCCGCGCCCCCCAAACTCGGCCGGAATTAAAGGGATCCCTTCTCCCCACCGCCTCCTCATTGCCTTCGCGCCAGGATCCCCACCTTGGGTGCTGGGGGGCAGCACCCACCTCTGGGGGGTCCAATCCAGCCCTGCTGCCTCCCCCCTCCCCGTCACCCCCCCACTGGAGTCGAGCCGAGTCGCGGGTGCAGGAGCCGGGAAGGGCGGGGGGGTGGTGGTGGTGTACGGTTTTATTAATTGCTCGTTAGCGGCGGCACTTCATTTCACATGCGTGTGGGGGTGAGCGCGAAGGGGCTGGGGCAGGGAGGGGGGGGGCTCTGCCAGCGGTGACCGGGGTGGGGACACGACGCGTTACCGCGGGGTAGAAAAGTACAAACACAGACGGGCCGGGACCGGGGCCACGGCCGGGCAGCGCAGCCGGAGCCGGGAGGCCGGAGCGGGAGGAGGCTGGAGCTGGAAGATGCTCTGGGCACGCTGCCGGGATGCCGGAGGATGCTCGAGGCTCAGCAGAACACCGGAGGATGCTCGAGGCTCACCGGGATGCCGGGGATCCCGGAGGATGCTCAAAACTTGCCAGAATGCCAGAGGATACTCAAGGCTCACCAGGATTCTGGAGGATGCTTGAAGCACACCGGGATGCCGGAGATGCCAGAGGATGCTCAAGGCTCATCACAATACCAGAGGATGCTCGAGGCTCACCGGGATGCTGGGGGACGCTCGAGGCTCACCGGGATTTCCAAGGGATGCTCGAGGCTCATCAGGATGCCGGAGGACGCTCGAGGCTCACCGGGATTTCCAAGGGATGCTCGAGGCTCATCAGGATGCCGGAGGACGCTCGAGGCTCACCGGGATTTCCAAGGGATGCTCGAGGCTCATCGGGATGCCGGAGGACGCTCGAGGCACACCAGGATGCCAGGGGATGCTCGAGGCTCATCGGGATGCCGGAGGACACTCGAGGCTCACCGGGATTTCCAAGGGATGCTCGAGGCTCATCAGGATGCCGGAGGACGCTCGAGGCTCACCGGGATTTCCAAGGGATGCTCGAGGCTCATCAGGATGCCGGAGGACGCTCGAGGCTCACCGGGATTTCCAAGGGATGCTCGAGGCTCATCGGGATGCCGGAGGACGCTCGAGGCACACCAGGATGCCAGGGGATGCTCGAGGCTCATCGGGATGCCGGAGGACACTCGAGGCTCACCGGGATTTCCAAGGGATGCTCGAGGCTCATCAGGATGCCGGAGGACGCTCGAGGCTCACCGGGATTTCCAAGGGATGCTCGAGGCTCATCAGGATGCCGGAGGACGCTTGAGGCTCACCGGGATTTCCAAGGGATGCTCGAGGCTCATCGGGATGCCGGAGGACGCTCGAGGCACACCAGGATGCCGGGGGATGCTCGAGGCTCATCGGGATGCCGGAGGACACTCAAGGCACACCAGGATGCCGGGGGATGCTCGAGGCTCATCGGGATGCCGGAGGATGCTCGAGGCACACCAGGATGCCGGGGGATGCTCGAGGCTCATCGGGATGCCGGAGGATGCTCGAGGCACACCAGGATGCCAGGGGATGCTCGAGGCACACCGGGATGCCGGAGGACGCTCGAGGCACACCAGGATGCCAGGGGATGCTCGAGGCTCATCGGGATGCCGGAGGATGCTCGAGGCTCACCGGGATGCCGGGGGATGCTTGAGGCTCATCAGGATGCCGGAGGATGCTCGAGGCTCACCGGGATGCCGGGGGATGCTCGAGGCTCATCAGGATGCTGGAGGATGCTCGAGGCACACCGGGATGCCAGGGGATGCTCGAGGCTCATCAGGATGCTGGAGGATGCTCGAGGCTCACCGGGATGCCGGGGGATGCTCGAGGCTCATCAGGATGCTGGAGGATGCTCGAGGCTCACCAGGATGCCAGGGGATGCTCGAGGCTCATCGGGATGCCGGAGGACGCTCGAGGCACACCAGGATGCCGGGGGATGCTCGAGGCTCATCGGGATGCCGGAGGACGCTCGAGGCACACCAGGATGCCAGGGGATGCTCGAGGCTCATCGGGATGCCGGAGGACGCTCGAGGCTCACCAGGATGCCAGGGGATGCTCGAGGCTCATCAGGATGCTGGAGGATGCTCGAGGCACACCGGGATGCCGGAGGATGCTCGAGGCACACCGGGATGCCGGGGGACGCTCGAGGCACAGTGGGATGCCGGGGGATGCTTGAGGCACAGCAAGGCGGGAGGGAGCAGGGGGGAGGGCGGGGCCATGCTGGAGCAGCGATGCTGGGAGCACACCGGAGCCAGGAGGTGCTGGAGGGCCCCCAGGACTGGGGGATGCTGTGGGGACACTGGAGCTGGGTGGGTGGAGTGGGGGGCTGGAGACCCTCCTCCAAGACCAGGGGGCGTGTTGGAGGGACCCTGGAGCTGGGGGATGCTGGAGCCAGGGCCCAATCCTGCTCACACACTGTGCCCCAGCCCCAGCTCCCAGCGCTGCTCCGGCCCCCCACGTGCTGCCCCCCCAGCACCTCGCTGCCCCCCCCGGCTCCCAGCCTGGCCCACAGCGCGTGGGGCAGGACCCCATGGGGAACCTCCGAGGCGCCTTTGGGAGCAGCGGACCCCGGGGACAGGCCCCCCGAGGACGTGTCCCCAGCCCGGGGTGACACAGAGCCACAAATCCCAGGAGAGGGATGGCGCAGGGGGACATTAGGGGCCACCCCTCACGGTGTCACCAGCCAGAGCCAGCAGGCACAGAGGGGATGGTGGTGGCCCTCGGGGCATCGGCGTAGCCAACATGGCTCCTCCATCCCTCTGCTGTCCCCGGTGTCACCATCATTGTCCCCAGCGCCCCCCGCAAGCACCCGGCTCCCTCCCGTGGGGCGAGAAGCAGCTTTTTTAAAAAGCCATAAGGACAAAACCCGGAGCGGGGTGGGGGGGTGCCGGGCTGGCGTGGCAGTGAGAGGGTCGGCGTCACCATCACCCGTGGCCAGAAGCCACGTGGCTCGGTGGCCGGTTTGGCACAGGCAGCCGGGGCTGGGGGGCTGCTCCTGGCGCGGAGGTTGGCACCGATCCGTGCGCGGCCCCGGGCGGCTCCTTCCCTGCAAATGGTGCTGAACTCGATGGCGTCGAAGACTTTGGGCGAGACGGCGTCACGCGGCCGGACGAGGATCTGCCAGCGGGGTGGGGACACGGGCACGGCGATGCCACCAAGCCCCCGCCAGTTTGCACACACCCCCTTGTCCCTGCCCGCCCCCCCAGCACCCACCTCGCTCCTCCCGGGGTTATTCCACGTCCCCGTTCTGCCTGTGCCGGCCGGGGGCCGCGGGCGGCTGTTCCTCGCAGGGTGACAACTCCTCGATGGACGCCTGGTTGGTGATACCTGCGGCGGGACGCGGGGCTGGGGGGGCCGCTCCAGCCACCCCCGGGGGGGCCGGGACCCCCTTAACTCATCCTCCCAACCCAGGAGTCACCCACCCTGTGCTTGGGTCACCTCCCTCCCCACCCAGGCACAGGCTTGGCCTCGCGCGGCGCTGGGGCAGTCCCGGTCGCCTCTGCGGTGGCCGTGGTGGCCGTGGTGGCCGTCACCTACCGCTGGCCGCCCGCTCCTTCCACTTCTGCTTGTTCTCCTGGATGTACTTGGACCAGGTGGAGCGGAACCCGGCCAGGTCGGCTTTGATGTCCCCCAGCTCCAGGTGCTCGTCCAGGGACGGCTGCCGCCACTGCGAGCTGCGGGGACAGGGACGCTGGGAGCGGGGCAGAGCACCCGCCGCCACCCCCTCAAACTCCCGAAAGAAGTAGGTGCCCCCCCCTACCCTCTCCCCTGCGGGGAAGGGGAAACTGAGGCCGACCTGGGCTGCTGGCCGCTGGCCGCTGGGTTGCCCTTGGCCTTGGTGCCGTCCTCGGCGAGGGGCAGCACCATCTTCTCGGCCACGTCGGTCAGCACCGAGAAGGTGGGTTCCACGATGAAGTCGATGAAACCTGCGGCGGGGAGGGGACACGGCGTCGATGAGGGACACGGTGGCAAGGACCGGTGGCTGGGGGGGGACCTTGGGGACCCACGTACCCACCACTCACCGATCTGGGACTGGGCCACCAGCGTGGAGGTGCGGTCGCAGAGGGGCGAGAAGGGCAACCCCAGCTCAGCCTCCTTGTCCCCCTGGTAAGATAAGGGAGACATGTCCCCAAAGGGTTGTCCCCACGTCCCACAGCATGTGTCCCCCCCCCCGCAGGTCCTACCTGCCTGAAGAACTCCTCCATCAGGGCTTTGGTCCAGCGGCTGTGCACCGCCCACTGCTTGGTGGGGTGGCTGATGTCGGCCGCGTGCAGCAGCAGCGACAGCACCTTGGATTTATCGATCCTGGGGGGACGGACCCCAGCGTTGAGGTTTGTGTGTCCCCCCCCCCCAAAAAAAAAAAAAAAAATCACATCTGTGTCCCCTCCCTGCCCCGGGTGGGTGCCCGCGCTCACCTCTCCAGCTGCTGCAGGGACGTTTTCATGGATTTCACCTGCTGGAAGTGGCAGGACATGTCGGTGGCCAGGACCATCTCGATCACCAGCGCCCGCAGCTCCCTGCGCCCCGGGGACAGGGGAGAGTGGGGAGGAAGGGGAGGGAGGGGGGGGGGGGGTGTTGGAAATGCCATCAGGGCCCCGTGTCCCCTCCGGGGACAACCCCGGGGACAGGGACGGGGACCTTACACAAACTCGTCCTTGGTGAGGTTGACAAAAATGTTCATCTCGTCATCCTGCATCATGCGGAACACGGCGCTGATGTGGTGGTTCTCCAGCACCGAGCGGTCGTTGTAGAGGATGGCACAGTCCGACCTGGGGACAGAGGGGACAGTGGGGACCCCGGCATGGCTGGGGGCAGCCCGAGCCCCCCCTGGGGAGAGCGATGACCCAAGGGTGTCCAAACATCCGTGCCCTGGCTGTATCAGTAGCACTGGGTGCCCCCAGGGTGTCCCCAGGGTGCCAGCACATCTGTACCCTGGCCATATCAATGGCACTGGGTGTCCCCAGGGTGCCAGCACATCTGTATCGGTGACACTGGGTGTCCCCAGGGTGCCAGCACATCTGTACCCTGGCCATATCAATGGCACTGGGTGTCCCCAGGGTGCCAGCACATCTGTATGGGTGACACTGGGCGTCCCCAGGGTGCCAGGACATCTGTATCGGTGACACTGGGTGTCCCCAAGGTGCCAACACATCTGTATTCCAGCCATATCAGTGGCCCTGGGTGTCCCCAAGGTGCCGACACATCTGCATCAGTGGCCCTGGGTGTCCCCAGGGTGCCAGGACATCTGTATGCCAGCCATAGGTGACCCCAGGTGTCCTGGGTGTCCTCAGGGTGCCAGCACATATTATCAGTGGCCCTGGGTGTCCCCAGGGTGTCCCCAAGGTGCCAGCACATCTGTATCGGTGACACTGGGTGTCCCCAGGGTGCCAGGACATCTGTACCCTGGCCATATCGATGGCACTGGGTGTCCCCAGGGTGTCCCCAAGGTGTCAGCACATCTGTATCCCAGCCACATGTGACCCCAGGTGTCCTGGGTGTCCCCAGGGTGCCACTCAGTCCTTTCCAACCCCCCCAGTGTCCCCAACATGTCCTCATAACAGGTCGCCAGCCCTGCCTGCTCTGCCGTGCCACCTGCACCGTGCCATGTCACCCACTCCGTATCGTGTCACCCACACCGTGCCATGTCACCCATGCCATGCCGTGTCACCTACACTGTGCCGTGTCACCCATGCCATGTCACCCATGCCATGCCATGCTGTGCCACTGTGCCGTGCCATGTCACCCATGCCATGCAGCGTCACCCATGCCGTGCAGTGTCACCCGTGCCGTGCCATGTCACCCATGCCATGCCGTGTCACCCGTGCCGTGCCACCCCCCCTCACTTGGTCTGGATGTGGAAGCTGTTGGTGGTGCCCGTGTGCTCGTAGTCGTGGATGGCGGCGGCGAAGACGATGGCCAGGACCTCGATCTCCGTCAGGTAGTGCTGGGGGGACGCGGGTGTCAGGGGACCGGGGACGGGCACCGGATGCTCCGGTGCCACCCCACGAAGGGGTGTGGGGTCCTCCGCCCGCGTGTGCTTGCACGGCCACGTGTGACTCCACACCACGTGTGTGACACCCATGCGGGCACGACAAGGCACACACGTGTGTGCCAGGTGTCACCCATGTGTCCCCCCCTCAAAGCCAGGTGTCACCCCATACCCCCCATCACCCTGGTGACAGCGCAGTTGTCTCGCCAGCATCTCCACGGCAACAAGCATCACCCGGACCAGCTGGACCGGCACTGGGTGCCCCAGCCACGGCCCAGACCCCCCGTGGGTGCCCCCCCCACAGCCCCCCGCACCCCGTACCAACATTCCGGTGCGGAGCAAGAAGCAGTGGACGGTCTGGGTGACGTCGGCGGCGTGGACCTGGTTGTGGTAGGGGTTCCGGTACTTTCCGTAACCGGCCTCCAGCGCGTCCAGCAGCGTCGTCAGGAAGACGGCGGGAATCTGCGCCACGGGACGGGCTCGTGTGGGCAAAGCTCAGAACCCAGCCCCCGGGGGGGCACCCATGGGTGGGCAAGGGGGGGTGTGGGAGCACCTTGAAGCGGCTGTTGAGGTTGTGTCGGGTGAAGAGCTCGAAGACGATGGTCCTCAGGGAGTGATCGTCCGTCACCCGGTTCAGCGCGAAGACGTCGAAGCACCACAGGTCGAGGCTCTGGGGGGGAAGCGGGTGAGGGGGGGGGGGCATTGGGCATTAGCCCAGTGCTGGGGGGAGCCCAGTGGCACCCAGCCACACCCAGGGAAGCCCGGTGACGCCGGGGGTGCTCCCCCCCCCCGGTACCTTCAGGCAGTTCAAGACGGAGGTGGAGTAGCTGGGCCCCACGGCCGTGTACGTCCGGCGAAACATCCTGAAACGGGGGGGGGGGTGTGAGGGCTGATGTGGGTGCTGGGGGACACACCTGGGTGCTGGGGGACACACCTGGGTGCTCAGGGACAGACTTTAGGTGCCAGGGGACAAACCCTGGGGGCAGGAGACAGACCTGGGTGCTCAGGGACTTAACCGGGTGTTGGGGGACAGACCCTGGTACATGGGGACCCAGGTGGGTCACAGGGACAGTCCAGGTGCTTGGGGACCCAACTGGGTGCTCAGGGACCCACCTTGGGTGCTTGGGGACCCACTTGGGTGTTTGGAGACCCATTTGGGTGCTCGGGGACCACCCCTGGGTACTTGGGGGACACATTTGGGTGTTTGGGGACCACCCCTGGGTGCTTGGGGACCCACCTGGGTGTTTGGCGACCACCCTTGCGTGCTCAGGGACCCAGCTGGGTGTCTGGAGACCCATTTGGGTGCTCAGGGACACACTTGGGTGTTTGGGGACCGCCCCTGGGTGCTGGGAACAGCCCCTGGGTGCTTGGGGACCCACCTGGGTGCTCAGGGACCACCCCTGGGTACTTGGGGGACACACTTGGCTGTTTGGGGACCACCCCTGGGTGCTGGGAACAGCCCCTGGGTGCTCAGGGACCACCCCTGGCTACTTGGGGGACCCACTTGGGTGCTTGGGGACCACCCCTGGGTGCTGGGCACACCCCCTGGGTGCCATGGGACAGGCAGGGACCTCCGTCCCTCCCAGCCATGTCCCCCTCCCCTCATCTCCCCCACCCCATCCCCCCAGGGGGTGCCCCCAGCACCCACCTTTCCACAAAGATGCCGGCCTGGACGGCGTGAACGATGCTGCGGAACTTGGGCTTCTCCTCCGCCCGCCGCCCCTTGGCTCGGGCCTGCTGGGTGAAGGTGGCCGCTAGCCAGTCCCGCACCTCGGAGGGCACGGCCGCGTCCGAGCGCATCTCCCGCAGCTCATCCTCCGTGTCCAGCATCTGCCTGCGGGGGGGGGGGGGGACACAGACACACCACGGGGCCACGGACACAGTGACATCGGCGGTGGCCACCGTGGCCACCAGCGTGGCCCGCTTGCCCGCCGCGCGGCTCCTGCCCGCACCTGGTCTCGTCGATGTAGACGGCTTCGAGCAGCGAGGCCGCGTACTCCAGGTTCCGCTTCAGCTCCTCCACGTTCACCTCCCCCGTCTCCAGCTGCTTCACCAGGTACCGCAGCCTGGGGGGGCGGGGGGGCCTGAGGGGGTGACACCCCGCGCACCCACACCCACCCCGCGCACCCACACCCACCCCGCGCACCCACACCCACCCCGCGCACCCACACACACACGCACCCCCCGCACACCCCGCACACACACGCACACGCGCGCCCTGACACGAGTGGGCAGCGCCTGGGGGTATGGGGGGGGCACCCAGCACCCAGAGGTGACCCCAACAGCACCCAGAGATCGTCCTGCACCCAGAATTCATCCGGCACCCGGCACCCAGCACCCAGAGGTGACCCCAACAGCACCCAGAGCTCATCCTGCACCCAGAATTCATCCTGCACCCAGAATTCATCCGGCACCCGGCACCCAGCACCCTGCACAGCACCCAGAGCTCATCCTGCACCTGGTACCCGGCACCCGGAGCTGTCCCCAGAGCACCCAGAGCTCATCCTGCACCCAAAATTCATCCTGCACCCGGTACTCAGCACCCAGAGATGATCCCAACAGCACCCAGAGCTCATCCTGCACCCAGAGTCCATCCTGCACCCGGCACCCAGCACCCTGCACAGCACCCAGAGATCAGCCGGCACCCAAAGCACATCCTGCACCCAAAAATTATCCTGCACCCAGAACTCAGCACCCAGAATTCATCCTACACCCAGCACCCAGAGTCCGTCCTGCACCCAGAGCTCATCCCGCACCCAAAATTCATCCTGCACCCAGCACCCAGCACCCTGCACAGCACCCAGAGATCATCCTGCACCTGGTACCCAGCACCCAGAGATGATCCCAACAGCACCCAGAGCTCATCCTGCACCCAGAGTCCATCCTGCACCCGGTACTCAGCACCCTGCACAGCACCCAGAGATCACCCGGCACCCAAAGCACATCCTGCACCCAGAACTCAGCACCCTGCACAGAACCCAGAGATCACCCCGCACCCAGAATTCATCCTGCACCCGGTACTCAGCACCCAGAGATGATCCCAACAGCACCCAGAGCTCATCCTGCCCCCAGCACCCTGCACAGCACCCAGAGATCAGCCGGCACCCAAAGCACGTCCTGCACCCAGAACTCAGCACCCAGAATTCATCCTGCACCCAGAGATCATCCTGCACCCGGTACCCAGCACCCAGAGATGATCCCAACAGCACCCAGAGCTCATCCTGCACCCAGAGTCCATCCTGCACCCGGCACCCAGAGCTGCCCCCAGCACCCAGCACCCTGCACAGCACCCAGAGATCACCCCGCACCCAAAATTCATCCCGCACCCGGTACTCAGCACCCTGCACAGCACCCAGAGCTCATCCTGCACCCGGCACCCAGAGCTGCCCCTGGGGCCCGGCAGGGAGAGCTCACGGATCCGTGCACACGGCGGGTGGGAACACGCGTGTGCACGCACACAGAGCGCATGTGCACACGTGTGTGTCCGCCTGAACAGGCGTGTAAAGGGCGTGCACACGGGAGTGAACACGCACACGCACACACGTGATGGGTGCGCACGTGTGTGTGTATGCACACGTGCGCCCGAACACGTGTGCAAGGTGTGTGTGCACAGGGGTGAACACGTGCACACACACACACGCACATACAAACACATACATGCACACACAAACACTGGGTGTGCACACATGTGTGTCCACACATGTATGTCCGAATAAATGTGCAACGTGTGTGAACACAGGAGTGAACATGTGCGCGCGCGCACACACACAACGGGTGTGCACACGCGTGTGCCTGCCTGAATAGATGTGCAAGGTGTGTGCACATGGAAGTGAACACGTGTACACACAGACACACGCTTACCCAACCCTGCACACACGTGTGCACCATACACACACACGCACCCACGTACACGCGCACTCACACCACAGCTACATACACACCACATGTGCCCCCATGAACACCACCACACACACACGTGTGCACACACATGCACCCCTTTCCACCACACACACGTGTGCACACAAGTGCACCTCTTTCCACCACACACACGTGTGCACCCCTTTCCACCACACACACGTGTGCACACAAGTGCACCCCTTTCCACCACACACACGTGTGCACACACGTGCACCCCTTTCCACCTCACACACGTGTGCACATATGTGCACCCCTTTCCACCTCACACACACGTGTGCACACACGTGCACCCCTTTCCACCTCACACACACGTGTGCACACATGTGCACTCCTTTCCAACACACACACGTGCACCCCTTTCCACCACACACACGTGTGCACACACATGCACTCCTTTCCAACACACACACGTGCACTCCTTTCCACCACACATGTGTGCAGGGAGCTACGCTGACCCCCCCCACCCCAGGCAAGCCCTTCCCCGTCTGACACACGCCTGAACACGCGTGTGCCCGCAGCCGGCGGCCCCCGGCCATCTGTCCGTGTGTCTGTGTGTCTGTCGGGGGGCGCGGAGGCGGGGGGGTGACGGGGGGGGGACACCCCATCTGCTGCCGCCGGGGAAGCGCCGCCCCCGCCCGCTGCCGTGTCCCCCGCTGCCGCCGCCTCGCTCGCACCCGCCGGCGCGGCCCCCCCGGGGTGGGGACACGGGGGGGACACGGGGGGGTGACACACACCCCCCCCCCGGGGACATGGTCCCTGTCCGGGGCTGGGTCAGAGCTCTGGGCACCCTGGGCCCTCCCAGAGGCCTCGCTGGCGCGGCCACCAGCACCCAACTGGTCCCCATCGGCACCCACTGGTCCCCACCAGCACCCAACTGGTCCCCATCGGCACCCACTGGTCCCCATCGGCACCCACTGGTCCCCACCAGCACCCAACTGGTCCCAATCGGCACCCACTGGTCCCCATCGGCACCCACTGGTCCCCATCAGCACCCAACTGGTCCCCATCGGCACCCACTGGTCCCCACCAGCACCCAACTGGTCCCAATCGGCACCCACTGGTCCCCACTGGCACCCAACTGGTCCCCACCAGCACCCACTGGTCCCAATCGGCACCCAACTGGTCCCCACCAGCATCCAACTGGTCCCCATCGGCACCCACTGGTCCCCATCGGCACCCAACTGGTCCCCACTGGCACCCAACTGGTCCCCACCAGCACCCACTGGTCCCAATCGGCACCCAACTGGTCCCCACCAGCATCCAACTGGTCCCCATCGGCACCCAACTGGTCCCCATCGGCACCCACTGGTCCCCATCGGCACCCAACTGGTCCCCACTGGCACCCACTGGTCCCCACTGGCACCCAACTGGTCCCCACCAGCACCCACTGGTCCCAATCAGCACCCAACTGGTCCCCACCAGCATCCAACTGGTCCCCATCGGCACCCAACTGGTCCCCATCAGCATCCAACTGGTCCCCATCAGCACCCAACTGGTCCCAATCGGCACCCAACTGGTCCCCACTGGCACCCAACTGGTCCCCACTGGCACCCACTGGTCCCCACAGCACCCAACTGGTCCCCATCGGCACCCACCGGTCCCCACCCCTGTCACCAGCACCCACTGGGTCCCCACTGGCCCCTACTGGTCCCCATCGGCACCCACTGGCCCCCCAGTCACTGCCACCAGCACCCACTGGTCCCCACCAGCACCCAACTGGTCCCCACTGGCCCCCATCGCTGCCCCCAGCACCCGCTGTGTCCCCCCAGCCGGTGGCACCGTCCGGGCACTGTCACCCCGTGTCCCCGCCGTGGGGGTGGCACATGGCCCGGCCTGTCCCCACCAACTCTGTCCCTTGGGGAAACTGAGGCACGGGGTGCGGGGGGGGTGCAGGGGGGGTCACAGGGTTCCCCCCCCCCCCCGCTGGGGACAAAGCCACCGTGTCCCCACGGCCGGGTGACACCGGGGAGGGCGGGGGGGGGGGCAGCGGGATCCTCCTGCCCGGGAATTGTAATTGGGTTTAATTAGCGGCCGCCGCCCCGCGCCCCAAAAGTGTCCCCATGTCCCCCCCCCCCCCGCGGTGTCACCCCCGGGGTCCCCCCCCCGGCCCCCCCCAGCCCCTAATGACCTCCCGGGCCCCGTTAGCGTGATCGCGGCCTGGTCACACGCTGAGCACACGCGTGTGCGCTTGGGGAGCGGTGGAGACGCTGGGGGGGGCTGTTACACGCGTGTGTGCGCACCTGCACGCGTGTGTGTGCGTGTGCACACGTGGGTGTGAGTCTGCAGGCTTGTGTGTGCACGCCTACACACGTGTGCGTGCGTGTGCAAGCTCCTATGTGTGTGTCCGCACCTGTGTGTGCGCATCTACATGTGTGTGCACATCTACACGTGTGTGCATGATCAAGCTCCCACATGTGTGTGCAGGCGTGTGTGTGGGTGAAAGCTCCCACACGTGTGTGTGTCTGTACGTGTGTATGCGCACATCTACACGTGTGTGTGTGCGCAAGCTCTTATATGTGTGTCTGCACATGTGTGTGCACATCTACACATGTGTGCACATCTACATGCATGCGCATGTGTGCAAGCTGCCATGTGTGTGTGCAGGCGTGTGTGTCTGCAGGGGTGTGTGTGTGCAAGCTCCCACACGTGTGTGTCTGCACACATGTATGTGCACATCTACATGCATGTGTGTGTGTGCAAGCTCCCACGTGTGTCTGTGCATGTATGCAGGCATGTGTGTACATGTGCAAGCTCCCACACATGTGTGTACATCTACACGCATGTGTGTGCATGTACAAGCTCCATGTGTGTGCATGTCTTCACACATGTATAGGCACATCTACACATATGTGTGCGTGTGCAAGCTCCCACAGGTGTCTGTGCATGTCTGCACGCATGTATAGGCACATCTACATGTGTGTGTGCAAGCTCCCACACATGTGTGTGCACATCTACACATGTGCGTGTGCACGTGTAAGCTCCCACACATGCCTGTGTGAGTCTGCAGGCATGTGTGTGCGTGTGCAAGCTCCCACATGTGTGTTTCCACACATGTGCGTGCGTGTGCAAGCTCCCACGTGTGTTTCCACACCTGTGCGTGCACGTGCAAGCTCCCGCACGTGTGTTTCCACGCCTGTGTGTGCGTGTGCAAGTTCCCACGCACACACGTGTGCCCCCTCACACGTGTGTGTGCGCACGCACAAGCTCCCACGCGTGGCTGTTCGCAAGCACACGCCCGGGCGCGTGCACACGCACGCACACGCGTGTGCCCGGCGCACGCCCGCGGCTCCACGAGGCGGGGGGGGGGGGCCCCCGCGTCCCCCCGCGTCCCCCCGCGTCCCCCCGGCCAAGGTGACGGTGACAAACAGCAGCGAGCGCCCGCGGGGGGCCGGGGGGGGGGGCCCAGACGTCACGTTCGACGCCAGCGCGGGCGGACGTGACCTTGGGGAAGGTGGCTGTCACCTTCCCCGCGGCCGCTGACCCCCCCCCGCCACCCCCGGTCACTTTGGGGGGGGGTGGGGGGTGTCCCCCGTGACACTCACCCCTCCCGGAGGGTGCTGGGACCCCCCCGCCGGAGCCTGGGGACAGGGGACGGCTGCGTCACGCTGCCAGGCGGGTGCCACCCGCGCCCACGGGCCGCCTGTCACCACCCACGGGCCACCCCCCCGCTGCTGTCACACCCCCCCCGCTGCTGTCACACCCCCCCCCGCTGTGTCCCGGGGCCTCCCGTGGGGCGCTGCCAGCACCCACAGCCCCCCCCCTCCGCCTCAGGTGGCACCAGTGTCCCCAAAGGCCACCCTGTGCCCCTGGATGGCCTCGGGGTGCAGCCAGCGCTGAGGTGTGTGTGCCCCCCCCCCCCCAGGACACCCCGGGGTGCACCCATGGGTGCTGCTGCCCCCCCCAGTGACCCCCCCGCGACCTGCCATCGCTCCCCAACACTCGGGGGAGGGTGGGGGGGGGGATCCCACACCCCGGGGACATGTTGCAGCCCCCCCCCCTCCCCCCCCCGGCCAAATTGGGGTCCCTGGGTGCTGGGGGGGGGTGGGGGGGGCACAGTCACACTGTCAGTGACCCCCCCAAACCCCCCCCCCCCCCCCCCCCCCCACTGCGGGGGCAGCCACCGGCAATTGCGGGGAGGGGGGGGGCAGGCGGGGGTGGGGGGAGAGCGGGAGCGCAGCGCAGCCCACGCGCGCGCACACCTGCACGTGTGTGCACACGCGCTCCCCGCTCACACGTGTGTACACACACGCGCCCCCGCCCCGCACACGCGTGTGTGTATAGACACACGCACCCTCTCCTTGCACACGCGTGTGTACACACACGCCCCCCTCCCCACACACATGTGTGTATAGATGTGTACACACACACCCTCCCTGCACACGCGTGTGTACACACGCCCTCCCTGCACACGCGTGTGTACACACATGCCCCCTCCCCACACACACGTGTGTATATATGTGTACACTCACACCCTCCCTGCACACATGTGTACACACACGCCCTCCCTGCACACGCGTGTGTACACACACACCACCTCTCCACAGGTGTGTGTACACACGTCACCTCCCCACACGTGTGTGTACACACACACCCCCTGCACACACGTGTATATATACACACACACGCCATCTCCCTGCACACACATGTGTACATACGCCACACACGTGTGTATATATACACGCACGCCCTCCCTGTACACGCGTGTGTACACACCTCCCTGCACACGCGTGTGCATACCCCCAGCACCGTGCGGCGCAGCCGCTTGCACGCTCGGCCCTCGCACACGCGCACCCCGAGAACTCAGGCACAGACGTTTCACGCCCCGGCCTCGTGTGAAACACGCCGGGGGCCGGTGAACGTGCAACACGAGCACGTGGCTCCCGTCCACGTCCCCGCGTGTGCGTGTGTGTCCCCCCCCCCGTGCACCCCTACACGGGCGCGTCCTTCGCCGGCCGCCGCGTGCGGGTGGGCCCCGTGCACGTGTGCCCCTTGCACGCCCACGCCCGTCGCACGAGGACTCGTGCGAGCACACGTGCGAGCCCACGCGTGAGCACGCGGGTGAGGGGGTGGCACCCCTGGGGCCACCCAAAGCCTCTCCAACACCCCCCACCCCCCCCCAACACACCCCTGGGAGCGGGGTGGCACCCTGGGGGGACAGAGGGTGACACCCCCCCCCCACCCAAAGAGTTGGGGGCCCCTCCCCGGTGCCAGCCGGGGTGAGAAGGGGGGGGCCCCCACCCAGCACCCCCAGAGCTGCCCCATCAGCTCCACTGGGGGCTTATGGGTGCCCCCCCCCAAAGGGGTGCAGGAGGGGTCCTGAGGGTGACTTGGGGGGGGTCAGGGGGTTTGGGGGGGGTTCGCTGCTCAGGTGGGCTCCGGGGGGGGGTGATTTGGGGGTCCCAGTTTGAGGGTCCTAGTTGGGGGGGGGGGGGGGAGTCCCGCTTTGGAAGGGGAGGTGCCAGTTTCGGGGTTTCACTTTGGGGGGGCGCAGGTCCCGCTTTTGGGTGGGGGGTGGTGGCACTTTGGGGGTCCAGACTGGGGGGGGGGCATCCCGCTTTGGGGGGGGGGGGTAGGTCCTGCTTTGAGGGTCCCATTTTGGGGGAGGGGGGGGGTGTCCCGGTTTGGGGGTCCCAGTCTGGGGGTCCCAGTTTTAGCGGGGGGGGGGGGGTGTCCCGGTTTGCATGTCGCAGATTTTGGGGGGGGAGGTGCCCGGTTTGGGGGTCCCAGTCTGGGAGTCCCGGTTTCGGGGGGGGGGGGGAGGGGGGGTGTCCCGGTTTGGGGGTGCCGGTTTCTGGGGAGGGGGGTGACCCCGTTTGGAGGTCCCGGTTTTGGGATGGGGGGGGGGGGGATAGGTTTGGTGTCCCGGTTTGGGGGTGCCGGTTTAGGGGAGGGGGTTCCGGTTTGGAGGATCCCGGTTTGTTGAGGAGGGGGGGGGGGCCGGGGGGGGGGGGTCACTCACAGCGCCCGGAGCTTGACCCAGATCTTCTTCCCGGGGGGGCACTTGATCTCCAGCGGGGACGGGCACCCCCCGGCCGGGTCCAGCGCGTCGCGCTCGGGCTCCAGCCCCGGGAGGCTCCGCGGCGGCTCCATCGCCCCTGCGGCGGCGGGGACGCGCCCTCAGCCCCCCCCCACCGGTCCCGGGGCCCGGCGGGCCGAGCAGCCCCCCCAAACCCCCCCCCCCCGCCTCCCTCCCTTCCCCTCCGCCGCCCGGTACCCGGCGGCTGCGCAGGCAGCACCGGCCGGGGCGGCGGAGCTAAGATGGCATCCCGGGCACCGGGCGGGGGGGGGGGGTACCGGGATGGGGAGCACCGGGGGGGGGGGGGGGGGGTGTTACCGGGATGGGGAGCACCGGCGGGGCGCGGGGAGCTTGTGGGGGGGGGGCGACGGACACGACCGGGGATGCTGCGCGCTCCTACCCGGGGATGCTCGGCCGGGAAGCGCCGGTACCGCCGCGCTCCGGTGCTGCCGTGTCCCGGCTTCCTCCTCCTCCTCCTCCTCCCCGGTTCTCCCGCCGCTACCGGCTCTGCCGCCGCCGCCCGGGGCTCGCCGCAACTTTCCCCGAGCCGGCACCGGCGGGAGGGGCGGGGAGGGGCGGGGGGAGCCGGGGGCGGGGGCCGGTAACCGGGGCCGCCCAGCCCCGCCGCCGCGCTCAGCACCGGCCCGGGAATTGGGGGGGGGCGGGAGCAGGTGCCCCAGGACCCCCCATAGGGGTTGTACCCCAGGACCCCATGGGGGGGTCCCCAGGACCCTTATGGAGCTATTGGGGGGGGTCCCCAGTGTCCTTGTGGGGCTACGGGGGGTGTCAGGTGCCCCAGGACCTCATCGGGGGGGTCCCCAGGACCCCTATGGAGCTATAGGGGGGGTCCCCAGGACCCTTGGGGGGCTACGGGGGGTGTCAGGTGCCCCAGGACCTCATGGGGGGGGGGTCACCAGGGTCACTATGGGGCTGGAGGGGTTGTACCCCAACACCTCTATGGGGGGGTCTTCAAGACCCCTGTGGAGCTATAGGGGTTGTACCCCGTGACCACTGGGGGGGGGTCCCCAGGACCCTTGTGGGGCCATAGGGGTTGTACCCGGGGCCCCTATGGGGGTCCCCAGGGTCTCTATGGGGGGGGGCGCAAGTGCCCCAGGACCCCCACGGGGTTACGGGGGGGGGTCACTGGGTTTGGCAGCCCAGGAAGGGGCCAGAGCCCCTGGCCCGGTGACACCCCCACACCCCACACACCCCCCCCCCGAGGTAGCCAAAGGGCTCTGCCCCGAGCAGCAGGTCGGGGCGGGGGGAGACCGTGACCCCCACCTCCCCCAGCCCCCCCCCGCCAGCCCCGCACCCTGCTGAGACCTGTCCCCTTCGTCACACGCGTCACCGTGGCCAGTGACCGTCCCCTCCTACCAGCCGCGGGGTAGCGGCAGCCCCCGACTTATTGTAGGACCTACCCAAACCCGGGGGGGGGGGGCTGCTGGGCCTCTCCCCTATTAGGCTATTGCCCCCCCCCGGGTTGGGGGGGTGCAGGGAGTAGTGGAGGGGGGTGTGCGAGCAGCCTGAGCTCGAGGGGACCCCGTCCCATAGGCCCATGGGCCCGTGGCCCCCCCATCCCTGCCCCACGGCCCCCCCACCCCCCCACAATTTACCCCCCACCCTGTGCCCCCCCCCCCCCCCCCATCCCATCCACGTCCCACTGGGAAACCTCAGGGTGCAGCGAGCGGTGCTGAGGGCCCCACGAGGGGCTCCAGGTGCATATTGGGGGGGGGGGAAATCTTGGGGTACCAGAGCCTCAGGTGGGTCCCAGCGAGCCGGGGGGGGGGCACAGCAGCACCCGCGCTGCCTCCCCCGGCGTGTGCCGAGCCGCAGCCCCCGGGGAATATTAATAAGCCCTTATGTAACGCCGTAGGTGTGCGCAGCACCCACCGCCGCGGCACCGGGGGGCCAGGTGGGGGCCCCCCCCCCCCCCCCCGCACCTCTGGGCCCCATCGCCGAGCCCCCCCCCCCCCCCTGCCACCACCACTTTGTCCCATTTGTCCCCAGCGGCTCAGCCAGGTCGCTGCCTGCCAGGCCCCACGGCACGTCCCGGCCTTTGCTGGCGAGCACCCATGGGTGCTACCTGGGGAGGCACCCGGTTAGTCTCCAAAAGAGGGGGCTGAGCCCCCTCCCATGGGGGTTCCCCGCTTTGGTGGGGTGCAGGGAGAACCCATGAGCCCCCCACCCTCATGCAGGGGTCAGCAGGGTGGGCTACCAGCCCCGGCACGTGACACGGAGGTGGGGGGGTGTCTCCCACACCCCACCGGGGACATTTGAAGGTCCTCAAACTTTTTTTTTTTTTTCTTTTTTTTTTTTTGCCGGGTTGTGTGTGTGTGTGTCTGAATAAATTGGGGGACCCCTCAGTGGGGAGCAGCCCGAAGTACGGTGGGTTTTTTTTTTTTGGGGGGGGGGGACTGGGGGGCGTCAAGCGTGGGCAGGGATGCGCGCGAGACAAAGGCGCTGCCGCGGGGAGCTCATTACCGCTTAATATCGTGATTGATGAGCGCGAAAATAGATTTTTGCAGCAATCTGGAATAATCAGCAGGTTCTGGGCGTTAATTCGGGGGAGTTCAGCCCCCCCCCCCAGGAGTGCAACCAGAGGGGGGGGCCAGCGGGGGAGTGATTTTTTTTTTTTGTGTGTGTTTCCCCCCATCCCTCCGGATGAATTAATAAAGCAATTAGTGTCGGACGAAGCGGCCGCACGTTCCGGTTCGGCCGCGCGATCGCTGCGGGTCAGGTTGGCAACCGAGGCCTCACGTTTGGCCTCTAACCCCCCCCCCCTCCCCTGGTCCCCGTACCACCGGGGCTGGCCGAGGGGACTCTACTGAGGGGGTTTGTAGCCACGGTGGCCACGGTCCGTCTGTCCCCCCCCCACTTCCCAGCACGGCCAGTGACTCATCCCGGAGCAGCCGGCCGTGAGCGGAATGGCAACGGCCGCCCAGCCGCCTCCTTCCTTCGCCCCATTAATTTTCCCCCAAGATGCTGCACGGGAGAAAAATAAACACCCTGAGATGGGAGCGGGGGGGTGCGGGGGGGGGAAAACGGGGAGGAAACGTGACTTGAACCCATCCCCGGGCAGGTGGGTGAAGGGAAACTGAGGCACGGGATCGTTGCCGCGCGGAGCGGCAGCTTTAATTAAAGCTGGGAAATCCTGCTCGCAGCGCCTTGTCCCCTCGTGTCGCAGCCCCCCCCCCCCAAGGCCCTCGGCACACCCAGACCCCCCCGTGGGGGCTCAGGACCCCCACTTTGGGTTTCTGGGCCAGAGCTGGCACCCCAATATCCCCCGGGTCCCCCCCAGCTTTAATTAAAGCTGGGAAATCCTGCTAGCAGCTCCTTGTCCCCTCGTGTCACAGCCCCCCCCCAAGGCCCCCGGCCCCCCCAGGCTACCCCCAAGCACCCCCAGGGAACCCACGGGGGGGGTTTTCTGCCAGAGACACAGGGCTCAGCCCCCACTTTGGGGTGCTGGGGCAGAGCTGGCACCCCAATATCCCCCGGGTCCCCCCCAGCTTTAATTAAAGCTGGGAAATCCTGCTCGCAGCTCCAGCCCCCTCGTGTCGCAGCCCCCCCAAAGTCCACAGCACCCCCAAACCCTCCCGTGGGGGCTCAGGACCCCCACTTTGGGTTTCTGGGGCAGAACCAGCACCCCAATATCCCCCAGGTCCCCCCCCCAGCCACAGGTTGGACGCAGACATCGAGGGGAAAAGCGGTTTAGTGGAGGGGACGATGGGTGGGGGGCAGGATGGGGACAGTTGGGGACCCCCCGTGGTGGCATCCAGAGGCCACGTGAGGTCTCAGGGGTCCCGTCACGGGGCGGTTTGAGGGGTTCGAGGGGAGGGGGGGCGGCGGGGGCCGGGCTCAGTGTGGGGGGACCCTGCTGAGCAGATTTTCCCGGCACACCTCGCGGTAGGCGTTGCGGAGCAGGACGTAGGGGAAGCAGGTCTCCAGCATGTCCACCGTCAGGAAGGAGGATTCCGCCACGATCTGAGAGAGAGGGGGGCACACGCACGGCATCAGCAGCGCCCCCCCACCCCCCCCAACTGCCTCAGTTTCCCCTCTTGTTAGAGAAGGGGGGGGGGGGGAGGAGGAGGGCGGGCAGCGCTGGTTCCCCCCTGCCCCAGCTCCAGATTGAGATTTGCATTTAAATTGCTTCGCAGCGAGGAAAAACCTTCCCTGAATATCAATCCTGGGATGGAGGGAGCGTGGGGCCCCCCCACCGGCACAGCCCAGCTCCTCCTGGGGGTGTCAGAGCTGGATCTGACCCCCCCACACCCATTTCACACACCCCCACGCCCCCCCTCAAGGCCCAAGCGTTGCTGGGCTGAGCCGCTGCGGGCTGGGGGCTGCAGCAGCTTGGACAGAGACACGGAGCTGGGACAGGAGCACCCCGGGACCCCCCCGGGACCCCCCCCCAGCCCGTCACTCACCAGCTGCATGAGCAGGACGATGGAGTCGCGGTTCCTGGCGCGCAGCTTGTCCGTCTCCTGGCCCAGCTGCAGGAGGCTGACGGAGGCCAGCTGAGGGACGGAGCCGCATCAGCGCTGGGGACACCCGAGGGTGCCCACCCCCCCCAGGAGGGTGCCCACCCCCAGGAGGGTGCCCACCACCCCCCAGCCAGGCCCGGCCGTGGCTCCCGGCCGCTCTCACCAGCAGGAACTCTTTGAGGTGGGTCTCGATGTTCTTGTTGTGGAGGGTGAAGAGGGCGGCTGACACGTGGATGATGGCCTTGGCCAGGCAGTGGATGTTGTTGTTGTAGCCTGGGGACACAGTGGGGTTGGGGACACAGCGGGGTTGGGGACACAGGAAGGTTGGAGACACAGCAGGGTTGGGTACACAGTGTGGTTGGGGACACAGGAAGGTTGGGGACACAGTGGGGTTGGGGACACAGCAGGGGCGGGGACACAGTGGAATTGGGGACACAGGAAGGTTAGGGACACAGTGGGGTTGGGGACACAGCAGGGGTGGGAACACAGTGAAATTGGGGACACAGGAAAGTTGGGGACACATCAGGGTTGGGGACACAGTGGGGTTGGGGACACAGCAGGGGTGGGAACACAGTGAAATTGGGGACACAGGAAGGTTGGGGACACAGTGGGGTTGGGGACACAGCAGGGGCGGGGACACAGTGGAATTGGGGACACAGGAAAGTTGGGGACACATCAGGGTTGGGGACACAGCGGGGTTGGAGACACAGGAAGGTTGGGGACACAGTGGGGTTGGGGACACAGTGGAATTGGGGACACAGAAAGGTTGGGGACACAGCAGGGTTGGGGACACAGTGGGGTTGGGGACACAGTGGGATCAGGGACACAGTGGGGTTGGGGATATGGGAAGGTTGGGGACACAGTGTGATTGGGGACACAGGAAGGTTGGGGACACAGCGGGGTTGGGGACACAGCAGGGTTGGGGACACAGCAGGGTTGGGGACACCACAATGTGCCCACCTCCCTTGGCTGCAGCTCTGGGGCACCAGCCCCAGCAGTTGTGGGGTCTCGCTGTCCCCACCGACCCTTGGCCGTGGCCACGGGGACACACACATGCTGTGACACCGGAACGGGGTCATAGGGACAGAGCCAGGCCTGGGGACACGGGGACAAAGCTGCCAGGGTCAGGGCCAGGCCTCACCATCCACCTCGGTGTTGTAGACGGAGGCCGGGTCGGAGGCCAGCAGCGGCAGGGACACGGCCACGAAGACCAGGAGCAGACAGGCCACCTTGTAGTCCTCCTCCGGGGACGAGCCGTCTGCTGGGAGGGAGGTGACACTGGGTGGGGGTCCAAGAGGGGACCCCGGGGTGTCCCGGGGAGGTGGCACAGGATGGGGAAAGGTGAGCAGGGTCACGGATCCCAGGGACAGCCCCCGTGACCCCCGCAGAGCCCCGGGGTACCCGTCTTGCTGCCAGCCAGGACGTTCACCAGCGCCGGGTCGACCTCGCAGGGGATCCCCGCGGCCGAGGCCAGCTCGAAGATGCTCAGGGTGACCTGGCGGGGGGACAGGGACACACAGGCTCAGGGCTGGGGACACGGGGAGACCATGTGATGCCACACGGTGCCACGTGATGCCAGGCAGTGCCCTGTAGCACCGTGTATCCCAGAATCATCCGGGTTGGAAAAGCCCCTGAAGCTCCTCCAGCCCAAGCATGACCCTCCCCCTGACCATTCCCAACTCCCCCAGATCCCTCAGCGCTGGCTCAGCCCGACTCTTCAACCCCCCCCAGGGATCCCGGGGACTCCCCCCTGCCCTGGGCAGCCCATTCCAACGCCCAACAGCCCCTTCTGCACAGAAATCCTTCCTCAGAGCCAGCCTGACCCTGCCCTGGGCAGCTTGAGGCCATTCCCTCGGGGCCTGGCGCTGGGGCCTTGGCTCCAGAGACTCACCCCCCCTCTCTGCCCCCTCCTGGCAGGGAGTTGCAGAGGGCCAGGAGGTCTCCCCTCAGCCTCCTCTTCTCCAGACTGAACCCCCCCAGTTCCCCCAGCCGCTCCCCAGCAGACCTGTGCTCCAGACCCTGCCCCAGCTCCGTTGCCCTTCTCTGGCCACGCTCGAGTCATTCAATGGCCTTTTTGGGGTGAGGGGCCCAGAACTGAACCCCCTCAGCGAGGGGCGGCCTCCCCAGTGCCGAGCCCAGGGCTCAGATCCCTTCCCTGTCCCTGTGGCCACGCCAGGGCTGGTACAAGTGATGCCCCACAACACGGTGGGTGCAGGGCAGCAGCGACCAGCCTGGCTTGGGGACACTTGTCCCAAACACCAGAGGGGCCACCCTGTCCCCAGCCCCCTCCGTGCCCACCTGGATGTCGGTGTCGGGGGTGACAACGTCTGTCAGACACTCGATGGGGCCCATCAGGAAGGGGCAGTGGTGGGAGAAGACCTGCAGAGAGAAGGTGGATGCTCAGGGGGCTCCTGAACCCCCCACCCTCTGTGCCCCCGGGATGTGGGTCCTTGTGGGTGGAGGGAGGGTCCCATGGGGTGGAGGCACCATGGGGTGGGGGGCACCCACCTCCCGCAGGCCCTGCTGGGCCATGGCGCGGAAGCTCAGGATCTCCCCGATGATGGTCATGCGCTTCAGGACGTTTTCGGCCGCTGCGGGAGGCGAGGGGTCAGCAGGGACACGTGTGTGTGCACACGCGTGGGTTTGGGGGGGCGCACACGCGTGGGTGCCAGCCCCAGGCTGCCCCCGCCCCTGCCCCAGACTCACAGGTCAGCCGGGGCAGCAGAGCCACCATCTGCTCGGGTCTGCAGGAGCTGGAGCGCAGCTGGACCAGCGTGTCCATGTTCTCGGTGACCAGTTTCTGGGGGGGACGTGGGGCTCGGGGCAGCGGGGACACGGCGAGCCCGCAGCCAGCCAGGGAGGGACATTGGGGGGGCAACAAGCCCAAGGGACAGGCAGGGGGCTGGGGTGCTCCCCAGGAGTGGCTGGGCCTGCCCCGTCACACCGGGCTCCAGAACCTGGTCCCATTCCCCTGATCCTGGTCCCAGTCCCCTGACCCTTGTCCCAGTCCCCTGATCCTCATCCCAGTCCCCTGATCCTGGTCCCATTCCCCTGATCCTGGTCCCAGTCCCCTGACCCTTGTCCCAGTCCCCTGATCCTGGTCCCAGTTCCCCAATTCTGGTCCCAGTTCCCTGATCCTTATTCGAATTCCCCAACCCTCGTCCCGGTCCTCCAGTTCTGGTCCCAGTGCCCTGATCCTGGCCCCAGTCCTCTGGTCCTGGTCCCCTGACCCTGGTCCTTGTCCCCCAACCTTGGTCCCAGTCCCCTGGTCCCGGTCCCAGCCCCCAGCCCTACCTTCAGCTCCGTGACCTGGGAGCCCACGTGCCACATGAGGTTGTCACTCAGGAACTTCATCCCGTAGGGCCCGAGGAGCTCGGCCAGCGCCCGCATCTCTGCGGGGAGGGGGACAAAGATGGGGACATCAGCAGGGTGGGGCAGGGGGTGATGATCCCCACTCCCCCCTCACCCTCTCCCAGCACCCCTCACCCAAAACATCGGAGAACTCGGCAGCGCTGAAGGGGGGTTCACCTTCCCGGGGCACCGTGGTGAAAGCCTGCAGGGCGGGGGCCAGGACGATGGCGCCGGTGCTGGCCTGGCGCAGGAGGGCCTCCAGGTACCTGCGGACACCGAACCGCTGCCACCACCCGGCACCGCACCCACGGCACCGCGACCCCCCTCCCACGAGGGAAGGAGGGCGCTGGTCCTGCAGAATCCCAGAATCATCGAAAAAGCCCCTGAAGCTCCTCCAGCCCGACCATGACCCTCCCCCTGACCCCCCCCAACTCCCCCAGATCCCTCAGCGCTGGCTCAGCCCGACTCTTCAACCCCCCCAGGGATCCCGGGGACTCCCCCCTGCCCTGGGCAGCCCATTCCAATGCCCAACAGCCCCTTCTGCACAGAAATCCTTCCTCAGAGCCAGCCTGACCCTGCCCTGGGCAGCTTGAGGCCATTCCCTCGGGGCCTGGCGCTGGGGCCTTGGCTCCAGAGACTCACCCCCCCTCTCTGCCCCCTCCTGGCAGGGAGTTGCAGAGGGCCAGGAGGTCTCCCCTCAGCCTCCTCTTCTCCAGACTGAACCCCCCCAGTTCCCCCAGCCGCTCCCCAGCAGACCTGTGCTCCAGACCCTGCCCCAGCTCCGTTGCCCTTCTCTGGCCACGCTCGAGTCATTCAATGGCCTTTTTGGGGTGAGGGGCCCAGAACTGAACCCCCTCATCGCGGGGGGACACTCACCAGTTGGTGTAGATGGTGGTGAGCGTCTGCTCGCCGGCAGTGTCGCGGGGCTGCGTCTGCTGCAGGAGGACGCTGCGGATGATGCGCCCCGTGTCCAAGCCCACGAATTTCCCCAGCGACTGGATGAAGGTCATGTAGGAGCTCAGCCCCACCAGCACCTCCGAGGGCCGGGCCACCTCCTGCGTGGCCTGGCTGTAGCTCGCCATGGCCACGATGGCTCTGTGGGGACAGGAGGGGGCTGTCGGGAGAGCCGTGGGCGAGTGTCCCCTCCCTGGCAGCACCCCCAGCCCACCCTTGCCGCGTCCCGCGTCCCCAGCGCGGTCCCTACTTGGTGAAGCGTGTCTCCAGGTGGCTGCTGAGGTACTCGATCGGTGTCACCGTGTGCTCGAAGACGGTGAAGTTGGGCACGTGGTTGAGGCTCAGGGACAACTCGGCCAGCGTCAGGTGCAGCTTGTCCATGCTGGGGTTGTGGCAGGGGGGGGACACGACAACCCTACGGTCACGCCGTGCCCCCAGCGTCACACCATGCCCACACCTGATGTCAGGTGGCCAGCCGCTCCCTGGCAGCCCCCTGCCCACCCTCGTTAGCCCTGGGGGGGTCTCACTTGGTGGTCAGGGTGCGGTCCTTCCTCTGGCTCTCAGCCCCCGGCTTGTCCCGCTCGGGCTCCCCCTTCTTGGGCAGCTGCTTCAGGGTCTTCTTGTTGCGGGCTTTGCTGACGGTGGAGGCGCAGTGCTTGGGCAGCAGCTGTCAGCCACGGGCAGTGGGTTACCGTGGGCCATGGCACCCAGGACAGCCCAAATGGGGCCTCCAGGACCAGAGGGCACTGTCCCCAAGGTGCCAGGTCTTCCCCTTCATGGCCTCTGCTCTCCCAAGGCTTTGGAGAGCGTGGAGGTCACAGGGGTCCAAGGGGACAAAGAAGCCACAGAGACCCCAAAGGCCATGGAGACCCTGGGAGCCATAAAGGCCGTGGAGACCCCAAAGACTACAGGGATCCTGGAGACCAGAGGGAGCCCAAAGGCCAGAGATCCTGAAGGTGATGGAGATCTCAAGGTCATGGAGACCTCAGAGGCCCTCAAGACCCCAAAGCCCACAGAGATCCTGAAAGTCAAGGAAACCCCAAAGGCCACGGAGACCTCGGAGGCCCTGGAGACCCTAAAGTCCACAGAGATCCTGATATTCATAAAGACCCCAAAGGCCACAGAGATCCTGAAAGTCAAAGAGACCCCAAAGGCCACGGAGACCTCGGAGGCCCTGGAGACCCTAAAGTCCACAAAGATCCTGAAGGTGATGAAGACCTCAAGGTCATGGAGACCTCAGAGGCCCTCAAGACCCCAAAGCCCACAGAGATCCTGAAAGTCAAGGAGACTTCAAAGGCCACGGAGACCTCAGAAGCCCGGAAGACGTGGCCCTCACCTTCTCGCTGAGGTTGTGCTGCTCGGCGCAGGCGTCCATGACACATGCGCTGGCCTGGCGGGCCATCTCCTCCAGGAACTTGTTGCACAGCCCCAGCGCTACGGCCTTCAGGTGGGGATACTGCAGGGGGAAAGCCACAGCACCGTCACGGCACGTGGCACACGGGCCACGGCCACGTCTGTGATGTGTCACCAGCTGCCCCTGCCATTGTCCCACAGGGGTGGCCCCCCCAGGGCAGCAGGACCCACCTCCTCCGGGCACATGGGGTGGACGCAGCGGGAGAAGTGGCTGCAGAGCAGAGGGAAGGCGATGCTGTAGCGCAGCATCGAGGGCTCCTCCATCGTCGCCACAAACATCTTCTCCACGGGGCGAGGGTAGAAACTGCAGAGGGAGGGGCAGGAGAAGGGGGCAGGGAGGGCAGGAGAGGGGATTTGTCTTTCTGGACGTGCTTCTCCTGTGCCACGTAGGTGCTGTCCCTGTCTCCGTGTCCATGTTTGTCACCTAAACTTGCCCAACCTCTCCCATGGGTGACGTGTCCCCCACGGCCACCTCCCATCACTCAGCACATGCGGGTGCCTTTCGCTGTGTGTTGGGGTGCAGGACGTGGCTCGAAGAGCCCCAGGCAGGAGGGAAACTGGGGGGAAACTGAGGCAGAGCGGGGCGGATGCGCTCACCACAGGTCGGAGAGGTCGGAGGCCTCGGCCAGCAGCTCCTCCAGGGAGTCGAGCAGTTTGGTGTGGAAGACGATGAGGTTCATGACACGACCGACGTCGGGGTTGGAGGCCAGCGGTAACGAGGCCTTGGCCACGCTGGTGTAGGCCTGGGGGGACAGCGGGCTCGGGGCACGGCAGGGCAGGGGACAGGGATGAGGACGAGGACAGGGATGGGGACAGGAACAGGGAAGGGGATGGGGACAGGGATGGGGAGAGAGGAAGGGGATTGGCACAGGGACGGGAACGAGGATGGAGATTGGGATGGGGACAGGGACAAGGAGAGGGACGAGGAGAGGGACAGGGACAGGGACGGGACAAGGAGAGGGACAAGGAGAGGGACAGGGACAGCACCTGCAGCCGGAACCAGTCCAGGCGGAGCGGGGTGAAATCAAACTGCTCCTTGTCATCAGCTGCGGGGAAACGGAAACTTGGGGAGACGTGGGGAGGGGGCTGGGGGGACTCATCTGGAGGTGCTGGTCCTCGGGGTCCCAGTCTGGGGGTGGCAGTCTGGGGTGGCAGTGCCCACCCCACAGGACCCCCAGGAGCTGTCATCTCCCCGTTGCCCCCCCAAGCCCATGTCTGGGTGCCCAGCACAGTCCAGGAGAGCTTCAGGGCTCCCGGAGCAGGGGGACATCGGTCCCCCGGCAGTGCCAGGGACATGCCCAGGGGGGAGACACACCACGGGGGACACACCAGGGTTGGGGGGGGGGGACACAGCCTGTACCTTCCTTGACAGAGAGAGCCGAGAGGGAGCTGACGAAGGACGACAGGATGATGGACTCCTCCTCGGGGCACACGGAAAGGTTCTGTGGGGCCGGCGATGGGGTCACGGTAAGGGCCAGCCAGGATCGGGCAGAGGGGGACAGGGACAACCCCCCCTGCTCCGGAGGGGACACAGACCAGCCCCGCGGTACCTGGATGACTTCGCTGAGCACCAGAGCGTCGAAGCGAGCCAGGTACTGGACGTGGTAGCGCTGCAGCACCCCGACCCGCCGCCGCACCAGGCTCCGCAGCCGCTCCATCAGAAACAGCAGCTCCGCGACGTGGCTGGAGCCCCCGGTCAGAACCAAGAGCTGGTTGTGGCCCCCCCCCCAAAAAAACCTCCCCCTTCCCAGTGCCCACGGGATTGGGGGTGCCCCCCGCGGGCACGGGGCCCAGTCTCCGTGCTGACCTGTCAGCGAAGTCCTCGGGGGTCTTGGTTTTGGTGACGTGCTCGGCGTGGCGCGCCAGCCAGCTCAGCTCGTCCCGGCAGAAGGCGAGAGCCATGAAGACGAAGAGGGCCTGGGCGCAGCGGGGGTTAGAGGGCACCCGACACTGCCCCGGGGTGGCACCCACGGCCCCCAGGGTGGCACCCACAGCCCCAGGCGCTGGCAGCGACAGCACCACCCCCCACCTGCACCCATTCCACACCCCCGGGCGCATGGAGAGCCCAGCACCCAGATCCCTGCACCCAAACCCTGCACATGCACCCTCTGCACCCCAAACCCTGTACAGGCACCCCACCTGCACCCCAAACCCTGTGCACACACCCCTTGCACCCAAATCCTGCACCCACACACCCTCTGCTCCCCAAACCCTGCACCCCCTGCACCCAAATCCTGCACCCACGCACCCCCTGTACCCCAAACCCTTCACATGCACCTGCTTCACCCCAAACCCTGTGCCCACTGCACCCAAACCCTGCACATGCACCCCCTGCACCCCAAACCCTGCACCCCCTGGCCCCCCCTTGCTCTCCCGCTCACCTTGGGTCCCAGCAGCCCGGGCTGATCCTCCAGCAGCGCCTCCAGCTCCCGCACGGCCCCGCGCAGATACACCCGCCGGCCCCGGTGCAGGGACCCGCTGCAGGGTGGGGGTCAGGGTGGGGGTCAGGGCCACCCAACTGACCCCCTCAACTACCCCTCTCCCCCAGTGGGGACACCACAGGCACCATGTGGCAAAGGTGGGGGCTACGGCACGGGGCCAGCATGGACCCAGTCGGGGCCCCCCAGCCTTCTTGGGACACCCCCCGCTCTCTGGGACTCGGGGCACCCCCATGACCTTGCAATTTTTTGGGGTGTTCTGGGACCTCACAGCTCCCCAGAGCCCCCCCGGCCCCTCCCCAGCGCCGCTGTCCCCTCGCCGACCCCCCAACCTGTGAGTCACGGCCTGTTCCTTGCACTCCTTGAGATCGGCCACGCGCTTCCCGAACCTGCGGGAGAGTCACGGCCGGGCAGCGGCGGGCACAGCCCCCGCGGGCACCCGGGAGAGCTCCCGGCACCCCCCCAGAGCCCCCAGCACAGCCCCCATCCCCTGGCACCCAGCACAACCCCCTGACACCCAACATAATCCCCCGGCACCCAGCACAACACCCTGACAGCCAGAACAACCCCCTGACACCCACCACAACCCCCTGGCACCCAGCACAACCCCTTGACACCCACCACAACACTCTGACACACAGCACAACCCCATGACACCCAGAACAACGTCCTGGCACCCACCACAACACCCTGACACCCACCACAACCCCCCGACACCCAGCACAACCTTCTGGAACCCAGAACAACACCCTGACACCCACCACAACACCCTGGAACTGAAAACAACCCCTGACACCCAGCACAACCTCCTGACACACAGCACAACCCCAAGACACCCAGAACAACCTCCTGGCACCCACCACAACCCCCCGACACCCAGCACAACCTTCTGGAACCCAGAACAACACCCAGACACCCACCACAACCTCCTGACACCCACCACAACACCCTGACACCCAGCACAACCCCATGACACCCAGCACAACACCCTGACACCCAGCACAACCTCCTGAAACCCAGCGCAACCCCCCTAGCACCCTGCCAAGTCTCCTGGCACCCAGCAGAGCCGCTGGCAGAGCCCCCAGCCCCCGGCACCCACCGCAGCCCCCTCCCGTCACCCTGGGTGGCCCCGGGGCTGGCAGGACCGTTACCCTTTGAGGCTGCTGAGCAGCTCCTCGGTGACCTTGTGGACCTGGAGGGCCTCGTCGCGGAGGAGGGTGATGTAGAGCGAGCCCTGCAGCGCCAGCCGCCACAGCTCCAGGCACTGCGGGGACGTGCCCAGCGCCCCCGGGCACACCAGGAACCCCACTGCGGGCACAGCCGTCAGGCAGGCAGGGGCTGCCTGCGCTGCCAGACCCGCAACGGGCACGGGGACACCCCGAAACAGGGAGCCAGGTGGCCCGCGAGGGGCTGGGGACACTGTGCCCGCATGGGGCTGGGGACCCGCGGGCGCTGCAAGGACTCACTGAGGATCCAGCGCTCCATCACCTCCAGGGATAGGTACTCGCAGGCCATCTGGGGACACAAATGTCACCGTGTCACCGTCCTCGGGCCTCCCGCAGCCTCCCGGCCCGGTTCCCCGCGGCGCGGTGGCACTCACGGTGTCGGAGCTGGCGGGGCTGAGCATGGTGCCGGCGGTGCTGAGCAGGCTGAGGAGCTGGTCGCTGCGCCACTGCTCAGCCCCCTGGTTCCTCCGGGCAAAGAGAAAATGGAGGGACAGGAGGGCGCTGGTGACAGCCTGAGGGACAAAGGGACATCACAGGGTGGCCGCGGGATGGATTGGGCAGGATGTGGCCCCGCTGGTTTGAGGGGGACCCCCATCCCACCTTGGTGTGCGGCCCAAACTCCTCCGTCAGCTTCTTGAGGGGGTGGTCGTACTCCAGCACCATCTGTCCCAGGCGGGCGAAGCTGGGGTCACTGCAGGGACAGTGACACAGGGGTTGGGGACAGTCCTCAGGGCCAGCCCTGGTGTGGAGGGGCTGTGGGGACAGGCCCGGTGGGGCCACCGGACCCCCCCACCTGGTGCCGTGGCTCATCTCGTGGGCGCAGTGGTACATGCCGATGAGCAGGCGGCGGTCCTCGGTGCGGGCCAGCAGCAGGACAAGGGACACGTAGGTGACAACCAGGTCCAGGTAGTTCTTGGTGAAGTCGTAGTTGACGTGCTGGGGAGAGGGGACAGCCGTGATCGCGTGGGGCACGGCTGTGGCACCCCTAAAGTATCCCCCCGGCACCCCACTCACGATGTCAAAGAAGCACTGGCTGGCGTCGATGGTGTTCAGCAGCTCATAGACGTGGTCCTGGCAGGGAGGGGACAAGGGGCTTTGTCACTGCTGTCCCCACCCCTGCCCAGGTCTGAAGTGCTGGCGCTGCACCCCAAAATCCCCCTCTGCCCCCCGCCACGTGCCCCGGCTCACCCTGAACTCCAGGACGTCCAGGAAGGAGTGGTAAAAGGGTGCCAGCGCCCGGGCGATGTCCCCCTTGTCCTTGTGCACCGGGCCCAGGTGTTGCTGCAAAGGGACAGTGGGGACAACCCGGGGTGGGGTGACACAGGGGGGACACCCAGGGAGGGGTGATACGAGGCAGGGGGTGTCAGGATGATCAAGGGAAGGGGAGCCAGGTGGTGATGACCCAAAACGGGGTGACACAGACCAAGGTGACACGTGTGGGGCTGGGGGCAACATGGGGTGGGGCTGGTGAGGACACTGGGGATGGGGTGACACGGGGTTGGGGACAAAGGGGACCCCGCAGTCCCTCACCGTGCTGCTCCGCACGTCCAGGTGAGGAAACTTCTTGTTGATGAACTTGACCGAGGGCTCCATGGCCTTGTCGCTGAGGAAGGGCGGCCGCGTCTTGGGGTCGGAGCATGTCTGCAGGGAACCCCCAAGTGTCAGACACCCCTACCCCCCCTAAACACCCTCCTGGGCTCGGACCCCCCCATCAGACCCCCCTGCCCCAGCAATCCCATCATTCCCAGTTTCTTCGCGATCTTCATTCCAGGCTCTTCCCCATCAGGTGGGGTTGGGGTACCCCTGGTGTCCTGCACCCCAAACCGTCCCCCGCCAAGGGCACCCAGGCCACCCCCCCCCCGCACCCCGCACCCACCTTTTTGATGTTGTAGATGCGGACGAGGACGCCCCGGCCCCGGTCGTTGAGGATCGTCAGCTTCTCGGCGAATTTGTTCTGGTAGATGGAGGGCAGCGACATGGCGGCCGCCCTGTGTCCCCCCCACGTCCCCCGATCGTCCCCAAGGCCCCAAAACCCAACTTCCCCTTCCTCGGCTTCCTGGGCTGGGCCCTGAGCTGGGGCCACCGCCACGTGACACCGCCACCACCCCGTGACACAGCTGGTGCCTGACGCCACAGCTGTGTGATGCCACGGCTGTGTTACAGCACGGCTGTGTGATGCCACGGCTGTGTGACACCATGGATGTGTGACACCATGGATGTGTGACGCCACCACCGCCTGACGCCACGGCTGTGTGACACCACGGCTGTGTGATGCCACCACCGCGTGACGCCACGGCTGTGTGACACCACGGCTGTGTGATACCACCACCGCCTGACACTAAGGCTGTGTGACACCCCACACCACGCTGGCCACAGCCCGATGACACCACCCAGGTCACAGCAGGTGACACCACAGAGCACCAGTCCCAGCCATGCTATACTGACCAGGCCCGTATAGCACGGGCCATCACCACGTGACACTGGCCACAGCCATGTAACACCGGCCAGGGCCATATGGCACCATCCATGGCCCTACAACGGCACCCAGGGCCCTACAGCAGCACCCAGGACCCACAGGAGTCCTGTATAACACCCTGTGAGGCCGTATAACACAAGGCAGGGCGCTATAACACCATCCAGGCCCGTATATGGGCTGTTCAGAAATTAATTTCCGTTTTGTAAGGTGATTTTCATCGTATATGTTTCAGGAACAGTACCTTCTCGACTGTTGCATGTTTTTGAAAAGCTCGTGTTATGAACGTTCACGCTGTATAATTAAATTAGAATATAAACCGCGTTTTTGACAAATTTTGGAGGTTCGAAGTTCAGACGTCAAAGCAGCGATTTCGACAGATCTACGAGTTCAAACTCGGACGCAACGCAGCGCAAGCTGCTCGAAACATCAACGAGATCTATGGCCAGGGAAGTGTTAACGAACTTGGACTTCGGTTCCAAAAATTTCGACGTGGCCATTTCGACCTTCAAGATCGAGAAGGTCGCGGACGTCCTTCTGCTATTGACGACGATGAATTGAAGGCTCTGGTGGAAGCGGATACACACGCACAACTGTTCGAGAACTTGTGAAAGAACTCAAGGTAAGCATATCGACTGTTTCCGAGCATCTGAAGACGACTGGAAAGTCGAAGAAGCTCGACAAATGGGCGCCGCACGAATGGAATGAGAATCACAGAAATCGCCGTTTTGAAGTGTCGTCGGCGCTTCTTTTTTGCAACCGGAACGACCCGTTTCTCGACCGTATTGTGACGTGCGGCGAGAAACGGATGCTCTACGATAACCGGCGACGATCGGCTCAGCGGTTGGACGGCGATGAAGCTCCGCAGCGCTTCCCAAAGCTGAATCTGCACCAAAAGAAGGTCATGCTGACTGTCCGGTGGTCTGCCGCTCGTTTAATCCATCACAGCTTCCCGAATCTGGGTGAAACCATCACGGTGGAGACGTACGTCCAGCAAATCGATGAAATGCACCAGAAACTTCAACGGCTGCGCTGGTCAACAGAACGGGTCCAATCCTTCTCCACAATAACGCGCGGCCACACATTGCACTTTCGACGCTGCAACGGTTGAACGAGCTGCGCTACGCAACTCTGCCTCATCCACCGTACTCACCAGACCTCTCGCCCACCGACTAGCACTTCTTCGAGCATCTCGACAGTTTCCTGTGCGCGAGACGCTTCAGAAACCAAGGGGAGGCCGAAACTGCCTTCCGTGACTTCATCGCCTCCAGAAGTCCAGAATTTTATGCGACCGGAATAAATAGGCTTGTTTCTCGTTGGCAAAAAAAATGTGTTGATTCTAATGGGTTTTATTTCGATGAATAAATTTTATTCTGAGCTGAGATATGCCACTTCAAACACACAGGTTGAAATCGGCAATTAATTTCCGAACAGCCTGTACCACCACCAGGGCCCCTGTACCACTCCCTAGGTCCATATAACACTGCTCAGAGCCCATATACCACCGTCCTGGCCCATCTAACGCTGCCCAGTGCCCATATAACCCAGCCCAGGGCCCACACAGCACCACCCAGGGCCCATATAACATTGTCTGGGCCCACCTGGGACCCATATAACATGGTCTAAGGTCCATATAGCACCACCATGGCCCATAGAACATCATTTGGGCTCATATAGCAGCACCCGGGGCCCGTGTAACACTGCCTGGGGCCCATAGAACATTATCTGGGCTCAGGTAGCATTACTTACAGTCCATATAACATTGTCTGGGCCCACACAGCACCACTTGGGGCCCATATAGCACGGTCTAAGGCTGATATAGCACCGCACACAGCCCATAGATCATTGTCTGAGCCCATATAGCATCACCTGGGACCCATATAACATTATCTGGGCTCATGTAGCATTGCTTATGGCCTATATAAAATTATCTGGGCCCACACAGCACCACTTGGGGCCCATATAGCACGGTCTAAGGCTGATATAGCACCGCCCATAGCCCATAGATCATTGTCTGGGCCCATATAGCATTACCTGGGACCCATATAACATTATCTGGGCTCATGGCCCATATATCGTTGTCTGGGCTCATAGAGCAGCATCTGGGGCTTGTGTGACACGAACGTGTCCAGAGAAGGGCAACGGAGCTGGGGCAGGGTCTGGAGCACAGGTCTGCTGGGGAGCGGCTGGGGGAACTGGGGGGGTTCAGTCTGGAGCAGAGGAGGCTGAGGGGAGACCTCCTGGCCCTCTGCAACTCCCTGCCAGGAGGGGGCAGAGAGGGGGGGTGAGTCTCTGGAGCCAAGGCCCCAGCACCAGGCCCCGAGGGAATGGCCTCAAGCTGCCCAGGGCAGGGTCAGGCTGGCTCTGAGGAAGGATTTCTGTGCAGAAGGGGCTGTTGGGCGTTGGAATGGGCTGCCCAGGGCAGGGGGGGAGTCCCCGGGATCCCTGGGGGGGTTGAAGAGTCGGGCTGAGCCAGCGCTGAGGGGTCTGGGGCAGTTGGGGGGGGTCAGGGGGAGGCTCATGGCTGGGCTGGAGGAGCTTTTCCAGCCCGGGTGATTCCGGGGTTCTGGGATTCCTGGGCTCCCACAGCACCGCCCAGGGCTCCCACAGCGCGGTCTGAGGCTCATCCCGCACCCCCGCAGCCCGCGGAAGGTCTCTCGGCCCCGCCCGGGCCCCCCCGGCCGCTCTCCCGCCCGCGTTGCCATAGCGACAGCGGCGCGCGGCGGCCCCGCAGGCCGCGCCGGAAGCCGGGCCCCGTTGCCGTGGCGACCGCGGCGCGCGCGGGGCCCGTTGGGAGGTTGTTGGTGGCGCCGAGCGGCCGGGCCTGGGCCCCGCCATGGACCCCCAGGCGCTTGTCCAGTGTCCCTACGACAAGAGCCACCAGGTCCGGGCCTCCCGGCTGCCCTACCACATCGTCAAGTGCCAGCGGGTGAGCGGGGCCGGGGCCTGCGGGGGCCTGGGGCCTGCTGGGGGTCGGGGCTGGGGGCTGTGGGGCCCTGGGGCCTGCTGGGGGCCGGGGCTGATGGCTGCGGGGGCCTGGGGCCTGCTGGGGGCCGGGGCTGGGGGCTGCGGGGGCCTGGGGCCTGCTGGGGGTCGGGGCTGGGGGCTACGGGGGCCTGGGGCCGGCTGGGGGCTGCGGGGCCCTGGGGCCTGCTGGGGGTCGGGGCTGGGGTCTACGGGGACCTGGGGCCGGCTGGGGGCTGCGGGGCCCTGGGGCCTGCTGAGGGCCGGGGCTGATGGCTGCGGGGGCCTGGGGCCTGCTGGGGGTCGGGGCTGGGGGCTACGGGGGCCTGGGGCCGGCTGGGGGCTGCGGGGCCCTGGGGCCTGCTGGGGGTCGGGGCTGGGGTCTACGGGGACCTGGGGCCGGCAGGGTGTCAGGGCTGGGGGCTACGGGGACCTGTGACATGCTGAGGGCTGGGGCTTAGCCGGCTCTGAGGCATTCCACACCCCCCCCGACCTACTGCCTCTCGCCTCTCTCCCCCCTCCCCTCCAGAACCACCCGCAGGTTGCCCGCACGCTGGCCACCTGCCCCTTCAATGCCAGGCACAGGGTGCCCCAGGCCAAGCTACAGAGCCACATCGCCTCCTGTCCTGACAAGCGCCTGCCCGACCTCCCCCGCGGTACAGCCCGCCCCCCCACTTGCCACCTTGGTGGCCGTTCCCAACTGTCCCCCCCCCTGCAACTGTCCCCTCTGTCCCCGCAGAGATGGACACGTTCCTCGGCAACGGGATGAAGCAACCAGAGATCCCCACGGCCTGCCAGAGCCCCCAGTGCCAGGAGGACTGGGAGGCTGGTGAGTGTCCCCAGGGTGCTGAGCACTGCTCCCTCCACCTCACCGTGTCACCCCAAGGCTGGCATGTCCCTGTCTCGTCACCTTTTGCAGAGCTGGAGGACCTGGAGGACCCCCCACCCTTCATCTTCAACATCGGGATGACCGACCTGCTCCTCCCCTGTGACAGGTAGGAGCCCGCAGGGCCAGGGATGTCCCTTCCCACCTTCAGGTGTGTGTGTCCCCCCAGATGCTGCCTGTACCAACACCCCTGGTCCTCTCTTACCCCCCAGCTTCACCCCGGCAGCACCCACAAGCCGGAGCCAGAGTGGGGAAGCGGCGGGACAGCCCGTGGTGGGTTCGGAGAGGTGGGCACAGGCGGTGGCAGCAGGCCCAGGACGGTGCCCGTCTCTCTCCCGGGACCAGCAGAACCCCAGTGCCAGGGGGGGCCGTGTCCCCTCGGCTGCTGTTGTGGGGAGCAATTGTACCCACAAGTTTTAAATGCATGTTACAAATAAGCTGCCTGTGAGTGTGTGTGGTGTCCTGTCACCCGGGGAGGGGACAGAAGGGACCCTGTGGGGTGGGGACCGCGTCACCCCCACAGGATGGACACTGGGGACCGTGTGACCATGGGGATGTGGGGCAACAGCTCCAGTGCACAGCGGGCTGTCACCCCCCCCGGGCCAGCCCGTGTCCCTTTCACCCCCCCAGTGTGTCCCCATATCCTCCCAGTTTGTCCCCATAACCCTCTGGGCCAGCTTGTGTCCCTGTCACCCCCCCAGTGTGTCCCCATATCCTCCCAGTTTACCCCCATAACCCTCTGGGCCAGCTTGTGTCCCTGTCACCCCCCCTGTGTGTCCCCATATCCTCCCAGTTTACCCCCATAACCCTCTGGGCCAGCCCATGTCCCTGTCAAACCCCCCCGCCCCACTGTGTCCCCACCACCCCTCAGCTCACCCACGTCCTTGTACCACCCCTGTGTGTCCCTGTATCCCCCCAGCGTGTCCCTGTCACCCCCTCACCCAGCCTGTGCCCTGTCCCAGCCCCCCCAGGTCCCCAGTGCCCCTCTGTCATCCCCCCCCCGCCCCCCCATTCCCAACCACCCCTAAACTCGGCCTCTGGTGGGGACAACGCCGAAGAGGACAACTGGGACCACTCTGCGTGATCAAACCAGCTCAAGGTGACCCCAAACGCCCCCAGTACTGGTGCCTGGGGAGCTGCTGCCCCCCCCCCCATTCCCTCTCCCACCCAAACAGGCGTTTCCAGGCGGGCACTGCCCAGATTTTGGGCGGGGGGGGGGTGGGGGGGTGTTGTATTTTAGTGCCTCTTGCGCAACGCGGGTACCTCGTGCTCCGGCTGCGTCCCTGGGGCATCAGGCTGTGGGTTCCCCACCCAGGGAAGCAGGGGGGGGCAGCTGGGGAAGCCTCATTAACCCCCCCGCCCTGTGCATTCCTCCAAAAAATACGTCCCCCCGTGTGTGTGTGTCCCCCCCCCGCCACCAACCCGGCGGTGACACCCACCCATCCCACCCACCTCGCGCTCGCCGCGAACAGGGGGGATCCCCCGATCCTCCACCCCCCCACCCCCCCCCCCCCGCTCTAATTCCTTCCCCTTTTCTCCTTCCAACAGGACATCTCGGGGGTGTGGGGGACCCCACCGAGCCCCCACCACGCCGGGAAGCACCAAAAACTCAGAGGAGGTGACAGATTTGGGGCGGTACGTGTGGAAACGGGAAAGCGCGTGTCACGCCGCCTTCCCCAGCCGGGCTCCCTTCCCACCAGCCTCCACCAGAGCAGGCAGCAAGGACCCCGCGGGGCTGAGTTTTGGGGAGAAAACCTTTTTTTTTTTTTATTTTTCCACCAGTTCACGAAGAGGTCAGATATATATCTTTCCCCCCCTGCCGTCGTCCAGCGAGGAAGAGGGGGGCAGCGTGCGGGCGGGGTCGCGCCGGTCCCTCCTGACCGGGCAGAGGAGGAGTGATCTGGTGTTGCAATTAATTCCTCCCTCGCCAGCGCCAGAAATGCAGCTGCAGAGCAGTTTTTATGCGACTAATAACTCCCGTTAACGTACATCTGGCAGGAGCTGCACATCCTGGGCTCGGCCCATCGGGGAGACGCTTTTTCCTCCCTCCATCTCCAACCCGGAGCCTGAACGCGAATCATTTCGCAGCCACCGCTCCTTAACCTGCCAATTTCCCCCCCCCACCCCCCCCAAAACGTTTTAAACCCATTGATTAAGCTCAGAGTTGTTTTTTTTTTTAATCCCCGCACAGCTCAGCGTGGGGTTTATCTCCACAAAAACCCCTTTTCCCCCACCACAAATCCCATCCCCGTTGCGGAGCCGCTGTTTCCGCGCCTCGCCAAAAAACCAGAAACGTTTTCCCCCACCCGCCACCACCCTCTACGCCGCCCGCAGGTGGAAAACCAAATCCCTCTCTTGCTCCGTAAGGGTTAAGGAGGAATTTCTCCACTTTTGTTGCCTTGTTTAAAAGCGTCTGACTGCTTCGGCTTCGCCTGACATCTCTCCCCTGTGGTTTCCAGAGCAGTTTCATGTGTGCTCCGAACCGTGCCAGCAGCGGCCTTGCAACACTTGCCGGAGTTTCTGCTCGGAGGGTGGATCCAGCCGGGTAGGTCGGAGGGAGACTGGTTTATTTTCCTCCCTTGTGCCGGATGGGAAACACCAGGCGTTTCCCTCCTTTTTCCACCTATTTTGGGTTTTTTCTTCTCCCGGCCAGCAGAACCGCTCTCCCCCCCCCCCCGCTCTCCTCCTCCCCATGCCCCGTCAGGTTTTTTTTCCCTCCGGGAGGGAGGTTTGGGCGGGTTTTAGTGCTGGCTCAAACGTGTCACCTTCATCATCCACCGTGGAGCGGGGACAGCAGCCCCCTGTCACCCCCCCCAGCCCCCTGTCACCCCCCCCAGCCCCCTGTCACCCCTCCAGCCCCTGTCACCCCCCCCAGACCCCTGTCACCCCCTCCAGCTCCCTGTCACACTCCCAAGCCCCTGTTACCCCCCCCCAGCTCCCTTGTCACCCCCCCCAGCTCGCTGTCACCCCCCCCAAACTCCTGTCGGTCCCCCCCCAGCTCCCTGTCACCCCCCCCCAGCTCCCTGTCACCCCCCCCAGCTCCCTTGTCACCCCCTCAGCCCCCTGTCGCTCCCCCCCAGCTCCCTGTCACCCCCTCCAGCTCCCTGTCACAATCCCAAGCCCCTGTTACCCCCCCCATCTCCCTTGTCACCCCCCCCAGCTCACTGTCACCCCCCCCAAACTCCTGTCGGTCCCCCCCAGCTCCCTGTCACCCCCTCCAGCTCCCTGTCACACTCCCAAGCCCCTGTTACCCCCCCCCAGCTCCCTTGTCACCCCCCCCAGCTCGCTGTCACCCCCTGCAAACTCCTGTCGGTCCCTCCCAGCTCCCTGTCGCCCCCCCCCAGCTCCCTGTCACCCCCCCCCAGCTCCCTGTCACCCCCTCAAGCCCCTGTTACTCCCCCCCAGCTCCCTTGTTGCCCCCCCCCAGCCCCCTGTCACCCCCCCCAAGCTCCTGTCGGTCCCCCCCCAGCCCCCTGTCACCCCACCCCAGCTCCCTCTCACCCCCCCACAGCTGTCACCCCCCCCCCAGCTCGCTGTCGCCCCCCCCCGCCCCTTCCAGGAGCAGCCCGCTGCCTCGCCACGCCACACTTTTGGGGAGATTTTACACCATTTTGGCCTTGCCCCACGTGCCTTAACCGCTTCTCTTTGTTCTGTTCAGTGCTGCAATGAAATATCGGGGGGGGGGGGGGGGGGTGTCCCAGCAGCCCTGGGGACACCAACCGAGCCCCCCCCACCCCACCCCAGAGACGTGAGGCCGTGAGTAACCAGCCCCGTTACACCACCGCCCCCCCCACCGTTCCCAGGACAAAAATTCCCCTCGTCTTAACCCGCCTCGTTCCCCGGCCGTGATTCAGTGCCCAGGAGGGGGGGCATGGGGGGGGGGGGGGGGGGGAGACACAAAAAAAAAAAAAAAATTTACTGTCAAACTGTGTCTGAAAGCAGCAGGAAAAGGAAAGGGGCAGGAACCGGCGGGCGTCTGGTCGCAGGCAAATGGCAGCACCGAGGCTTTGAAGTCACCCGGGGGGGGGCGGTTTGGAGAAGCCCCATCCCCTCGGTGTCCCCCCCCCCCCATTTTGCACCCCAACAGCACCCACAGCCTCAGGGAGGGGGGTTTGTCCTCGCAGGAATTGGGTTTTTTGGGGGGATTTTTTTTTTTTTTTGGGGGGGGGGGGGGGTGTTGGTTTTTTTTTTTTTTTCCACCTCCGCAGCTCCTCGGGGTCTCTCCTTCCCGCTGAGGTTTGGCTCCGGCTGCCCCCCCCCCCCCTTGCCCCCCCCCCCCCGCGGTGTGGGGCCGGATCCTGCCCGTCGCGGGCTCCTGGGGCCTCCTGAAAGCAGGAAATTAGGTGGAAAAAACAACAAATGCCCAGAATCAGCGGGGCTGGGTGGGGGGTGCTGGGCAGCATCCGTCCCCCCCCCTCCCTACTCCGGTACTAAAACTGCCTGGTTTGGCCTCAAAACGCCCCGTCTTTCATTTGGGGTTAGCGTGACCGCGGGGGGGGGGGGTGGAGTGTTTGACCCAAAAAAGGGGGTGTGAGTGTGGTGGGGGGGTGTCTCTGAGTGACGTCAGGGTGTCCCCACGCTGCTTGGGGGGTAAAAATTGAAAGTGGGGGGGGGCAAAGCGGGGAGTTTTGTGGGGGGGGTGTTAGTGCACACGCGTGTGTCACCCCCAGCGCTGTCACCTCTGCCCTGTGGCCCTGCCTGTGCCTCTGGCCTGGCCCTGCCTGTGCCCCCCCCCATCAGGCGCCAGGGTCCCCCCCCCCGAGCTGGCCGGGTGCCCGGCTCCCCAACGCCTGCAGCCGCCAGCGCCTTTTTGGGAAGCAGCCGGCGCGCGCGGGGCCGCCCGTCCCCGGGCCCCACGCCAGCCCTGGGGGCCCCCCCCTCACCCCCCCCCCCCCAACCCCCGGGGGGGGAGCCCCCACCCTGGGGAAACTGAGACCGGGCACCCACAGGGATCCCCCCCGTGGCACTGGTGCCTCACACCCCCCACCCTCCCTTCCCTGCACCCAGTGTCACCCACTGTGTCTGTGTGTGCCCCCCCCCAGCTCAGGGGTGCCCCACCTTGGCCCCCCACCGCGGGGGGGGCGGGGGTGACGTGGCCCCCGCCATCGGCCCAGGCTATATAGGGGCTGGCGGCGGCGGTGAGTCAGGCCCGGGGCCCCCCCCCCCCCGGCCCCCCCCGAACTCGGTGACTCAGGGACGCTCCCCAGCACTGGCCAAACTTAGCCCGGAGCGCAGCCCCCCCCCCCCCGGCCCCCCCCCGGCCCCAGTGTGGGGTGGGGACGTGGGAATGGGGGGGGCACACACACGGGGGGGGGCACCCACGGGGTATCCTTGGAGTGAGGGGGGGGAAATGGGGCCACGGGCACCCCAACAGCCCTTGCACGGGGACATGGGGATGGGGGCAGGACCTGGGGGGGGTGCGTGAGGGGATAGTGTCAGGGCACACGCGTGTGCACGAGGGGATAGTGTCAGGGCACACGCATGTGCATGAGGGAATAGGGCACACGCGTGTGCATGAGGGCACAGGGTCAGGACGTGTGTGCACGAGGGGATGGGGTCAGGACACGTGTGTGCATGAGGGGAGGGGGTCAGGACACGTGTGCACAAGGGGATGCAGTCAGGACACGTGTGCATGAGGGGATGGGTCAGGACACGTGTGTGCACAAGGGGACGAGGTCAGGGCACATGCATTTGCACAAGGGGATGGTGTCAGGACACACGTGTGTCTGAATTGACAGTATCACAGGACATGAGATCACACGAGGGGATGGGGCCTGGACACACGCGTGTGAACGAGGGCAGAGGGCCAAAACACATGCGTGTGCACGAGGAAATTGTGTCAAGGCACATGCGTGTGCATGAGGGAACAGGCCCAGGACACACACGTGTGCATGAGGGGACAATGTCAGGACACGTGTGTATGCACAAAGAGATGGTGTCAGGGCACAAGCATGTGCGCGGGGGATGGTGTCAGGACACACGTGCACGAGTTTAGTGTCACAGGACACGGGCTCACAGGGAGGGGACAGTGTCAGGGCACATGCATGTGCACGAGGGGGTGGTGTCAGGGCGCACGCGTGTGTACAAAGGGATGGTGTCAGGGCACACACGTGCACAGAGGACGGTGTCAGGACACACATGTGCACGAGGGGGTGGTGCCAGGACACACGCATGTGCACGAGTTTGCAGTATCACAGGACACGAGCTCACGGGAGGGGACAGTGTCAGGGCACACGCGTGTGCACAAGGGGGTGCTGTCAGGGCACACACATGTGCCCGAGTTGACGGTATCACAGGTCACAGGCTCACATGACGGACAGCGTCAGTGCACACACGTGTGTGCACGAAGGGACGGGGCCAGAACACACGTGTGTGCACGAGTGCTGGTGCCAGCGCGGGGCCGGGCGTGTGAGGGCAGGAAGGGCCCCGGCGCCAGCACATTGTTCACCACCCGCCCGTCACTTCCCCCCCCCAGCCACGGAAACGTCCCCATTGTCCCCACGGGGGGTCACACGCACACCCCCCCCCCCACACACACACACACACGCGTGTGCAAACCCCCACACCGGGGAGGGGAGGGGAAAGGGGGGGGGCAGCACACCCAGACATCCAGGCCTAGCCTGGGGGGCCAAAGGAAGGGACACCCCCTCTCTCCAGGCCTGGGGGCCCCCCCTAAGGCCTGGGGGCCCCCCCCGGAGCCCCCCGAGCCCCCGGCCCAGCTGCGCGGGCGCCATTGCATCAGCGGCGCAGGAATGCGGCCGCCCCTGCGCGTGCGAGGCCCCCGGCCCCCCGCGCACACACACCCCCCCCCCCGGCCCCTCGCACGCCCGGGCACCCGCCTCGCACACGGGGTGGGGGGGGGGGGGCCGGTTTGAGGGGCGTGGGAGGTTCCCACCCAAATTGGGGGGGTCGTGGAAAGGACACACACACACACACACACACGCACACACGTTTGCACGAGCACGTGGCGAGCGTGCGTGGCGGGAGAGGCTTGAGCGTGCACCGGTTGCACACTGGCGCGCTGGGAGATGGGGGGGTGTTTGCACACTGCGGGGGGGGGGGCCTGAGCGGGCACCGTTTGCACACTCGTGTGCGTGGGCACCGTTTGCACGCGCGGGTGGAGGCAGCGAAGGTGCCACCGGGCAGCACGTGGGGGGCACCGTCACCCCTCGCACGGGGACCCCGCGCCGGGGCAGGGGGGTGTGTGTGCGTGTGTGTGTGTGTGTGTGTGTGTGTGTGTGTGTGTGTGTCCGTGGGGGGGTCCCGGCCCCCCCCCGCCGCGTGGGAACGGCTCCAGCTCCGGCTCCGTTTCCGCCGTTTCCTTCCAGGAAGCAGCAGCCGGATCCAGCCCCCCCCCCCCCGTGTCCCCTCCCTCCCCCCCCCAGCCCTGTCCCACTCGTGTCCCCCGTGTCCCCTCCCCAGTGTCCTCTGCCCCCCCCCCCCCGCCGTGTCCTCCACTGTCCCACTGGTGTCCCCCGTGTCCCCCCCCCATCCCCACGTCCCCTTCTGCCTGTCCCACCCGCGTCCCCCCACGATGTCCCGTGTCCCTTTGTCCTCCAGTGTCCCAGTGCCCCCAGTGTCCCGTGTCCCAGTACCCCCAGTGTCCCATGTCCCAGCATTCCCTGCTGTCCCGCCCCCAACGTATCCCCCGTGTCCCCTCGTGTCCCCCCCCATTGTCCCAGTCCTCCAGTGTCCTGCCCCACCGTGTCACCTGGTGTCTCATCCCCTCTGTCCCAGTCCCCCCACTGGTGTCCTCTGTCCCCTCACCCCCCCGCCCCCAGCGCCGTGTCCCGCTGCCACCCAGGGCCCCGCCTCCCCCCCCCCCCCCCCCGGTCTCTTGGTGTCCCCCCAGTGTCTCAGTCCCCTCGGCTGTGTCCCCAGTGTCCCAGCTCCTGCTGTCCCAGTCCTTCCCATTGTCCCAGTCCCCCTCGAGTGTCCTGGTCCCCAGTGTCCCTGGTCCCAGTGTCCTGGTCCCCTCGGGTGTCCCAATTCCTGGTGTCCTGGTCCCACCAGTGTCCCCCCAGTGTCCCTGTTCCTGGTGTCCCAGTTCCCCTTGGACATCCCAGTTCCCGCTGTCCCTGTCCCCAGTGTCCTCAAGTGATCTGGTCCCCCATATCTGGTGTCCCGGTGTCCCTCGGGTGTCCCCATCCCCGCTGTCCTTGTGCTCTCGAGGTACCCTGGTGCGCCCGGGGTGTCCCAGGGTGTCCCCATCCCGGTGTCCCGGTGTCCCTGTCCCTGGTGTCCCGGTGTCCCGGGGTGTCCCTGTCCCCGGTGTCCCGGGGTATCCCGGTGTCCCTCGGGTGTCCCCGTCCCCGCTGTCCTGGTGCCCTCAGGGTATCCTGGTGCGCCCGGGGTGTCCCTGTCCCTGATGTCCCCGTGTCCCGGGGTGTCCCCACCCCTGGGTGTCCCGGGGTGTCCCTGTCCCTGATGTCCCGGTGTCCCGGGGTGTCCCTGTCCCTGATGTCCCCGTGTCCCGGGGTGTCCCGGTGCCCCTCGGGTGTCCCCATCCCCGCTGTCCCGGTCCCTCGGAGTGTCCCGGTGTCCCAGGGGTGCCCCGCCGTGTCCCCGTCCCCGATGTCCCGGTGCCCCAGGGGTGTCGCGTGTGTCCCCCCCGGGGATGTCCCGGCTCCCCCGGCCCGGTGCCGGTGCCGGTGCCCGGCGGGGCTCTGGCTCCTCCCCGGTGAGTCACGGCGGGGCGGGGCGGGCCGGGCCCCCCCCGGGCACTTTCCGAAGGGACTCGGGAGCGGGAGGCAGCGCCGATCCCGGCCAGCCCCGCTCCGCCATGGCCCCGGCCCCGGCCCCGGCCCCCCCGCGCCGCCCCCGGCCCCGGCCCCGGCCGCTGCTGCCGCTGCTGCTGCCGCTGCTGCTCCCGCCGCTGCCCGTCGCCGCCTTCAACCTGGAGGCGTCGCGGCCCGTCGCCTTCCGCGGGGCCCCCGGGTCCCTCTTCGGCTTCGCGTTGGACTTTTACCTGCCCCAGCCCCGCAGGTACCGGGAACGGCTCCGGGAACGGCTCCGGGATCGGCTCCGGGACGGGGCGGGAGCGGCACCGCGACGGGTCCGGACACCCGGCGCGGCCCCGGGAACTGGGAAAGGGACGGGAACCGGACAGCGGGGACCGGGCGGGGAGCGGGAGCGGCCACCGGGGGCCGGAGGGAGCGGGACGGGGAGCGGGGAACGGGCGGGACCGGGACCGGCCCGGCGGGATGGGGAGCGGCCCCGGGAGCGGGGCGGGGGCGGGGAGGGACGGGACCGCCAGCGGGTAACGGGAACGGGGAGGGGGAAACGGGATCGGGGCCCCGGGAATGGGAATCGGGACACGGGGACGGGACACGGCGGCGGGAACCGGGAACCGGGAACGGGGCGGTCCCGGGTAGCGGGAACCGGGAACGGGAACCGGGAACGGGAACCGGGACCGGGGCGGGGGAACGGGAACCGGGAACGGTGCGGCCCCGGGGGTCTCCGGCGGGGCTGAGGGCACCGGGCGGGGCCTGAGCCCCGCTCCCGGCTCCGGTGTGTCCCCCCGGCCCCCCTCGGGGGTCCCGGGGCCCCGGAGCCCCCGGCCGGAGCGTTTCCTGTAACCGGAGCCGGGAGCTGCCCCCGGGGGGCGGTGGGGGCTCGGGGGGGACCCAGGCGTCCGGGCACGGCCCTGCCCCCCCGCGCCCCCCCCTCCTCGCCCACGGGTGACCCGCACCCGGGGGGGACCCAGAGAAACCGAGGGGCATCCCCCCCACCCCCCCCCCCGTGTGTGTGTGTGTGTCCCCGGGACCCGGGGGATCGGGGACACTGGGTGTCCCCAGGTCCCCCCCATGGTGGGTGGCCCCCCCCCGACCCCCCCGACCCCCCCGGCCGTGGGTGGTTTCGGCGCTTCCTCTCCCACGGAGCCGGAAGGGGTCACCCAGGCCCGGCCCCGTGGGCTGAGTCAGAGGGGCCCGTGGGACCCGGGGGGGGGACACAAACACACACACAACGACACCCCCACACCAGGGCTCCAGTGTCCCCGCCATCCTCTGGGTGTCGCGTGGGTGACGGTCACCCTGTCCCCGTGGGGACATTCGTGTATGTGTCGTGTGTCCTGTGTGTGTGTCCCCCCCCCCGAGCATCCCACTCACTCTGTGTGTGTCCGTGTCCCCCCCCCCAGCGTCAGCATCCTGGTGGGTGCCCCCAAGGCCAACACGAGCCAGCCCAATGTCACCCAGGGGGGGGCCGTCTACCACTGTCCCTGGCCCCCCGGTGACGACTGCACCCCCATCGACTTCGACCACCTCGGTGAGGGGACGGGGACACGGGTGGGGATGGGACACCCCCCCCTTCGCATGGGGACAGGGTGGGGACACGGGTGGGGGACAGGGACACAGGTGGGGCTGGTGCCCCCCAGGCATGGGGACAGGGACAGGAGTGGGGGACACGTGGGGACAGACACCCCCCCCCCCACCCTGAGCATGGGAACAGAGTGAGGATACAGGTGGGGGCCGGGGATGGGGACAGGGGTGGGGACACGACCCCCCCAGCACCCATGGGACACAGCAGCCCCCCCTGGGCCCCCTAACAGCCCCCCCCCAGCCCAGCCCCACGTCACCGTCACCCACAGCCATGTGTGTGTGTCCCCCCCATGGCCTTGGCACCACAGCCGGGCTCTTGTCCCGCCTGGTTAATGATAAACCCCGGGGGGGGGGGGGGGGAGCAGCGAGTGGGGGGGTCCCATGGGTGCTGTGGCAGCGGGTGCCAGCCTGACCCCTGCTTGCCCCCACCCCAGGACCCCGCACCCACGATTTTGGGGGCAACGGCACCGAGACCCCCGACCCCGTCGAGTTCAAGTCCCTGCAGTGGTTCGGGGCCACCGTGCGGGCGCACAACGGCTCCATCCTGGTACGGGGCACGGGGGGGGCACGGGGGGGGCACCGGGGGGGCGAGCAGGGGGCTCAGAGGGAGCAGAGGGGTGTCTCCGTGAGTGGACTCACCCCTGTGCCCCCCCCTTGGGGTGTGTGCGTGTGTCCCCGCCAGGCCTGCGCCCCCCTGTACAGCTGGAGCCCCCCCAAGGAGGAGGACGGGGGGGGGCAGGAGCCGGTGGGCACTTGCTTCCTCTCCATCGGCAACTTCTCCAAGTTCGTGGAGTACGCGCCCTGCCGCTCAGGTGGGACCCCCCCCGCGCCCCCCCCCCCCCCCCGCCCCCCGAGGCACCCCCCAGGCACCCCCCAGGCCTGGCAGCACCCATAGGTGGCTCCCCTGGGCATCCCCCCCCTGCCTGGCGCCCATGGGTGACACCCCCGGAACCTCCTGCATGGCACCCTTGGGGGCCCTGGGCACACCCCCCCCCCCGCCATGCCCAGCACCCCCAGGGTGACCCCCCCAGACCCCCCCTAGCACTCAGGGCCCCCCCGCAGCTCCCCCTCAGCCTGGCACCCATGGGTGGCTCCGCTGGGAATCCCCCCCCCCCCACCTGGCGCCCATGGGTGACACCCCCAGAACCCCCTGCCTGGCACCTTTGGGGGCCCTGGGCACACACACCCCCCCGCCATGCCCAGCACCCCCAGGGTGACCCCCCCGACACCCCCCCTCCCAGGCATCCCCCCTGCTTGACACCTCGGGGGTGTCACCCCCCCAACCAGCACCCATGGGACCTTGGGCATCCCCACCCTGGCACCCAAGGGGGTGACACCCCCATAGCCCTCCCAACCAGCACCCATGGGCCCCCCCCCAGCCCCCAAAACTGCTGCCCCCCCCCCCGCCCTCTCCCCACAGACCTGAATTCTGCGGCCGGGCAGGGCTACTGCCAGGGGGGCTTCAGCGCCGAGTTCACCCAGGTGGGGGCACGGGGGGGGGGCACGGGGGGGTGAGGGACATGGGGGGGTATGATAGGGATGGGGGGGCCCACAGGGTGGGGGGGGTGAGGGTTGGGGGGCAGGGGTACATGGGGTAATGGGAGCTGGGGGGTACATTGGTGGTTTGGGGGCTCTATTGGGGGTCACAGGGGGGTATATGGGGGGGGGGTATAGAGGGGCCGGGGGGGGCCCTGGGGGGGCGCCCCAGGCTGAGGGGGGGGGCTCCCCTGGTCTCTCTGCAGACGGGACGGGTGCTCCTGGGGGGGCCTGGCAGCTACTTCTGGCAAGGTGAGACCCCTGCCCCTGTCTGCCCCCAAACTGCCCTTGTCTGCCCCAAAACTACCCCAAAACTGCCCCTGTCTGCCCCAAAACTACCCCAAAACTGCCCCTGTCTGCCCCAAAACTGCCCGTCTGCCCCTGCCTGCCCCAAAACTGCCCCTGTCTGCCCCAAAACTGCCCTTGTCTGCCCCAAAACTGCCCTTGTCTGCCCCCAAAATGCCCCTGTCTGCCCCCAAACTGCCCTTGTCTGCCCCAAAACTACCCCAAAACTGCCCCTGTCTGCCCCAAAACTACCCCAAAACTGCCCCGTCTGCCCCGAAACTGCCCGTCTGCCCCAAAACTGCCCCTGCCTGCCCCTGCCTGCCCCGAAACTGCCCCAAAACTGCCCCATTTGTCCCTAAACCCCCCTGCCTGCCCCTAGACACCCCAAAACTCCCCCGGTTGTCCCAAACCTCCCGCAATCGTCCCAAAACTCCCCTGGCCACCCCTGGCCGGCCGGCGCGGCGGGGCAGCACCCCGGGGTGCTGAGGGCCCCCCCGCGCCCCCAGGGCAGGTGATGTCGGCGACGCAGGAGCAGATCGCGGCCTCCAACTACCCCGAGTACCTGATCCAGGAGGTGGCCGGGCAGCTCCAGACGCGCCAGGCGGCCCCCACCTACGATGACAGTTACATGGGTCTGCCTGGGGACGGGGGGGGGACGCGGGGGGGGCGTGGGGACACAGGGGAGGGGGACATGGGGATTGGGGGACGGGAATGGGGACATGGGAGGGACATGGACATGGGTATGGGGACATGGGGACATGGGAGGGACATGGACAGGGGTATGGGGGCATGGGGACACAGGGGAGGGGGACATGGGAAATGGGGGACAGGAATGGGGACATGGGAGGGACATGGACATGGGTATGGGGACATGGGGACATGGACAGGGGTATGGGGACATGGGGACACAGGGGAGGGGGACATGGGGATTGGGGGACGGGAATGGGGACATGGGAGGGACATGGACATGGGTATGGGGACATGGGGACATGGGAGGGACATGGACAGGGGTATGGGGGCATGGGGACACAGGGGAGGGGGACATGGGGACACAGGGGAGGGGGACATGGGGATTGGGGGACAGGAATGGGGACATGGGAGGGACATGGACATGGGTATGGGGACATGGGAGGGACATGGACAGGGGTATGGGGGCATGGGGACACAGGGGAGGGGGACATGGGGACACAGGGGAGGGGAACATGGGAATTGGGGGACAGGAATGGGGACATGGGAGGGACATGGACAGGGGTATGGGGACATGGGGACACAGGAGGGACATGGACATGGGGACACAGGAGAGGGGGACATGGGGGACAGGAATGGGGACATGGGGACACGGGAGGGACAGGGACATGAGGACATGGGTATGGGGACATGGGGACACAGGAGGGGGGACATGGGGATTGGGGGGACAGGAATGGGGACATGGGAGGGACATGGACATGGGGACATGGGGACACAGGAGAGGGGGACATGGGGATTGGGGGACAGGAATGGGGACATGGGGACACAGGAGGGACATGGGGGACACGAGGACACAGATGGGGAAAGGAGGACATGGGAGGATGGGATGTGGGGACATGGGGCACAGGGGACACGAGGACAGAGGGGACATGGCCATGGGGACACGGAGCAGGGACACCGGGGACACGGGGCTGGTGTCGGTGGCACTGGCGAACACGGGTGACACCGCGGGTGACACTTCTCCCCACCCCAGGCTACTCGGTGGCGGTCGGCGAGTTCAGCGGGGACAAGACACAAGGTGGGGGCCACCGGGGTGGCAGAGGGTGACATTGGAGGGGGAGGGGGGGTGTCACAGCACACAGACCCCCCCACACCCCCCCCCAGGCCACCCCCTGACGGGGTCACTTTGTCCCCTGCAGACTTTGTGGCTGGTGTCCCCAAGGGCAACCTCACCTACGGCTACGTAAGGACAGGGGACAGGAGGACACGGGGCGGGGGGGGGGCAGCGGGGGGGGGCTGCCTGGGTTCCCTGGCTGCTGCCACATTGTCCCCCCCCCCCCGTAATGTCCCCTCCTGTCCCCAGGTCACCATCCTCAATGGCACCAACATGAAGTCCCTGTACAACTTCTCAGGGGAGCAGGTGGGGCCGGGGGGGGGCGGTCTCTGAAGTGGGGGGGGGGGGGGGGGGCTCACTTGGGGTGCTGGGTGCCCCCCCCCCGCAGTGTCACTGTGTGTCCCCCCCCGCAGTGTCACTGTGTGTCCCTGCAGGAGATGGAGGGAGGGTGTCCCGGGGGGGGGGGGGGCGCGGGGGGCACCCATGTGTGGTGGGAGCAGTCGTGTAGGGTGGGGGGGTGCTTGTGCAGGGTGGGGGGGGCACCCGTGCAGTGAGGGGGGGGGGTATTTGTGCAGGGGGGGGGCACCCATGTATGGTGAGAGCACCCACAGAGGGGTGAGGGGGTGCTTGTGCAGGGTGGGGGCACCCATGGTGGGGCGGGGGCACCCGTGCAGGGCGGGGGGCACCCACACATATTAGGAGCATCCACCCGCGGGGGGGGGGCCCTGTGCATATTGGGGGGGCCCCCCCATCACCCCGTCCCCCCCCCCCCGCGCAGATGGCAGCGTATTTCGGTTACGCTGTGGCAGCCACCGACGTGAACAACGACGGGTGAGTGTGTGTGCGTGTGTCCCCCCCCCGCACCTACCCACACCCATGGGTGCCCCCCCCGTGCCCCCCCGGATGGCGCGGGGGGGGGGCGCTGACAGCCGCTGCCCCACAGACTGGCCGATCTGCTGGTGGGGGCCCCCCTCTTCATGGCGCGGACAGGGGAGGGGCGGGTGCAGGAGGTGGGCAGGGTGTACCTGTACCTGCAGCTGCCCGGGGGGGCCCTGCCCGACCCCCCCTGGCCCCCCCCCTCCCCATCATGGCCCCCACCCCCGCCATGGCCCTCACCGGGCCCCAGGAGTTCGGGCGTTTCGGCAGCGCCATCGCCCCCCTGGGTGACCTTGACCTCGACGGCTTCAACGGTGGGTGCCTTGGGGGGGGCGGGGCCACAGGGTGTGTCCAGGGGGAGGGGGGGGCACAGGGGGGGTTCCCCAGGCTATAGGGTGGCACAGGGAGACTCGAGGGGGGGCACAGGGTAGGGGAGGGGGGCACAGGGGGTGCCTGGGGTGAGGGTGGGGGGAGCACAGGGGGGTTCCCCAGGCTATAGAGTGGCACTGGGGGGGGTACAGGGGGTCTCCAGGGTGAGGTGGGGGGCACAGGGGGGGTCCCCAGGCTATAGAGTGGCACTGGGGGGGGTACAGGAGGTCTCCAGGGTGAGGTGGGGGGCACAGGGGGGTCCCCAGGAAGAGGTGGGGGGCACAGGGGTGGTCCCCAGGCTATAGAGTGGCACTGGGGGGGGGTACAGGGGGTCTCCAGGGTGAGGTGGGGGGCACAGGGGGGGTCCCCAGGGTGAGGTGGGGGGCACAGGGGGTGTCCCCAGGCCATAGGGTGGCACTGCGGGGTGTGCAGGTGTTCCCCAGATTGGGGGGGGTCACAGGGGGGTGTGTGGGGGTTCAAGGGAATGGCTGGGTTGCACGGGGGGGGGGGTGGTGTCCTTGTGTTGTTGGGTGGCGGGGGGGTGCAGGGGGGTGCCTGGGCTATAGGGTGGCCCAGGGGGTGCCTGGGGCAGTGTGGGGGGGGGGGTGCATGGCCCCCCCGTGCCCCCCCCTCTGAGCGTCGTGGTGCAGACGTGGCGGTGGGGGCCCCCCTGGGCGCCGAGGGCCGGCAGGGGCTGGTGTACATCTACAGCGGGGGGGGGGCCGGGCTGCGCCCCCAGCCCGCCCAGGTGCTGCGGGGACACTGGGCGCCCGGGCGACACCCCGACTTCTTCGGAGCCGCCCTGCGCGGGGCCACCGACCTGGACGGCAACGGCTACCCGGGTAAGGGACCCGCCACCCCCCCAGGGGACACCCCCGGGGTGCCCATGGTTGGGGACACCCGGCCTGGCCGTGTCACCCCTTCAGGGGACACCCAGATCCACCTGTGACACCCTGTGGGTGTCCCATGGTTGGGGACACCCAGCCTGGCTGTGTCACCCCTTCGGGGACACCCAGATCCACCCGTGACACCCTGTGGGTGTCCCATGGTTGGGGACACCCAGCCTGGCTGTGTCACCCCTTCGGGGACACCCAGATCCACCCGTGACACCCTGTGGGTGTCCCATGGTTGGGGACACCCGGCCTGGCTGTGTCACCCCTTCAGGGGACACCCAGATCCACCCGTGACACCCTGTGGGTGTCCCATGGTTGGGGACACCCGGCCTGGCTGTGTCACCCCTTCGGGGACACCCAGATCCACCCGTGACACCCTGTGGGTGTCCCATGGTTGGGGACACCCGGCCTGGCTGTGTCACCCCTTCGGGGACACCCAGATCCACCCGTGACACCCTGTGGGTGTCCCATGGTTGGGGACACCCGGCCTGGCTGTGTCACCCCTTCAGGGGACACCCAGATCCACCCGTGACACCCTGTGGGTGTCCCATGGTTGGGGACACCCGGCCTGGCCGTGCCACCCCTTCGGGGGACACCCAGATCCACCCGTGACACCCTGTGGGTGTCCCATGGTTGGGGACACCCGGCCTGGCCATGCCACCCCTTTGGGGACACCCAGATCCACCCGTGACACCCTGTGCATGTCCCATGGTTGGGGACACCCGGCCTGGCTGTGTCACCCCTTCAGGGGACACCCAGATCCACCCGTGACACCCTGTGCATGTCCCATGGTTGGGGACACCCGGCCTGGCTGTGTCACCCCTTCAGGGGACACCCAGATCCACCCGTGACACCCTGTGCGTGTCCCATGGTTGGGGACACCCGGCCTGGCTGTGTCACCCCTTCAGGGGACACCCAGATCCACCCGTGACACCCTGTGGGTGTCCCATGGTTGGTGACACCCAGCCTGGCCGTGCCACCACATGGCAGGGGACACCCAGCCTCTCATGTCCCCATGGTTGGGTGCCCCATGGTTAGGGACACCCGGCCTGGGTGTGCCACCCCTTCAGGGACACGCAGATCCCCCCGTGACACCCTGTGGGTGCTCAGTGGTTGGGGACACCCACCCTGGCCGTGTCACACCCCCCCCCGCCCCTTCAGGTGACACCACTGTCCCCTTCTCCCCTCAGACCTCCTGGTGGGCGCCTTCGGGGTGGACACGGCCGTGGTGTACAGGTGGGTGCTGCCAGCAGATTGGGGGGGGGGGGGGGTGTGGGGGGGGTGAGGTGTGGGGGGGTGTCCCCGGGGTGTCCCCAAGGTGTCCCCAAGGTGTCCCTGACGCCCTGTCCCCAGGGGCCGCCCCATCGTCCACGCCAGCGCCGCGCTCAGCGTCTTCCCCACCATGTTCAACCCCGAGGAGCGCGGCTGCGTCCTGGAGGGCACCGGCCTCCACGTCCCCTGGTGGGTGACACCACGGGGGGGGGTGACAGGCACCCTGGGGGGGGGTCACGGGGTCCCTAGGGGGGGCTACAGAGGGCTTGGGGACAACTGCAGTGTCCCCAGGTTGGCAGGTGGCTCAGAGGATACAGCGAGGGGTGATGGGGGGACTTGGGGACGGTAGGGATGTGGAGGGGGGGGGCACTGGGGGGGGGGGACTGGCTCGAGGGGGGGGGCACTAGGGGGGTTCTTGGGGACACGGGGACACTTGGGGGGGACGTGGGGGTAAGTGGGGGCACTGTGGGTTTGGGGACACGGGGGTGGAGGGCGCTGGGGGGGGCAGCAAGGGGTGATGTGGGGGCTTGGGGACATCAGGGACATGGAGGGGGGGTTCTGGGTCTGGGGGGGGCACCGGGGGGGAGGGTTGGGGACATGGAGACATTTGGGGGGGACATGGGGGTAAGTGGGGGCACGTGGGTTTGGGGACACAGGGGGTGGAGGTGGCCTGGGGACAGCGAGGGGTGATGGGGGGGGCACCAAGGGTCGATGGGGGGGGGGGGGGGACACGGACCCTGAGGAGCTGCGGGGGGGGGCGCGGGGGGGCCATCCAGAGGTGTTGGGGACAACGAGGGATGGAGGACACAAGGCGGGGCGGGGGGGGGGATGCTGGTGCACCCATGGGGCAAGCAGGGGGGTCCCATGGGTGCCCCCCCCCCCCCCCCCGCCGCCAGCATCAACGTCAGCTTCTGCCTCAACGCCTCGGGGCGGCACCTGCCCGGCACCATCGGTGAGTGGGGGGGGGGACACAGACGACGTATTTTATCGGGGGGGGGACAACACACCCACACCCACACCCCCCCCCCCCAGCACCCAGGGGACCCTGACACTGGGTGCGTGTGTGTGTGTGTGTGTGTGTGTATGTGTGTGTGTCCCCCCCCCAGGCTTCGCGGTGGAGCTGAGCGTGGATGGGGCGAAGGCGGGGGGGGGCCGGCGGGCGCTGTTCCTGCCGGGGGGGCACCCCACCCGCACCCTCACCCTGCCCGTCCCCAACGGCGCCGGCACCCGCTGCCGCACCTTGGCCGCCTTCCTGCGGGTACGCTGGGACCATGGGGGGGCGGCGGGGGGGGCACCCAATGGGACCCCCCCTGCTCATCCCCGTGTGTCCCCCCCCCCCCGGCAGAACGAGTCGGAGTTTCGGGACAAACTGTCACCCATCGCCGTGGCGCTGAGCTTCGCCTTGGACCCCCGCGCCCCCCCCGACACCCACGGGCTGCACCCGGTGCTGGCTGCCCACACCCGCACCCGCCTGGAGGCCAAGGTACCCCCGGCACCCAGTGGCACCCAGTGTCACGCTATTGTCACCCAGCGGCACCCCATGGCACCCCAGTGGCACCCAGTGTCACGCTATTGTCACCCAGCGGCACCCCATGGCACCCCAGTGGCACCCAGTGTCACGCTATTGTCACCCAGCGGCACCCCATGGCACCCCAGTGGCACCCAGTGTCACCCTATGGCACCCCATGGCTCCCAGTGTCACCCCACAGCACCCAGTGTCACCCCTTGCCACCCCACGGCGCCCAGTGGCACCTGCGTCAGCTGTTGTCCCCCATCCCCTATTGTCACCCCCTGTCCCCTGCATCACTCAATGACCCTGTGCCCCCATCGCCCCCGTGTCCCCAGCCGCTCCTGGGTGCCCCTTTGTCCCCATGTCCCCATCACCCTCGTGTCCCCCACTGTCCCCATGTCCCCGTGTCCCCATGTCCCCATCACCCTGTGTCCCTGGGTGCCCCTTTGTCCCCATGTCCCCCTCCCCCGTGTCCCCCACTGTCCCCATGTCCCCATCACCCCATGTCCCCACATCCCCATGTCCCCATCACCCTCGTGTCCCCCACTGTCCCCATGTCCCCGTGTCCCCATGTCCCCATCACCCTGTGTGTCCCTGGATGCCCCTTTGTCCCCATGTCCCCCTCCCCTGTGTCTCCCACTGTCCCCATGTCCCCGTGTCCCCATGTCCCCATCACCCTGTGTCCCTGGGTGCCCCTTTGTCCCCATGTCCCCCTCCCCCATGTCCCCCACTGTCCCCGTGTCCCCATCACCCTGTGTCCCCCTGTGTCCCTGGGTGCCCCTTCATCCCCATGTCCCCCACTGTCCCCATGTCCCTGTGTCCCCATGTCCCCATCACCCTTGTGTCCCCCACTGTCCCCATGTCCCTGTGTCCCCGCTGTCCCCATCACCCCATGTCCCCGTGTCCCCATGTCCCCATCACCCTGTGTCCCCCTCTGTCCCTGGGTGCCCCTTTGTCCCCATGTCCCCCTCCTCCCCCGTGTCCCCCACTGTCCCCATGTCCCCGTGTCCCCATGTCCCCCTCCCCTGTGTCCCCCACTGTCCCCATGTCCCCATCACCCTATGTCCCTGTGTCCCCATGTCCCCATCACCCTGTGTCCCCCACTGTCCCCATGTCCCCGTGTCCCCATGTCCCCATCACCCTGTGTCCCCCACTGTCCCCATGTCCCCATCACCCTGTGTCCCCCTCTGTCCCTGGGTGCCCTTTCGTCCCCACGTCCCCCTCCTCCCCCGTGTCCCCCACTGTCCCCATGTCCCCATGTCCCCCCCAGGCTCACATCCAGCTGGACTGCGGGGAGGACAACGTCTGCGTCCCCGACCTGCAGCTGGAGGCGGCCGTGTAAGGGGGGGCCGGGAGGGGACTTGGGGGGTCCCCGGAGGCCTCGGGGTGGGGTGGGGGGGTTGTGGCACAGGGTGGCGGTGACACCGGGTCCCCGCAGGGACCGTCGCGCCGTTTACCTGGGGGACCGCAACAGCCTGAACTTGACCTTCAACGCCCGCAACCAGGGCGAGGGGGGGGCCTACGAGGCCGAGCTGCACGTGCGGCCCCCCCCCACGCCCAGTACACCGGGGTGCTGCGCCCACACGGGGTGCGTGGGGGGGGGTCAGGGGTGCGGGGGGGGGCTGTCAGGGGGTGTCTGGAGGTGCTCTTGGGTGTGGGGGGGTCAGGGAGTGCCTCGGGGTGCTCTTGGGGGCGGGGGGGGTCAGGGGGTGCCTGGGGGTGCTGTTGGGTGTGGGGGGGGGTCAGGGGGTGCCTGGGGGTGATGTTGGGGGTGGGGGGGGGTCATGGGTGCTCTTGGGTGTGGGGGGGGGTCAGGGGGTGCCTGGGGGTGATGTTGGGGGGGGGGGGCGTCAGGGGTGCTCTTGGGTGTGGGGGGGGGTCAGGGGGTGCCCGGGGGTGATGTTGGGGGGGGGGGGGGTCAGGGGTGCTCTTGGGTGTGGGGGGGTCAGGGAGTGCCTGGGGGTGCTGTTGGGGGGGGGGGGGGTGTCAGGGGTGCTCTTGGGGGCGGGGGGGGTCAGGGGGTGCCTGGGGGTGCTGTTGGGTGTGGGGGGGGGTCAGGGGGTGCCTGGGGGTGATGTTGGGGGGGGGGGTCAGGGGTGCTCTTGGGTGTGGGGGGGGGTCAGGGGGTGCCTGGGGGTGCTGTTGGGTGGGTGGGGGGGGGTCAGGGGGTGCTCTTGGGTGTGTGGGGGTTGGGCGGTGCCTGGGGGTGCTCTTGGGGGCGGGGGGGGGTCAGGGTGTGCCTGGGGGTGCTCTTGGGTGTGGGGGGGGGTCATAGGGTGCTTGGGGGTGCTCCTGGGCATGGGGGGGTTGGGGGGTGCCTGGGGGTGCTCTTGGGTGGGGCGGGGGGGGGGGGAGAGGGTGACTGGGGGGGCTCCTGGGCATGAAGTAGGTGCATGGGGCGGTCAGGGGGTGCCCCCGGGATAGGGTGGTTGGGGGGGGGGGGGGGGGTGGTCAGGGGGTGCCTCATGGGCCCCCCTGGGTGCCCTCACCTCTGACACCCCCCCCCCCCCAATCCACCCCCCCCCGCTCAGAATTTCTCAGCGCTGAGCTGTGAGCTCGAGGGGGGCAACAGCTCGAGCCCCCTCGTCTGCGACCTGGGGAACCCCATGAAGGCCGGGGCCAGCGTGAGTGGGGGGGGGGGGCCGGGGGGGGGCTGGGGGGGGGGGTCAGGGGCTGGGGGAGTCCCAATGTGACCCCCTTCTGCCCCCCAGATCTGGGGGGGGCTGCGCTTCACTGTCCCCCACCTCAGCGACAGCAGCAAGAGCATCCGCTTCGAGCTGCAGATCCGCAGGTGGGGGGGGGGCCGGGGGGGGGCCTGGAGGGGTATCCTGGGGCGGGGGGGGGCCGGGGGGGTCCCACCGTGGGGTGTGGTACTGGAATGGGGGGAGGGGTGTCCTGGTTGGGGGGGTCAGGGGACATTCTACTGGGGGGGGGGGGGGGTGGATTGGAGGGACCAGGGAGGGGGGGGGGCAGCCTGGGAGGTGGGGGGGGCCCCAAAGAGGGGGGGGGGGGCCCTTTAGGCTTGGAGAGGGGGTCACAGGCTTGGGGGGGGGGGGGGGGGGTCCAGTCCACCCCCATCTGGGTCCCTTGGGCTGGGGGGTCCCTTGGCTGGGTGCCAGCAGGAGGGGGGGGCAGTGTGGGGGGGCCGTACCGTGACCCCCCCATGTGGGGGGATATTACCTGGGGGGGGGGGGGGGGCTGTTGTGGAGGGACCCGGGGGCAGGGGGGGGCTCTGGGTGGGGTGTCCCACCTTGAGCACCTTGGGGTGGGGGGGGTGCAGCCATCTGGGAACCTTGGGGGGGGGGTCCCAAAGTTTTTGAGGGGGTCCCCAAAGGTGGGAGGGGCATCCCCAAAGGTGGGGGGGTCCCCAAAGGTGGGAGGGGTATCTCCAAAGGTGGGGGGATCCCCAAAGGTGTGGGGGGGTCCCCAAAGGTGGGAGGGGCATCCCCAAAGGCGGGGGGGTCCCCAAAGGTGTGAGGGGGTCCCCAAAGGTGGGAGGGGCATCCCCAAAGGCGGGGGGGTCCCCAAAGGTGTGGGGGGGTCCCCAAAGGTGGGAGGGGCATCTCCAAAGGTGGGGGGGTCCCCAAAGGTGTGGGGGGGTCCCCTTTCAGCTTGGAGAGGGGGTCACGCAGGGGGGGCTCAGGCTTGAGGGGGGGGTCCTGTCCACCCCCATCTGGGTCCCTTGGGTTGGGGGGTGTGGGGGGGTGTCCCTTGTCCCCCCGGTGCCCGCAGGCGGTTTGGGGGGGCTCGGGGGGGGGCCGTGCCGTGACCCCCCCGTGTGCCGGCAGCAAGAACGCCAACAACTCGCAGAGCGAAGTGGTGACGGTGCCGCTGGAGGTGCGGGCGGCCACTCGCCTCTCGGCCTTCGGGTGAGTGTCACCGCGCCGGGGGGGGCCCGGGGGGGGCCACTGAGCCCTGCCTGACCCCCCCCGTGTGTCTGGATCCCCCCCCGCTCAGGGTGTCCCGGCCCGATGTTGTCATTGTCCCCGAGGGGGGTTGGACGCCCGAGCGGCCGCCCCAGCGCCTGCAGGACCTGGGGCCACCCGTGGAGCACGTCTATGAGGTGGGGGACACCGGGCCACTGTCACCCCCCCACCCCAAACCCTGGGGGTCCCCGTGTCCCCAACGCAGGGGGTGTCCCTGACCCCAAAACCGGGGTGCCCCTGTCCCCATGGGTCCCCATGTCCCCAACCCCAAAGGTCCCCATGTCCCCAAAACCAGGGTGCCTCTGTCCCCGTGGGTCCCCATGTCCCTGTGTCCCCAGGGTGCCCCTGTCCCTGACCCCACAGGTCCCCATGTCCCCAAAACCAGAGGAGTCCCTGTCCCCGTGGGTCCCCGTGTCCCCAACCCTGAAAGTCCCCATGTGCCCAAAAACATGTCCCCTGTCCCCGTAGGTCCCTATGTCCCCAGGGGTGCCCATGTTCCTGACCCCACAGGTCCCCATGTCCCCAAAACCAGGGTGCTCCTGTCCCCATGGGTCCCCATGTCCCCAACCCCAAAGGTCCCCATGTCCCCAGAAACATGTCCCCTGTCCCCGTGGGTCTCCATGTCCCTGTGTCCCCAGGGGTGCCCCTGTCCCTGACCCCACAGGTCCCCATGTCCCCAAAACCAGGGGAGCCCTTGACCCCGTGGGTCCCCACGACCCCAACCCCGAAGGTCCCCATGTCCCCAAAACCAGGGTGCCCCTGTCCCCGTGGGTCCCCATGTCCCTGTGTCCCCAGGGGTGCGTGCCCATGTCCCCAACCCCAGGGGTGCTCCTGTCCCTGACCCCACAGTCCCCATGTCCCCAAAACCAGGGGAGCCTCTGTCCCCAGCTCTCAGGGTCCCCACATCCCTCACCCCTGTCCCCATGCCACGGTGTCCCCTGTGGGTGCCATGTCCTCATGCCATGAGTGTCCCCCCCACGCTGCCACGTGTGTGTCCGGTGTCCCCCCACCCTCCTTTGGTGCCACCAGGTGGTGAACGAGGGTCCCAGTGCCATCAGCCACGGCACCCTGGAGCTGAGCTGTCCCCTGAGCTACCGGGGCCACCCCCTCCTCTATGTCACCGGCCACTCGGGACCCCGCAACTGCTCCGCCAGCCACCCCCTGGACAGTCTGCACCTGGCGGTGGGGACAGGGACATGGGGTGGCACTGGGAACATTGGGTGGCACTGGGAGATGAGGCATTGGGGACACTGGAAGGTGCTGGGGACATGGGGTGGCATTGGGGACATTGGGTGGCACTGGGAGATGAGGCATTGGGGACACTGGAAGGTGCTGGGGACATGGGGTGGCATTGGGGACATTGGGTGGCACTGGGAGATGAGGCATTGGGGACACTGGAAGGTGCTGGGGACATGGGGTGGCATTGGGGACATTGGGTGGCACTGGGAGATGAGGCATTGGGGACACTGGAAGGTGCTGGGGACATGGGGTGGCACTGGGGACATTGGGTGGCACTGGGAGATGAGGCATTGGGGACACTGGAAGGTGCTGGGGACATGGGGTGGCATTGGGGACATTGGGTGGCACTGGGAGATGGGGTGCTGGGGACACTGGAAGGTGCTGGGGACATGGGGTGGCATTGGGGACATTGGGTGGCACTGGGAGATGGGGCACTGGGGACACTGGAAGGTGCTGGGGACATGGGGTGGCATTGGGGACATTGGGTGGCACTGGGAGATGGGGCACTGGGGGTCACTGGGGACATTGGGTGGCACTGGGAGATGGATGACTGGGGACACTGGGATGTGCCAGGGACATTGGGTGGCACTGGGGGACAATGGGTGGCACTGGGGGGAACTGGGAGGTGATGGGCAGATTGAGGGCACTGAGGGCCACCGAAGGAGGTGGCACTGGGTGACACGAGTGGCACTGGGCGGGGGGCAGATGGAACTGAGAGGGCTGGGAGGCACCGGGAGGGGACACTGGTGGCACTGGGCAGTGGTGGGGACGGAGGACACCAGTGCCAGCGGGAGGTTGGGGGTGGCACTGGGCACCGCGGGGGGAGGTGACAGGGGGACAGGACTGTCCCCAAAACTGCCCCCCCCTCCCCACAGGAACAGGAGCAGAGCCCGGAGCCACACGTCCTGCAGCGCCGGGACACGGGGGACACGGTCACGAGGGACACGAGGGACACGCGGGGCAGCGGCCCCCCCGCGCCCCCCCACACCCTGGTCAGTGTCCCCGTGTCCCCCCTTTGCCCGCATGTCCCTGTCATGTGTCCCCCCCACCACCACCGTGGCACCCCCAGGCTGGTGCGTGGCCCCTGTGGGTGCTGTCCCCACGCTGTGTCGGTGTCCCCAAGGTGGGGGACACGGCCCGGGGAGGGGGGGGGGGCACGGCCCTGCTGTGGGTGACACCTGGGTGCCAGGGGGACACGGGGAGGGGGTGTCCCTGCTGTGGATGGTGTAAGGTGGGGAAAGGAGGGGTGGGTGGGGGGTGAGCCCGCTGGGGGTGACACCTGGGGGTGTCCCCGCGGTGGGTGACACGTGGGGGGGGGTCACAGGGGTGCCCCGAGGCCGAGTGCTTCCGCCTGAGCTGCCCCATGGGGGGGCTGGAGAAGCAGCAGCGGGTGAGCCTGCGCCTGACCTTCCGCCTCTGGGCCCCCTCCCTGCGCCAGGTGAGACGCCGGGACCCCCCCCGGGACCGCCCCCGGGACCCCCAGTGTCCCCACGCCCCCACCCCAGCACCCCAACAAGCCCCTGGGGCCCCCCCCCAGCATCCCGACCGTCCTGCTGGGACCCCCTCGTGCCCCACCTGGGGGCAGGTTGGGAGGGGGGAGTGGGTACCCTGGTTGCCCAAGGGGGGGGGGGTCAGGGTGCTGGGTGCAGGCTCACGGTCCCCTGGGGGGGTTCGTGGGTGTCAGTGGGTGCCTGTTGGCTCATGTGGGTGTTGGGGAGGTGCCTTGGGGGGTGTCCTGTGGGTGGTGGTGGGTGTCTGGGGGTATTAGGGGGTGTCCTGGGGTACCCCATGGGTGCCCTTTGGGTGTCTGTGGGTGTCCGTGGGTATTAGGGGGTGTCCTGGGGTACCCCGTGGGGGCCATTTGGGTGTCCTTGGGTGATGGTGGGTGTCTGTGGGTATTAGGGGGTGTCCTAGTGTACCCCGTGGGTGCCCTTTGGGTGTCTGTGGGTGTCCGTGGGTATTAGTGGGTGTCCTTGGGTACCCCGTGGGTGCCCTCTGGGTGTCCGTGGGCGCCCACGGGTGCTGACGGTGGGTGCCGCAGCGGGAGGTGCGGGCGCAGGCGCTGCGCTGTGAGGCCGAGTACCGGGTGCTGCGGCTGCCGTACCGCGTCCGGCCCCAACACTACCCCAGCCAGAGCCTGCAGGTGACAGGGGGACACGGGGGTCACCCTGGGGTGGCACGGGGGGGGGTGACGGGGCTGCCGTGGGCATGGGGTGACGCGGTGGGTGGCACTGGGCATGATGTGGTGGGTGGCAGGAGGTGACAGGGCTGCAGTGGGTGTGGGGTGACACCGCAGGTGGCAGGAGGTGACGGCGCTGCAGTGGGTGCAGGGTGGTCCCACGTGTGACAGCGTGGGTGACAGGGCTGCCATGGGCATGGGGTGACCCTATAGGTGACCCCACGGGTGACGCTGTGGGTGGCAGGTGGTGACGGGGCTGCAGCGGGTGAGGGGTGACGCTGTGGGTGACCCCACGGGTGACGCTGTGGGTGGCAGGTGGTGACGGGGCTGCAGCGGGTGAGGGGTGACGCTGTGGGTGACCCCACGGGTGACGCTGTGGGTGGCAGGTGGTGACGGGGCTGCAGCGGGTGAGGGGTGACGCTGTGGGTGACCCCACGGGTGACGCTGTGGGTGGCAGGTGGTGACGGGGCTGCAGCGGGTGAGGGGTGACGCTGTGGGTGACCCCACGGGTGACGCTGTGGGTGGCAGGTGGTGACGGGGCTGCAGCGGGTGAGGGGTGACGCTGTGGGTGACCCCACGGGTGACGCTGTGGGTGGCAGGTGGTGACGGGGCTGCAGCGGGTGAGGGGTGACGCTGTGGGTGACCCCACGGGTGACGCTGTGGGTGGCAGGTGGTGACGGGGCTGCAGCGGGTGAGGGGTGACGCTGTGGGTGACCCCACGGGTGACGCTGTGGGTGGCAGGTGGTGACGGGGCTGCAGCGGGTGAGGGGTGACGCTGTGGGTGACCCCACGGGTGACGCTGTGGGTGGCAGGTGGTGACAGGGCTGCAGCGGGTGAGGGGTGACGCTGTGGGTGACCCCACGGGTGACGCTGTGGGTGGCAGGTGGTGACGGGGCTGCAGCGGGTGAGGGGTGACGCTGTGGGTGACCCCACGGGTGACGCTGTGGGTGGCAGGTGGTGACGGGGCTGCAGTGGGCGCGCGCCGAGGGCAGCCCGGGGGTGCCGGTGTGGGTGGTGGTGCTGGCGGTGCTGCTGGGGCTGCTGCTCCTCGCCCTGCTCTGCTACGGCCTCTACAAGGTGGGTCTGGGGGGGCCGGGGGGGGGCACGGGGAAGGTTTGGAGGGGCTGGGGCCTGGGGGGGGGGGGCCCACAGCGGGCATGGGGGGACACAAGGGACGTGGGGGGCAAGAGGGATCTGGGGGTCTCAGGGATAAGGGGACCATTGGGGGGGGGACACGGGGAAATGGGGGGGGCACAGGGGTACGGGCATCATGGGGGGAGCACAGGGGGCTGGGGGGGGGCACAGAGACATGGGAGGACACAAGGGACAGGGAGGGGTCACAGGGCAACGGGCACCATGGGGGGGGGGGGGTACAAGGGACGTGGGCATTATGGGGGACACAGGGGACATGGGGGGGCACAGGGAAACGGGCACCATGGGGGGCACAAGGGACGTGGGCACTATGGGGGGGGGGCACAGGGACATGGGGGGGCACAAGGAAATGGGGGGAACAGGGCCATGGGCACTATGGGGGGCGGGGTGCAGAGGGATGGGGGGGCACAGGGAAATGGGGGACACAGGGACACCGGCACCACAGGGGTCCCAGGGTGTACGGGGGGGGGTGGGGTGGGGGGGCACCCTGACCCCCCTGCCCCCCCCCCAGCTGGGCTTCTTCAAGCGCTCGGGGCCCTACGGCACCGCCATGGAGAAGGCGCAGCTGAAGCCCCAGGCGGCCTCGGAGGCCTGACAGGGCCCCGCACCACCGGCCGGCGTCACCCGCACCGCACCGCGGGCCACGCACCCCCGCCGGGACGGGCACCGCCGCGCCGGGTACCCCCGGCCCGGCCACCACCAACACGCTGGACACTGTCGTACCGGGCAACAACAGTCCCGGTACCACCGGCATGGGCACCACCACCAGCTTGGGTACCGGGTGTCACCGTCGGGCGGGGAACCACCGGAACAGGCGTCACCAACAGGCGGGGAACCACCGGAACAGCCGTCACCGCCGCGCCGGGTACCCCCGTACCGGCCACCACCGACACGCTGGACACTGTTTACCGGGCAACAACAGTCCCGGTACCACCGGGATGGGCACCACCGCTGGCTTGGGTACCACCAGAACAGGTGTCACCACCGGACAGGGAACCACCGGCATGGGCATCACCGCTGGGACAGGCACCGCCGCGTCGGGTACCCCCCTACCGGGCACCACCAACACACTGGACACCGTTGTACTGGGCAACAACAGTCCCGGTACCACCAGGACGGGCACCACCACCGGCTTGGGTACCGCTGGAACAGGTGTCACCACCGGAACAGGTGTCACCACCGGACAGGGAACCACCGGGATGGGCACTGCTGCGCTGGGTACCCCCATACTGGGCACCACCAACACGCTGGACACCGCTTACTGGGCAACAACAGTCACAGTACCACCGGGATGGGCGTCACCACCGGCCAATGGAACCACCGGGCTGGGTGTCACCGGCACGTGGGGTGATGCAGAGCCGGTCACGGCCACACTGGCCACCCGCTGTGCCAAGTGGTAACAACCCCGGGCACAACCGCCAGGCGAGGAACAAGCGCCGTGAGTTGGCACAACCTGCACGCTGGGCACAACCGCCACACCGGGCCACCGCCGCCAGGCCAGTGACATCGCTGCTGGGACCGGCACCGCTTCCCCTGGTGACAGCATGGTGACAGCCAGGACACTGCGGAGTGTGTGGGAGGACAGCCAACACCCTGCCGTGCCTACACCGTGTCACCACGCCAGCCCTGTCACCCCGCCTGGCACAAAGGACCCACAGACACATGCGCCGTGGTGGCACCTGAGTGCAGTGGCCCCTTCTCACGGCGGCACCCCGCCGTCGTGGTGTCACCCAGTCGTGGTGTCACCCAAGTGCAGTGTCACTCAGTCGTGGTGTCACACAGTTGTGGTGTCGCCCGGGCACGGTGTCACCCAGTCGCGGTGTGACCCGGGTGCAGGGTCACTCACTCGCGGTGTCACACAGTCGTGATGTCACCCAGGCACGGTGTCACCCAGGCATGATGTCACCTGGTCATGGTGTCACCTGGCTGCGGTGTCACTCAGTCGCGGTGTCACCCAGTTGTGGTGTCACTCAGTCGCGGTGTCACCCAGTCGTGGTGTCACCCAGTCATGGTGTCACTCAGTCGCGGTGTCACCCAGTCGTGGTGTCACCCAGTTGTGGCATCACCCAGTCACAGTGCCACCTGGCGCGGTGTCACCCAGTCGCGGTGTGACCCGGGTGCAGGGTCACTCACTTGCGGTGTCACACAGTCGTGATGTCACCCAGGCATGGTGTCACCCGGGCACAATGTCACCTGGTCACGGTGTCACCTGGCTGCAGTGTCACCCAGTCGTGGTGTCACCCAGTTGCGGTGTCACCCGGTCACAGTGTCACCCGGTCACAGTGCCACCCGGCGCGGTGTCACCCAGTCGCGGTGTCACCCGGCGTGGCCGACGCGCTGCACTGCCCGTGCCCCCCGCCGCGGGCACCTCACTTTGCACTGACCCTGCGCCCGAAGGGGGGGGGGTTTTTTGGGGTGGGGGGGTGGGGGGGTGGGACAGGACGACTCCAACCTCCCCCCCACCCCTCCCTGTCCCTGGGGTGTCCCCGGGGTGTCCCGTCCCCGGGGTGCGGGGGGGGTGATTGCACTAGCGCGGGGGGGGTGGGGCCGGGGGCACAGGCGGGCGCTGGGGGGGGGGGGGGGGGCGGGTAGCGGCTTCGGTTTGTATTTAATTTGGGGGGGGCGGCCTCAGGGCCCCCCAATAAATGTGTCTGACCCAGAGATGCAGCACAAGGGGGCACGGGGGGGGCACACACGTGTGTCGGGCTGGGTAAGAGGGGGCACACACGTGTATTGGGGGGGCACACGCATGTAGCAGGTCCCGTATGGGGGGGCACACATGTACTGGGGGGACACACGCATGTAGCAGGTCCGGTATGGGGGAGCACACGTGTACTGGGGGGGCACATGCGTGTGCTAGGCTAGGTAAGGGGGGGCCACACGTGTAGCGGGGGAGCCACATACGTGTGCCAGGTCAGGTAAGGGGGGGCACAGATGTACTGGGGGGGCACACACATGTGCCAGGTTGCGTATGGGGTGCACACGTGTAGTGGGAGAGCACATGCATGTGTCAGGTTGGGTATGGGGGGGGCACACATGTAGTGGGGGGGAGCACACGCATGTGTCAAGCTGGGAATGGGGGTCACACATGTACTGGGGGGGGCACACACGTGTGCCAGGTAGGGTACAGAGAGGGAGCACATGTACTGGGGGGGCACACATGTGTGCAGCTCAGGTATGGAGGGGGCACACGTGTACTGGGGGAGCACACGCGTGTGGCACGCTGGGCATGGGGGTCACACAGGTACTGGGGGGGGCACACATGTGCCAGGTCGGGTACAGGGGGGGGCCACATGTGTACTGGGGGCAGCACATACATGTGCCAGGCTGGTCATGGAGAGAGCACACGCGTGTGCCAGGCCGGACACGCCTGATCGCACACGCGTGTGCGGGGGTGTCGGGTGACGCCATTACCGCCCTCATTAGCAGCCGGGACGCGTCGGGCATCAATAATTCATCCCCCCCCCGTGTCCCCCCCCCCCCGGCTCCTCAACCCCGGGCCCGCAGCGCTGCGGGGGGGCCCCCCCGAGCCACCCCCCCATCACGTGACTCACCAGCTTGGGGGGGGGGGCGCATGCGCGACGTGGGAATTTTATGGAGGGGGGGGGCAGCACCCACGGGGGGTTTCGTGCGCTTTAGTGGGGGGGGCACCCACGGGGGACGAGCCGCACCCCGACGCGAGTTCACACCCCCCCCACACCCCCCCCCGCGGGGTGTTGCGTGGGACGGGGGTGGGGCGGGGTGGGGGCTGGTTGCCATGGGAACCGCCCCCCCCCCCCGCGCACACGCGTGTCCCGACATGTGCGTGTCCGCGCCCTCCCCTGCGCCTGCGCCGGACGCCCCCGCCGCGAGGCCGCCGCCGTGGGGACGCGCGTGGCGCGGGGGGGGGGACACGTGAGTGACCGCGGACACGGCGGGGGGGTGGCCGGGAGGTGAGGGGGGGGGGACACACTCACACGGACACGCGTGACTGGGAACACGCGTGTGAAACGCGCCCCCCCCCCCCCCCTTCCTTCACCGGCGGCTGCCCCACTTCTTTGCGGCGCCATTGGCTGGGCCAGGCGCGGGGGCGGGGACACACACGGGGGGGGGGGGACACGCGGGGACAACCCCACCGGGTCGCCGCCGCCGCCGCCACCAACCGGGGCCGGGGGGCCCCCTCAGGTAACACCCCCCCCCCCCCCCCTTCTCTCGCAGCCCGCCGGTGGGAACCGGGGGATTTTGGATTTTTTTGGGGTGTCCGAAGGGAAAAAGGGAAAAGTGGGGGGGTCGCGCGGTGGGTGTCGGGCCCCCCCCGCACACACTCTGACCCCCCCCCCCCAGGCCGGGCGATGCTGCGGGCCCCGGGGCCGCTGGGGCCGCCCCCCGGCCGCCTCCTCCTGCCCGACGCCGCCGCCGCTGCCCTGCGGCTGCTGCCGCCGCTGCCCGGGGTGAGTCCTTGAGGGGGGGTCCCGGGGGGGGGTCTTGGAGGATTTTGGGGGGGGTTCCGGGGTTCCTACAGCCCCCCGCGGGGTCTCGGGGAAGGAAAAAAATAAAAAAAGGGAGAGGTGGGGGAACCGCGTTAAGAGGGGGGGGGGGGGGACCGGGCCGATGCGGAGCGGACGTTGCGGGGGGGTGAAAGGGGGGGGCGGAGTCTTCCCGCCCCCTCCCGGCCGCCGTACCGGACCCCCCCGCGCCCCCCCCCCCCTTCACCCTCACCCCCCCCCCGCCCCGGGCCGGGCCCCGCCGCCGCGTTCGGGGTAAGGGGGAGCGGGGGGGGGGGGGGGGGGCGGCCGTGGCGGCGCTGGGGACCCCGATACCCCCCCCCGGCCGCGGAGTGGGACCCCGGGGGCTGTGATGGGATTCCCCCCCCCCACCCCACAACCCGCTGGGGGACCCCGAGGCCGTGCCGGGGGGGGGGCAGGCGGGCGGGCGGGGCCCGTCCCCCGGGTTTGGGCAGGGAGAGATTCCTGAGCTGCTACGAAATGGGGCGGGGGGGGGCCCAAGGCGCTGTGTGCGTGTCCCCCCCCTTCCAGCACACACGCTGCCCCCCCGAACCCCCCCCACCTCACAGTGACCCCCTGAGCACCCCCAGCCCACCCCGCTGTGCCCCCCCCCACCCCTCCCATAGCCCCTGGTGTACCATGGGGGTGCCGGGGTGGTTTTGGGGGGTTGGGGGGGGGGGGGGGGTAGGGGTGCTGCCCCCCCCCGCGCCGGGGGAAGGATGCGACCCCCCGCCCTGCGCCGCAGATGGAGCCGGTGCCGAAGGCGGTGCTGGGGCGGCGCTGGCCAAGCCCCGGCGCCCCGTCATCGCCTGCAGCGTCTGCCAGATCCGCTTCAACTCCGAGGTGAGACCCCCCCCGGTCACCTGGGACCCCCCCCGGTCACCTGGGACCTCCCCCCAGTCACCTGGGACCCCCCCTGGTCACCTGGGACCTCCCCCCGGGCACCTGGGACCTCCCCCCGGTCACCTGGGACCCCCCCGGTCACCTGGGACCTCCCCCCGGGCACCTGGGACCCCCCCCCGAGCACCTGGGACCCCCCTGAGCACCTGGGACCCCCCCCGGGCACCTGGGACCCCCCCAAACACCAGAGAACCCCCCCCCCCTTGCACCAAGACCCCCCCACAAACACCTGGGACCCCCCTGGGCACCTGGACCCCCCCCCTAAAACCTTGGTTCCCCCCTGCAGGCACCTGGGACCCCTCCCCAGGTACCTGGGACCCCCCCAAACACCTGGGAAACGCCCCCCAGGGTACCTGATGCCCCCCCCAAGCACCCAGGACCCCCCCCCAGGCACCTGGGACAGCCCCCCCTCCCAAATCTGGGTCCCCCCCAGCCTGGGTTCAGCCCTGGTTTGGGGGGGGTGGGGGGCGGCTCCGCTGCACCCCAGAGCTGGGACCCATGTCCTTGGGGTGGGGGTCCCCAGGGGTGGGGGTCCCCAGGGTGTCCCATGTCCCCGGTGGTTAAGGGACCCCACATTGGAGACCCTTGGGTGCCATGTTGGGTGCCATGTCCCCAGGGGTGGGGGTCCCCAGGGTTGGGGGTTCCCAGGGGGTCCCATGTCCCCAAGGTGGGGGTCTCCAGGTTGGGGGGGGCACTTGGGTGCCAAGCTCCAGGGGTGGGGGTCCCCGGGGTGTTCCATGTCCTCGGGTTGGAGGGTCCCCAGGTTGGGGGCCCCAGGGGGTCCCGTGTCCCCAGGGTTGAGGGACCCCACGTTGGGGACCCTTGGGTGCCATGTTGGGTGCCATGTCCTCAGGGGTGGGGGTCCCCATCATGTTTCATGTCCCCAGACTTGGGGATCCCCAGGAGTGGGGGTCCCTGGGGTGTCCCATGTCCCCGGGGTTGAGGGACCCCACGTTGGGGACCCTTGGGTGCCATGTCCCCAGGGGTGGGGGTCCTCAGGGTGTCCCATGTCCCCGGGGTTGAGGGGTACTGCTTACGAGTATCCATCTCCCCAGGGGTGGGGGTCCCCAGGGTGTCTCTTGTCCCCAAACTTGGGGGTCCCCATCGTGTCCCATATCCCCAGTTTTGGGGGTCCCCGGGGGTGTCTCTTGTCCCCAGTTTTGGGGGTCCCCGGGTTGTCCCACATCCCCAAGGCTGGGGGAGGGGGGGGGTGGGTCTGTGGGGTGTCCCCAAGGTGCCGGAGGTGGGGGTGACACGGTGCCCCCCCCCGCTGTCCCCAGAGCCAGGCGGCCGCTCACTACCAGGGGAACCGCCACGCCCGGCGCCTGAAGGGGCTGGAGGCCGCCCGCGCCCGCCGGGGGGGGACACGGGGGACACCCAGGACCCCCCCGGCCCCGCACCCACCCCGGCTGGGGAGACGCCCGACCACGCAGGTGGGTCCCTTTTTCCACCCCCCCCCAAAAAAAAACCGTGGTGGGGGTCCCTGTTAACCCCCCCCCCCCCCCCCCCCCCCCCTCCACTGTGCCGGTAGGTGATCAGCCCCCAGCGCCCGCAGCCCCGGCGCCCCCGGGCCCCCCTCGCCCCCCGTTCCCCCCCCGGCTGTGGCTGCGGAGGCACCGGGGGGGGCCCGGGGGGGGCCGGGGGGGGAAGAGGAAGAGGAGGAGAAGGCGAAGGCCAAGCGGCTGCTGTACTGTGCTCTCTGCAAAGTGGCTGTGAACTCCCTGTCACAGCTGGAGGCGCACAACAAAGGTGGGGGACGGCGGGGGGGGGCACGGGGGGGTGCTGCCGGGGGAGGGGGCGGGGGGCAGGAGGGGGATGGGGGCAACCAAGGGGGCGTCTGAGGGTCCCTGGGTGATGTTGAGGAGGGGTAGGGAGGGACTAGAGGACACTGGGGGGGGGGTCTGGGGTGCACACAGAGGTTGTGGGGGTGCAGGGGGGGTCTCAGGGGAAAGGTGGGGGGCCTGGGGAGGGCGCAGGGGGTGTGTCTGGGGTGCAGGGGGCTTCCCCGGGACAGAGGGTGACCCCCCCCATACACACCAGGTATGGGGGGTCTGAGGGGTCCTGGGTGATGTTGGGGGGGGGACGGACGGGGTGGTACTGGGGGACACTGCCGGGGTGGGGGGGACAGGGGTCCTTGTGGGTGTTGGGGGGGTCTGGGGTGCACACAGAGGTTGTGGGGGTGCAGGGGGGGGGTGTTCTGGAGGAGTCTGTGGGTGCAGGGGGGTCCCAGGGAAAGGTGGAGACACTGGGGGGTCCTGGGATACAGGGTGACCCCCCCCCCCCCCGCCACTGGGGGTCCGGGGGGTCCTGGGTGACATTGGGGGGGGTCGGGAGACACAGGGTGGCCCTGGGGGGGTGTCTGGGGTGCACACAGAGGTTGTGGGGATGTGTGGGGGGGGGTCTCTGGGTGCTGGGGCGTACCGGGGCACAGGGTGACCCCCCCCTCGCCCCCCCGGTGCGTGCGCAGGGACGAAGCACAAGACGCTGGTGGAGGCGCGCAGCGGGCTGGGGCCCATCCGCGCCTTCCCGCGCCTCGGGGGGGCTGCGGGGACCCCCCGGCCGAGGCCCCCGAGCGCTCCTTCCACTGCCAGATCTGCAACGTCCGCCTCAACTCCGAGCTCCAGCTCAAGCAGGTACCCCGGGACCCCCAAAGCACCCCCCCAGGACCCCCAAACCCCTCCCAGATACCCCAAACTCTTTCCCAGGACCCCCAAATCCCCCCCCCGGCCACCCCAAATCATCTCTGGGACCCCCCAAACTTCTCCCAGATACCCCAAACCTCCCCCCAGGACCCCCAAACCCCCTCCTGGGACCCCCAAACCATCCCTGGGACCCCCAAACTTCTCCCAGATACCCCAAACTCCTTCCCAGGACCCCCAAATTCCCCCCCCGGGCACCCCAAATCATTTCTGGGACCCCCCAGACTTCTCCCAGATACCCCAAACCTCCCCCCAGGACCCCCAAACCCCCTCCTGGGACCCCCAAACTTTTCCCAGATAACCCAAACCCCCTCCTGGATCCCCCAAACGTTCCCTGGGACCCCCAAATCTCTCCCAGATTTCCTTAACCTCTCCCCAGGACCCCCAAACCTACCTTGGGCACCCCAAATCATCCCTGGGGCCCCCAAACCTCTCCCAGATACCCAAAAACCCCCTCCTGGATCCCCCAAACCTTCCCTGGGAACCCCAAATCTCTCCCAGATTCCCTAAAACTCTCCCCAGGACCCCCAAACCCTTCCTGGGCACCCTCAAACCCCCTCCTGGGACCCCCAAACCATCCCAGGAACCCCCAACCCCCTCCCAGATAACCCAAACCTCAACCCAGGACCCCAAACCCCTCCTGGGCACCCCCAAGCCATCCTTGGGACCCCCAAACCTCTCCCACATCCCCCAAACCCCCTCCTGGATCCCCCAAACCTTCCCTGGGACCCCCAAATCTCTCCCAGATTCCCTAAACCTCTCCCCAGGACCCCCAAACCCCCTTCTGGGACCCCCAAACAATCCCTGGGACCCCCAAACTTCTCCCAGATACCCCAAAGCCCCCTCCTGGATCCCCAAAACTTTCCTTGGGAGGCCCAAATCTCTCACATAGATCCCCCAAACCCCTCCTGGGCACCCCTAAACTCATCATGCTGGGTCCCCCCTGAGCCCCCCCCCATGTCGTTCCCCCCCCCAGCACATCTCCAGCCGGCGGCACCGGGACGGGGTGGCCGGAAAACCCAACCCGCTGCTGAGCCGCCACAAGAAACCCCGGACCCCCCCAGAGCTGGTGAGTTGGGGGGGCCCCGGGTCCTATGGGGTGTCCGGGGGTCCCTATGGGGTGTCCGGGGGTCTCTATGGGGTCCTCTGAAGCGACCCTGGAGGCAGGGAGTGCCTGGGGTATTTTAGGGGGTGCCCTGTGGGGGGGTCTTGGGGTACCTGTGGGGTGTCTGAGGGTGTATCATGGGGTAGGGGGGTGGGGGGTCAGGAGTACCTATAAGGGTGACTTGGGGGGCTGGGGGTACCTATAGGGTGACAGGGGTGACGGGGGGTACTTACAGGATGACAGGGGGCACCTAGAGGGTGACAGGGGGGGCTGGGGGTACCTGTAGGTTGACAGGGACGTACCTATAGGGTGACAGGGGGCACCTATAGGGTGACAGGGGAGGCTGGGGGTACCTATAGGGTGACAGGGGGCACCTATAGGGTGACAGGGGAGGCTGGGGGTACCTGTAGGGTGACAGGGGGCACCTAGAGGGTGACAGGGGAGGCTGGGGGTACCTATAGGGTGACAGGGGACACCTATAGGGTGACAGGGGAGGCTGGGGGTACCTGTAGGGTGACAGGGGGCACCTAGAGGGTGACAGGGGGTCTGGGGGTACCTGTAGGTTGACAGGGGGTGACTAAATGGTGACAGGGGAGGCTAGGGGTATCTATAGGTGACAGGGGGCACCTGTAGGGTGACAGGGTGGGGCTGGGGGTACCTACAGGGTGACGGGGGGTACCTGTCAGGTGACGGGGGGGCTGGGGGTACCTCAGCGGGTGCCCCATGGGGTGATGAGCTTGAGAGTATCTATAGGGAGCCCCATGGGGCAGAGGGGGCCCTTGGGGTACCTATAGGGTGCTGGGGTTCTAGGGGCCCCCCCCTCCTCATCACTGACCCCCCCTCCTTGCCCCCCCATTACAGGCGCCGCTGCCCTTCCCCAAGGAGCTGCCGAAGGCGCTGGCGGGGGGGGGGCTGCTGCCGCCCCCCCTGGCCCTGGCAGCCGCCGCCGCCGCCATGGCCGCCCCCCACTGGCCCTGCGCCCCCCCGGGCCCCCCCTCCTGCCGGGGCCCCCCCCTGGCACCCGCCCTGCTGCGCCCCGCCCCCGGGCCCCTGCGCCCTGCCCACACCCCCCTCCTCTTCTCCCCCTACTGACACCCCCCTCCCCATGGCAACCGGCACCTGGCAACCGGTACCCAACCATCACCCGGGTCCAGCGGCTGTTACCTGGCAACCGGTACCCGGCAACGGCAACCAGCAACCACACGGCAACAGCCGCCCAGCAACCCCCCCACAGCACAACCCAGCGACTGTTGCCGTGGTGGTTACCTGGCAACGGCAACCATCCCAGAATGGCTACCTGGCAACGGTTTCCTAGCAACCAGCCACAAGTGGTTACCCAGAAATCTGCCTGGCAACACCCTGGTTACCTGGCAACAAGACCATGCCCATCCAGCAACCTGCCCGGCAACAGTTACCTAGCAACCTGCCGGCAACCCCCACCCCAGCAACGGTTACCCAGCAACCTGCCTGACAATGGTTACCTGGCAACAGGACCGGCATCCTGCCCAGCAACGGGCCCCCAGCAATGGTTACCCAGCAACCCTCGGAGCAATGGTTGCCTGGCAACTGGAAAATGTTTACCCAGTAACGGGACCCAGCAGCAGTTGCCTGGCAACAGTTACCTGGCAACGAACCCCTGCAATTGCACCTGGCAATGGTTACCTAGCAACAAACCCCAGCGGTGGTACCTGGCAACGGGACCCGGCGATGGTTGCCTAGCAACCATCTCCAGCATCCGACAAAGGGACCTGGCAACGGTACGTGACAGCGGTACATGGTGACGGTTACCTAGCAACGGTACACAGTGATGGTTGCCTAGCAACCACCCCAAGCAATGGCACCTGGTGACGGTACCTAGCAACCACCCCTGGCGACCCCATCTGGTGATGGTACCCAGCAACCAGCTACACCCAGCAACCGTCTCCTGGCAACCGCCCCTAGCAACAGCTCCCCCCCCCCCCCCCCCCCAAGCTGCTTTTTGGGCCCAGCGATTCTTTTTTAACTGGAATTGGGATATTTAGCAGGAAAACGATGAGCCCCCACCCCCGCCCCACTGCACAACTCCCGTGGGGACGGGAACCTCCCCCCCCACCCCAACCCTAGCACCCCAGGGTGGGGTGGGGGCCCACGGGGGGGGCGTTGGGGGGGGTCCCCAGCACACACAGACACACACACCCCTCCCCGACCCCCCCGGCACCTCAGGGATCTGCTAAGCAATCAGTGATGGCTCGCAGGGCAGGGAGCGCCCCCCCCCCCCAACCTCAAACCCCGGGGTGTGTGTGTGCCCCCCCACCCCCCCCACACCCTCAGGGGTGCCCCCCCCTTCCCCCCCCAAGCCATGACCTCTTGCACTGAGGGCAGCGAGCCCCGCACACGGCCTGGGGGTGGAGTGGGGGGGGGGGGCAACCCATCACACACACTCCCCCCCCCCCCCCCCCCAGCCCCCCCTCCACCACCCTGGGGCCCCCCCTCCCGGGCCCAGCCCATTGCAATAATGCGGGGGCCGGGGCACCCCCCACCCTGTAAATAACGTGTGTCGTTCCCCCCCCCCCCCCCCGAAGCCTGTGTCCCCCCTACCCTGGGTTCTGCCCCACAAGCACTGTGCCCCCCCCCCCACACCCTTGGTACTGGCCCCCCCATCACTGTGACCCCCTCCCCATATCCTTATCACCCCCCACTATCACTGTGCCCCCCCCCCCCAGCCTTACTGCCCATCACTGTGCCCCCCCGCTATCACTGTGCCCCCCCCCTTATCACTACAGCCGCACACGCCACCCCCCCCCCCAATCCTTATTGCCCTACAACTGGCACTGTGGCCCCCCCAAAACCTTGCACTGCCCCCCCCCTCACTGCACACACACCCCTCCGTTCTTTATTGCACCCCACTTGGCACTGGCCCCCCCCATTTCCCCCCCCCCCCCCAGTCAATACTGTGATTTAAGCAAAGCAATAGCAGGTGGGGGGGGGGGGGGGGCGGGGTTTTGGGGAGGGGGCACTGTTACCCTCCCCCACATCTGTCTGTCCCCGTGTGTGTGTGTGTGTGTCTGTCCCCCCCCCCTCAGCTTTGCCCCAATAAATGACGAGGTTTGAGCTTGTGGTTTCATTCGGGGGGGCTCCCATGTCCCCCCAGTGTGTCCCCCTGTCCCCATATCGCCCCCCAAAACTTGCTGCCCCCCCCTCTGTGCACCCACTTGTCCCTGTCTCCATCCTGCCCCCCCACACTCCCAGGGACACCCCCCCTCGCTGAGGGGGGACACCAGAAAGCCCCCCCCAAGCCACCCAACACCCTTCCTCGGGTTCCCCCCCCCCCCCCGGGGGGGGCGACGCAGGGAGAGACGAGGCAGCACACGGGAGTCGGTGTTGCAGGGGGGGTGGCATGTTGGGGGGCCGGGGGGGGGCCACGCTAACGCAGCAGCGACCACTTGATCTGCTCCTTTGCCGACTGCAGCACCTGTGGGGGGGGCGCGGGGGGGCAACGTTGGACATGGGGCACCCATGGGTGCTGGGGTGGGGGGCACCCATGGGCACCAAGGTAGGGATGGGGGATGGGGAGAACTGTCCGGGGGGGGGGGCATGCAGAGGGATATGGGGACAGCGGGGGTACCCAGGGACACCCAGGTGACACTTGGGGACACCCACGGGTGCAGGGCCTGCGTGGGGGGGTCAGAGGTGGGAGGGGGGGCACTGCCAGACCCATGGGGGGGTCTCGGAGTTGGGGGGGGGGGGTGGGACATACCTGCGACACTGTCTGCTCAGTGAGGGGCACGTCCTCACCCTGCAACACACAGAGGGAGGTGAGTGCCTGGGGGGGGCACCCACAGGCCCCCCATCACCCCCCCCCCCTCCCCCAGCACGGCCCCCCCCGGCCCCCCGTACCCGCACGGCCACGCGATGCACCACTTGCTGGGGGTCACTCTCCAGGACGACGCTGGGTGGGGGGGTGAAAAACAAAGAGACCTGTCAGCACCCAGTATCCCCCCAGCTGTGGGCACCCACGGGGGGGCGACAACAGCCCCCGGGGTGTGGCGGGGAGGGGGGGGCACGCAGACACTCACCCCCCATCCACAATCTCGTCCACAGCCAGGAAAAGCCCCTCCATGTTCTCCAGCAGCGCCCGCTTCTCCACGTTCTTCCTGGGGGGGGGTGTGGGGGGGCCGTGCCTGCTCAGCACCCATGGGCCCCCCCCCGCCAGGCACCCATGGCCCCCCCAGGATTCCCCTGCTGTGTCCCCCACAAACTGTGCCGGAGCCATTGGGGCCCCCCAGGTTCCCCCTTCCCAAGGAATATGAGTCCCCCCCAGGAATATGGGTGCCCCCCCAGGACCCACAGGCACTCCACCCAGGAATACAGGTGCCCCCCCAGGCCCTACAAGTGCCCCTCCCACAAATAAGTGTGTCAACTCCCCCCCCCCCACCCCACCACAGGCACCCCACCTACACAGGACCAGGGGTGTCCCCCCAGGACCCACAGGCACCCCACCCAGGAATATGGGAGCCCCCCCCCGGACCATGGGTGCCCCCCCCAGGACCCATCATACCGCAGCATCTGGCTGAGCGAGTCGAAGAGGCAGTTGAGGACGGCCGTGAGCATCAGCTGGGGGACAGCGGGGTCACACGGTGACACTTCCAGTTGGGGGCACCCTGAGGTGTCCCCCCACCCCAAGCCTGGTGGCACCTTCTCTGTGTGTGTGTCCCCCCCCCCCCGCCATCCTGGGACCTTTCTGTGTGTCTCCTGCTACACGCAGATCCCCCCCTCCCCGTGCTGTTACCCCGCCTGGCACCCCACTGTCCCCAACCCACCACCCCTGGGTGTCCCCCCCCCCCTGCCCTGGCACCCCTGGGTGTCCCCCCCACCGCCACCCTTGGGTGTCCCCAGCCACCTCGTTCTCATGGGAGCTGCCGATGACGTAGAAGTAGAGGTCGATGCTGCTTTGTAGACGACGGTGAGTCCCTCGAGCAGCGCGATCTCGCCTGCGGGCACAGCCCGGTGTCACCCCCACGGGTCCCCGCCACTGTCCCCAAGGGGGTGGCAGCCCCCCCAACCCGAGGGACACGCGTGTCCCCGTCCCCAGAACACGCACTGTCGGTGCGATGGGTCTTGTTGAAGATGTTTTTCTCGAAGGCTTTCTGCTCCTTGGCGCTGGGGTACATGTCGTCGTAGTACTGCGGGGACAGTGGCATGTGGGGACCTGGGCCACCCCCTCCCTGGTTCAATGAGCCCCCGTGGCCCTGCTCTGGGCCACCAACCCTGTCCCCACGCTCCTGTCCCCACCCTGAGCCACCAAATGTCCCCTTGTCCGTGCCGTGTGCCACCCCAACGTGGCCCTGCCCTGTGTCACATCCCAACCCTCCCAGTGCCACCGAGTGTCCCCACATCTGTGCTCCCCTGTCCCCGACATCTCCCTGGGGGGGGGGGGGGGGGGGGGGTGTCCCCATCGCCGTCCCCATCCCCACGTGTCACCGTCACCCCTCCGTGTCCCTCACCATGGCGAAGAGCCGGTCGCCATCGTTGTCCAGGATGATGACGGCTTTGACGGTGTAGAGGGACGGCTCCTGCGGGGACACGGCCACTGTCACCCCGCTGCCACCCCCGTTCCCGGGGACACGGGCACCCTCACCACCCCCCTGTCACCCAAACACCGCCTCGGTGGCACCGAGGACACCAGGAAGGAGCCTGCAGCCGGCACCCACGGGGGTCCCGGGTGGTGGCCGCTGCAGGGGCCAGGCCAGGGAGGATTTGGGGGTCCCTGTCCCCATCCCTGTCCCCGTGTCCCCGTCGATCCGGGTGCTCCCGAGCTCCCGGGACCAAGTTCTGTGATGCACTGACTGCCCGTAGCCACAGCCGGAGTGTAGGACAGAACCTCGCCCCGGGCGCTGCCAGGCCACCGACGGCCACCGACGGCCACCCCCGATGGCCACCGACACCCCCAGCAGGGACCCCGTGGGCACAGTCACCCCCCCCCACACACCCCCCCCCGGGGAATCGTCACCCCACGGGCAGGACAAGGACACGGGGGGGGGGGGGGGGGGGGGGGCGTGTGAGGGGCCATGGGCAGGGAGAAGCCCCCCCACTCACCCCCAGGGGCATTTACACCCCTTGTTGCCCCCCCGTTTACCCCCAGGGGCACCCTGGCATTTACACCACCCCCTCCGCCCCCTATTTACCCCCACTGCCCCCCTCCTCACCCCACAGGCACCCCCCACTCACCCCCCCATTTTTTACCCCCACTGGCAGCCCCCCCACTCACTCCATTGCCCCCTCCCCTCCCACTGGCAACCCCCCTTTCACTCCATTTTCCCTCCAGTTTACCCCCAGTGACACCCCCCGATTCACCCCCCACCGCCCGCCCCCCCGGACCCCAACTGCCTCCCCGCTGCCCCCGGGCCCCCCCCGCTCGCTCCGGTCTCCCCCCGCCCGCCCCTCCCGGCCCCGCCGACCCCTACCAGGATCAGCGCCTCCATTTTGCGCTCGCCGCTGCCGACGTGGAGCCGGAAGAGCGGCCGCCGCTCATTGGCTGTTCGCTTGTCAATCACAACACCGGGCACCGCCCCAACAGGTTGACTGGACGAGGCCGTGTCTGATCCGACCAATCGCTGCGCGTCTAAGGGAGGAGAGCGGGTCGGCTTTTCCCGCCCTTCCCGAGGCAGACGGTGATTGGAGGCGCGTCCCGTCCGTCACCGCCGCGACGCAACTCCCGGAAGCCGAGAGGGCGGTGCAGTTCCCATGGTGACCAGGGAAGCGCTGACGTCACCTTTTTGCCCGTTTTATTATCTGGTTGGCTGGCTCCCAAACCACGTGACCGGAAGCATTTTTTGCCTTTCAGCGCTTGGCCACGCCCCTAACGGGGTCACGCCCACCCTTCGATGGGCGGGGTTAGCCGTGACCTTTTGTGACCTTTGGCTTCGCTGGGGTCGGGTCGGGGTCGGGCATGGAGGGGGCGGGGGGGGACTTGGGGGGGTCGTAGGGACATGGGGGGGGGACGTGAGGGGACATGGGGGGATTGGGGGGACACTGGGGTACGTGGAGAGATTTGGGGGGGACTTGGGGGTGTCGTAGGGACATTGGGGTGTGGGGGGGGACTTGGGGGAACGTGGGGGGACAGGGGGGGACTTGGGGGGACATGGGGGGATGCGTGGGGACATGGGGGGGGTGGCGCGGAACGAGGGGACTCGGAGGGGGTGTGGGGGGGACTTGGGGGGTCATGAGGGGACATTGGGGGGAGACAGGAGATGGGGGGACATGGGGAGGAACTGGGGGACGTGGGGAGATTGGGGGGGGACATGGGGACACTGGGGTATGTGGGGGGACATGGGGGGACATGTGGGGATATGGGGGGGGAATGAGGGGACTTGGAGGGGGTGTGGGGGGGGACGTGGGGTATGGGGGGGGTCGTGGGGACATGGGGGGACATCGGGGTACGTGGGGGGACACAGGATGTGGAGGAACACGGGGGACTTTGAGGGGACACGGGGGGGGGGGGGTCAGGGACCCCCGGGAGGCCCCCAGCGCCCCTGGGGGGGTGACACAGGCCTGTGGGGTGCCACCGGCGTAGGGGGGAGGGGACACCCGGAGGCCTGAGTCCCCCCGGTGGTGGCGGGGGGGGGGCGGGGGGGGGGGCGGATGCCCTGGGCCCTGCTGATAACGCCTGGGGGGGGGTGGGGGGGGGTGTCCCACGTGTCCCCCCTGCGTCCCCCCCCCGTGGGGCCGTTGGGCAACCGCTGGTGGCTTCCTGCCACCGGGCCGCCTGCGTCCCCTGGGGGGGACAGACCGGGGGGGGGACGACACAGGAGTGTCCCCGTCACAGCCCCCCCCCCCCCCGTGTTCCCCCCCCCAGACCCCGTGTCCCCTTGTCCCTGTGACCCTCCCCGTGTCCCCCACCCACCCCTTGCCCTGTCCCTCTGACCCCCACTTGTGTCCGTGTCCCCCATTCCCCTGTGCCCTCCTGTCCCTGTCACCCCAGAAGTGTCCCCATGTCCCCCCTCTCCTGTCCCCGTGACCCCCCGATGTCCCCATGTCCCCCCTCTCCTGTCCCCATGTCCCCCCAATGTCCCCATGTCCCCCCTCTCCTGTCCCCATGACCCCCCAATGTCCCCATGTCCCCCCTCTCCTGTCCCCGTGACCCCCCGATGTCCCCATGTCCCTCCTTGATGTCCCTTTGACCCACCAGTGGCCCCATGTCCCCCAGTTTTGTCCCCCCACATCCTTTCCCCATCCCTGTGGCCCCATGTCCCCCTTTTCTGTCCCCGTGTCCCCCATCCCCGTGTCCCCCATGTCCCCTTATCCCTCTCCCCCCACACTTCCCCCCCTCCCTGCCCTGGGTTCCTGTGTCGTGTCCCCCCCCCCCCCCCCCCGCCGTTGTCCCCAAAGTGTCCCCGGGGCGGGGACCCGCTGGCAGCGGGCACGGGGCCGCCCTGGGGGCTGTCCCATGTCCCCGTGTCCCCACGTCCCGTGTCCCCACGTCCCCGCCGGGCATGGCCCTGCCCTGAGCACGGGGCATCAGGTGGGTCCCGGCGCCGGGGGGGGTGCACACGCGTGTGCAACGGGGGTGGGAGGAGGCGTGTGTCGAGGGATCGGAGCACGCGTGTGTCTGGGGAGGGATCACGTGTGTGCCAGGGTGGCCTGAGCACGCGTGTGCCCGTGTGTGGGTGCTTGTGCTGGTGCACATGCATGTGCCCGTGTGTGGGTGCTTGTGCTGGTGCACACGCGTGTGCCCGTGTGTTGTGCTTGTGCTGGTGCACACGCGTGTGCCCATGTGTTGTGCTTGTGCTGGTGCACGCGCACGTGCCCGTGTGTTGGTGTTTGTGCTGGTGCACACACGTGTGCCCCTGTCGGTGTGTTGGTGCTTGTGCTGGTGCATGCACACGTGCCCGTGTGTTGGTGTTTGTGCTGGTGCACACACGTGTGCCCAGGGGCCTGGGTATCAGTGCCCAGGTGTGCCCAAGGATCACGGTGTCGGTGCACACACGTTGTGTCAGGGATTGGTTCACACGTGTGTCCAGGGAGGGTGCACACGTGTGCCAGGGCATGCGCCTGTTTGTTTACATGTTTGTGCATGTGCTCACGTGTGCGCCGAGGGGTGTTGGTGCACAGCTGAGCCCCGGGGTCATGGCACAAGCATGTTCAGGGCAGGTGCACGCGTGTGCCCGTGGGTTTAACGTGTTTATGTCTGTACAGGTGCACGCGTGTGCCCAGGGATGGGGCTGTGGGTGCACACGTGTGTGCCTGCTGGGGTGCTTGTGCCAGTGCGTGTGTGTGCACGAGGATCGGGGTGTCAGTGCCTGCGTGGGCACAGGCGCGTGTGCGGGCACAGGCAGGGTGCAGGCAGGGTGCAGGCAGGACACAGGCAGGGTGCAGGCAGGGTGCAGGCAGGACGCAGGCAGGGTGCAGGCAGGGTGTAGGCAGGGTGCAGGCAGGACACAGGCAGGGTGCAGGCAGGACGCAGGCAGGGTGCAGGCAGGGTGCAGGCAGGGTGTAGGCAGGGTGCAGGCAGGACGCAGGCAGGGTGCAGGCAGGGTGCAGGCAGGGTGCAGGCAGGACGCAGGCAGGGTGCAGGCAGGACGCAGGCAGGGTGCAGGCAGGACGCAGGCAGGGTGCAGGCAGGGTGTAGGCAGGGTGCAGGCAGGGTGCAGGCAGGGTGCAGGCAGGACGCAGGCAGGGTGCAGGCAGGGTGTAGGCAGGGTGCAGGCAGGGTGCAGGCAGGACGCAGGCAGGGTGCAGGCAGGGTGCAGGCAGGGTGTAGGCAGGGTGTAGGCAGGGTGTAGGCAGGGTGCAGGCAGGACGCAGGCAGGGTGCAGGCAGGGTGTAGGCAGGGTGCAGGCAGGGTGCAGGCAAGGTGCAGGCAGGGTGCAGGCAGGGTGCAGGCAGGGTGCAGGCAGGGTGCAGGCAGGACGCAGGCAGGGTGCAGGCAGGGTGCAGGCAGGGTGCCAGCAGCCCGGTGGGGGTGACGGTGCCGAGGCCCCGGCTCAGCCCCAGGCGGAAACGGCCCCAACGGCTGCGGTGGGGGACCGGGGGGGTGTCACTTCCCCCCCCCCCCCCCAAACCTCCGTCACCACGGGGGCCTGGGGCTGTTATTGTGGGGTGACAGGGCGGTGACACTGGGGGGGTGACACTGGGGGGGTGACAGCCAGGACACATCGGTTGTTCCTTGTGCAACGTCCCCGGCGTTGGGCAACAGGGTGGTGCAAGGCGGGCGACGCCCCGGGGGGGGGCACCCATGGGTGGGGGCACCCCGCTACCCCACCCCAACTGCGGGGGGACACCCCGGGTCCCCACCCTGGCCCCCCTGCTGCACCCCAAAAGCAGAAGTG